>NC_079170.1:61323585-61666085 GCF_947568905.1 Ostrea edulis | reverse complement strand
CAATAAAGTTTAACTAAAATATTCTGATAAATAAAATAATAGAATTATTTTATGAATTGTCAATTAAGCTACAATAACAGATTTTCCCCAATTATTTACTGTTCAGCTACTATAAAATCCACTAAAATTTCCCACAAATGTATAAAGTTATTGAATAAATCTTATTTATATTACAAATAGATCAAGAGAATAACCCTCAGTCAATTGTAATTTCTTAATATAATTCCTAAGTAAGATCAAGAATTACCCGATCTTACCAGACCTACCGTACTTACAATATATTACTTTCAGTTATATATAGTATTTATAGAGTTCGGGAATAACCCAAATTCTATAAATGTATAAAAAAAATCTAATAGAAAATCCCAATGAAAAGCATTAATATCCCTACCGAAATTATGCGTCCTGTATGTATAAGAGAAAAATCGAGAGTCCCCGGCAGAGCCACTGCGTTGCCTTTTTATCCCTACAGACCGTCCCCCGGGCAACGCTCGTGCCTAGTGGAAAACCAACGGCAGGGCTCGCCGCTGGACACCGTCCCTGCCGTTAGACACCGGCCCCGCCGTTTGACACCGGCTCCCACGGCAGATGCTAGTAGATCTACTAAGAATAAATTTTAAAATCCTACAAAATATCTTTTACATACGATGAAAAAGAATGATAACCAATACAATTTACATAGTATAGATTCTAGATTTACATATCATAATAAGTTAACATGCTAAAATGAGAATCGGGCTCGAAATACAACAGTAATATAGGTCAATACAGCGATGGCGCCGACGACAAAACCACGAGCTAACAAGGGTAGAAAAGGTAGTTATTTCACTTATAACACAACATTTTGATAAAATAAACGCCTTATAGAAGCAACGCTGACTTAAAAACATTATTGTTTATAGGTCAAAATTAAACTCGAACGAGGAAACAACACACAAACTTCATATAGTTATACATGTTAAAAAAATAGGGTAAGTGTCAAAAGCATATACTCGATCACATACAAATACGATCCTCTCAACTCAAAAATAGGTATCCAAGATACGACATATAATCCGACATTATTTTGATATCACTTATCCCTTTATGTTTACAATAAAAAATGTAACAGTAAATATTTAACATCCAAACGCAAAAAGTGTAACGGTAAATATTTAACATTAACATCGGATACAGCTCCGATAAATTTTCACACTTGTGATGTATGTTCACTATCTTGTGATGTATGTTCTATATCTTGTGATGTATGTTCAATATCTTGTGATGTATATTCGATAATCTTGTGATGCATGTTCAATATCTTGTGATGTATATTCGATAATCTTGTGATGTATGTTCAATATCTTGTTATGTATATTCGATACTCTTGTGATGTATATTCTATATCTTGTGATGTATGTTCGATAATCCTGTGATGCATTGTGGGTAATATGATGCAACAGTGTACTATTAAAGTAAGAACGATTTTCATTGGCTTCTTCTGGTTTCTTTGATTTGATTTGAACATATTTTATTGTCTGGATGTTATAACAAAAGGATTGAGCACAAGTTCTTAAAACTTAGAACGCCTTCTATTATATGACAATTGATTACATATGATAATGTTCAAGAAATGAAACACAAACGTATCAAAGGTAAAAAATGATTAGCTTTCATAAAGCAATTATATAATAAATTATATCTGTAGATATATATGTACAATTGATTAATATATACATGTATGTACAGTTGATTAATATATGCATGTAGTATGTACAAAGTGATCGCTATGAAAATTCCATCAACTAAAAACAACCAGATCTCTTTATAAATAACTGAACATAGGAAAATAATTCTTCATTTTCTGTGGTACTGATTGCGTTATCTCACCATAACAAACATGCGTGTCTACTATATGCAAATTATCCATTCTAAAAATAGCATTAAATATGTCATTTCTTGGAGCGGTGTATTTTGCACATGAGAAAAAGATACGGAAAGCATCCTCTACTTTACCACAAGTACACAAAGGACTGTCAATGATGTTACATCTAAATAAATCTATATTCAATACACAGTTGTGTCTTAGTCTCGTATGGATTACGTTCTAATAGCATTCTCCGAAAGAAAAGAAAAAGGATGGAAGGTGCGATTTTTGGAGGCGCAAACAATTTTAAACGAGCGTAGATTGCCTTGTTCTTGGGGACAAGGAATTCCATTCACGTACCCTCTTGCTACGAAAGATGATTATCTGCATTTAGGAATGCCATATTTTCACGATTGTCTTGTAACGTAATTTGATTCATGTGAACGAATATTTGGTAAAATGTCTTTCAGATACTCGGGTACCATATTGTGATTAATTTTATACATAGGTATTCTTAATTTTGTCAATCTTCTAACAATAAGTGGTTCCCACCCAGTTTCGAAATATAGAGATTCCCGTGATGCCAATGATGTTAGTCCAGTAACCAATCTTGCTGCTAACTGTAGTTTTTCAAGTTGTTCAGAATCTTGATTTGAACACCCACCCCATACTTCAGAGGCATATTAAAGAGGAGGTCTAATGAAAGTAGTATAAAAAATAGCAAAACTTTTCGAACTGACCTTGAACTAAACTTTTCGAACTGATCACGGGAATTCATCAGGAGGAGTAAGCATCCCCTGTCGACCGGTCACACCCGCAATGAGTCCTATATCTTGATCAGGTAAACGGAGTTATCCGTAGTCAAAATCAGTGTGCCAAGAACGGTTTAACAATCGGCATGAAACACGTCAGACAGCTTTTGACTCAATGATAGGCTGTATTGGCAAACTAGATTGTTATAACGACCATAGAATTTAAGAAGATCAGATATTGCTTTAAACAAGTTAATGTGACTGAAGCCTGATTGGTATAAAGGTGTACATAAGTCATACAGAAATACTTTAACTAACAGTTCATTGCAAGGCATTTAAGCTTGGTTCAAAAGATGCAGGTCAAAGAACAAGGGCACTACGTAAAGGGAAGGGGACATGGCCCTTCATTTGAACAAACCTGAATCCCCTTCACCAGAGATTGATTTTTGCCACGTTTGATTGGAATTGGCCCAGTGGTTCTGGAGAAAAAGATGAAAATGTGAAAAGCGTACAGACAGATGACAGACAAAAGGCAATTAATAGCTCACTTGAGGTTTTCAGCTCAGGTGAGCTAAAATATAGGCAATACCCATTCCACAACTTAGCATCCATATTTCTTTTTTATCATGTGTCACTGACATTCTTTTCCTCCACCAAGTTCACTGTCATTTAAAGTTCCAATTAAATTAAAAGTTCTTATAAATTTGGGTGGTTTATTTTGATAGGCTAATAATTCGTCTGAGGGAAGAACCTGATGAAGAAATTCAGCTTGAAAAACTATACAATGTATACCAATTTGAGAGTGTAGAATTATTTGGCATAAAGGATCCTATAAAGATTGAGTGGTTTTCCAAGAATATGCAGGCTGTATTAAAAATATTCAAGTTTTAAGGAAAACTGGAAAAAAAAATCAGATATGTGAAAGATCTTTCACTTAAAGATATTCCCCATCTAACTGACAATATTCTGGATTTCAACAGCATTCCAAAATATATGCCATCTGAAGTAGTTTCAGAAATCATATCAGAAAATGAAATTGTATGTGTATTCAGGACTCCATACACGGTAACAATTATCCCATTGACAAGAACATCTCTTTCTACGGAAATGGTGAATGGGAATTGAAATGTGCGAATCAGAAAATAGATTTATCATTCCTAAACATTTATCCAAAGTATCTCTGCTCTAAGGAGGGTCTAGAATCTATTTTGAAAATTACTGATAAACTAAATATGTGTGAAGGTGTGAAAATAACTACCTTAAAGTCAATTGCATGTAGTAGATTCCAAACAATAGAACAACTTGATTATCACCCAGATAATGAATAGAATGATAATTCTTCTACAAAAATAATTATACGTTTAACTTTGTGCAGCAGATTCTTATCTGTCACATCTAGAAGCAACACAAGTACAAAATGTCAGAAATGGCTGTATCTGCTGAAAATGGTCAGATTTCAAATTAAAAGCAAGAGGAAAAAGAAATTGATAGTGCAGATCAGTGTGTAACAGAGGTAGATATAAGAAAGTTATTGCCTACTGCATCTGACAGCATGTTAACATTGCTTCTGAGCCAGGTTAAAAACCTGGGACGTAATCCAAAGGCCAGAAGATGGCCAAAAGAAATAATTTCCATATGTTAGGACATCTACAATAGAAGTCCTAAGAGTTATGGATGTTTAGAAAAAAAGTAACATGTTAGTACTCCCATCTGCAAAACTGTTGATTTTGTACAAAAACTGTGTTAGTCAAAACGTTGGATTCCGCAATAGAATCTTGGAGTGGATGTTTTATGACAAGATTACAAGTTCCTAAAGAAGGCTTTGTAGGGGATTGTTCTTGACAAAATGTCAGTACAAGAAGATTTGAAGATTGAGAAAAACCAAGATGGGGTAGAATTGGCAGGATTTGTCGACAAAGAAGATGAGGCTAATTCACTAAGGGCAGGCATAAAAGAAAAGAAAAACTTCGAAACCTCGTCCTTTAATTTTTTTTTTAGGACTGACAGGTTTTCGCCCATTTCATAAGTGACCAGATACAGGGCTATGATCTGCATATGCTTTTTTGGGATGCAGTGGACAGATTGCAGATGTTTGGATTTGCATGCTCGTTTACGTCAATGGATGGAGCAGCTAACAATAGATCTTTCATGAACATTAATGTTTCTGACAAAAACAGTAGAATAGTAAACAATCCCTGCAATTTTGAAGAAAAGGTTGCTTTCCTCATGGACTATTCCCATGTAATAAGAAAGGTTAGAAACAATATTTTGGCCAGCGGAATTAAGAAAGGTTGCACACGAAACCTTCAATGAGTATCAGGAGAAATCATTCAGTGGCAATTGTTCCAAGACTGCTATACATGGGATAAAACAAATGCACTCCAGATACATAAAACTGACCAATGAACACTTGTATCCATCCCAGCAATCGAAAATAAGGAACCATCTTGCTGAGGATGTTCTTGATAAAGAAATGCTTCATCTATTCTTAGAATATCAGAGTACATTAGGAAAAAATGGAATAATTTTGGATGGACCCATTAAACTGTTGCAGCAAACCTCAAAGTTGGTGAGAATTTTCCGAGACATAAGACCTGTGATGAGTCTTGATGATGACAGACTAAGTGATTTGCAGCATGCTCTTTCATGGTTCCAAGAATGGAGGGAAGGGATACTGAAAGAGTCACAAACACCACTGATAAAGAATAACTGCTTGATGTATTACTAATGTATGGATGACATAGAATCCTGCATCATTGGATTAATTGAACTTTGTTCTGGTCTACTAAGCAGAAAAGACATGAATATTTTCATCACGCCATCAATGATAAATTCAGACATAGTAGAAAACATTTTCTGCGAGCAGCGTTCCACATACAATGGGGGAAATTCAAATCCAAATGCATATATTGCAGTACCAGAAAAGTCTGAACAGCGGTTTTTTTTAGGACAGTTAACTATTTCCAAAAAAGCAAATTCTTCAAAAAATGGGAGAAAACCCTATCACTGACACTGAGTAAACCCCAACCTATCAAGAGAATATGAAAGTTCAAGTGTTTCTCCTACGGTGCCTATTAAAGTTATTCTTTTATAGAGCAAAAGCATGCTATGAAACAAACTTTAAGGTGACTCACTACACCCTGAAATAGTTTCTCAAATAAGTACAAATTGATTTAATCATAATAGATATGATGATATATAATAAGTATATATTCCAAAAAGGCAGAAAATATGCAAATTTGGATAAAAACATGATTTTCCAAAAATATTATTTCAACACATGTGAACAAAAGAATCTGACATATTTGAACTCAAGATATACGGTTCACCAGCCCAATCCTGGTGAAATAATTTCACAAAACATTTAAATCGCCATCTTGTGACGCAGTGTCATAAAGAGTATAAGCTTTAGTGTAGTGAGCTACCTTAATTAGTTACGGCATCGAATAAGACCATATTTATCATTTCAATTTAAATGATCAAAAACATTTTGCATTTAAGGTATTCAATGTATAACAAAGGAGAATGAACAATTTTAAATGATTTAAATCAAGGCAAATGTTTACTGTTATAATATTGAAAGATTCACATGACTAGTAAATGATAAGAAAGAAATCTTTTTGCACTTAAAACTTTTAAGAAGAGTTATCTGCCCATGATAAAAATAAATAAGAAAAATCTAATTTTCTGAAAATATCTGTGGTAATTTTACTTCATATTTTTTATCAAGAGAAAGTTTATGTGAGATTTGTATGAAAATAAAATTTCTTTTCAAAATATTTTACTATAACATGCTCTTCCCATATACTGCAACATAAAACAAATCAAGCAATACTAATCACAATTTGGTAGCTCCCTGTGGTAGGTTATTCTTATTTTATAAACCCTTCACATTGATACCATGATTACAAATACAAACTCATACCATTCATTTATTAAAAGAAAAATGTTCATTATACATTGCATACCTTATTTCAACTTGCCACCCCCTTTCTTGTCTATTACATATATCTCAGAAGTAAATGGACCAAATGACCATTCTAAGTTAGCAAAATTAAATTTACCTCACTGAAAATTTCTTGAAATATGATTATTGACAGAAGATATATGTATATTATAAAGAAATATATAACTTCATTTGTTATATGAATATGGTAATATATTCCGATATTTTCTACAAAATAGAATCAAGTATTAACTTCCATCGTTCATCCCACTCGAACTGTGGATAGTCTGGGCATTGGCTCCGGATCCATTAAAATTCGTACAGGCAATCTCTGTGGTACATGTGAGGTACGCAATTTTGTTTTGTTTCTTCAATAAATTGTAAATTTCAAGTAACAAAAATATCTTGCCTGTCCCAGCCTCGCCCCCAATATACAAATTGTGACTGGATAAAGCCAAATCGTTTGCACCTTGCTATCCCTCAGTGATCATATTGTGAATAGATTTTACGTCGTATGCGTATATAAGAGACAGAGGTACTTCCGATTTATTCCGCCAAAAAAGAAAAGGTCATGGTCATGGTCAAATATTACCAAGAATATCAACCAATGACATTTGTTTTTGCATGAACTATCAAAATGGCTGGTTTTGTTAGCAGTCGATGTTGTTGCAGAATAAAAGACCCAGATATAGCATACATGGAGAACTTTATCGAAATATGAGTACGTAAGTAGCATAGGTTTAAATTCCGTACAATAGATGCGAAATGCGTCCCACTTCTCTGGATTTCACTGTTGTCATAGGGAAAAACCCACCAGTTGACCTGAACCGGTAAATGTCCTAGTAAAAATAAACGGCCAAAATCTCAGAAAGGATGAAGTATATCTCTGCAATTTTAAGTCCCCGTGACTGGAAATTTGGCATGCAAGTAGTTAAAACATAAATTTATGCACGTAGACCGGCCAATCACGCATATCACACATAGTTTCTGATTGTTTAGGCATTTGAAGCGAGAGGATATTTTTTTCATGTGAGTTAGAGTTAGACCCCTTTCTATGTTTATGGTTACAATGAGTTTCGGGTCAAAATGGGCTTAGCCCCTGTGTATGCATCAGTAAGCTCTGCTACCGATTATATTATATATGACGTCACGATACACCTATTTTTCGCCAAGTCACCCCTGATTAGATGCGATCTTTTCGGAAGTATAGTAAAATGAATTAATGAAGTAAATTATGTTGGCGTGTTATTTCATGTGTGTTTTCAAATTGTCGATTTTTATCTAAATATTTTAATAAATAGTGGTCTCTTTTCGTGAATGAAAGAATCTTGACATCGTCTGCTGTCAGCAACTCGATTGATTGATTAAATATTGCTTAACGTCCCTCTCGAGAATATTTCACTCATATGCAGACGTCACCACTGCCGGTGAGGGGCTGCAAAATCCAGGCCTATGCTCGCCGCTTATGGCCATTGATCAGGGAGGGATCTTTATCGTGCCCAACTGCTGTGACACGGGACCTCGGTTTTGCGGTCTCATCCGAAGGACCGCCCCATTTAGTCGCCTTTTACGACAAGTAAGGGTGCTGAGGACCTATTCTAACCCGGATCCCCACGGGATCAGCAACTCGAACATGCAACTGTCATTGTGTGTATGCAAAAATCTAAAGGTAACTAGTACCGAGTAGCATATATCTATGACGAGATAAGTCTTAAACCTTTGTAAGTTTTGTTGCTGTATTTTGATAATTACGATGACAAACAGTGAACCTATATATGACATCACGATATATATTTTTTGACATCAAGTGCTTTATATTTCTCGCGTTACATAAAAAGAACTTGATACATTGTCAGAATGGGTTAAAAGCATAAGAGGAATATTAAAATCCCGCATTAGACATATCAAAACAAAAGTACGTACCATCTATCCTTCTGTGTTTAGTAAACCAGAAGTGATAAAGAATTAGATAGGTAACATGAGGAATATGTTTTGGTTCCAGCTGACAAAGCTTGTAGCAACATTGTCTTTGTATGGCTCATTATTACAACCGTATTTTAAACGAACTTGGCATTAATTTCACTTTTTGTAATCGTACTTATACTCCAACTGCCCTTTCAAAACAGGAAATTCTTCAAAACCATGCTTTAGTTTTAGACACATTTAATATCTCAGTTAATGGGTCGAATGAATATGATTTGCCGTATCTATACTTGATTCTTAAACTATATACATAAAAACCTTTACAAACAAAGATACATTGCTGGATCCAGTAAATGTTCTACCAAGTCAGAATATTTGCTCCTCACGAAAATGTTAACAGCTGTGAAGGAGAAACTTCAAGCTTACTGTGGGACTACATATGTCGGAAGTGGTGTTAATCAAATGTGGATTCTAAAATATTCTAAAGAACTTTTAGTAAACTTGAAATAGCAAAACTTTTGACTTTTCAACACTATACACAACCATTCCTCACGATAAATTAAAGACTAGACTTTTTGACATCATAGACAGTTGCATCTTCAACAAAAATGGAAAATTGAATTATTCATATCTAGTGATCAATCATCCAAAACTTACTTTGTTAAACATCACTCTGATTCCACGCATAAGTACTCTGAAGTTTAAATAAAAAATATGCTAGAGTTCCTCATTGACAATATTTTCGTGGTCTTTGGTGATCAGGTCTTCCGATAGTCTGTTGGAATTCCCATGGGCACGAATTGTGTTCCTTTGTTAGCTGACCTGTTTCTATATTTATGTGAAGCAGAATTTATTCAAAAACTTATACACGAGAAGAAAAAATCTCTTGCTGTGGCCTTCAATTCGACATCTAGATATATCGACGACGTTTTGTCTATCAACAATAATAACTTTCATTCATATGTCGATTCAATATATCCCTGTGAGCTCGAAATAAAAGACACCACAGAGTCGTCCACTTCTATGGCATGTCAAACGTTGCAATATTTGATTTTTTCCATTTGTATAGTATAATTTTCCATTTGTATTCTATATTTTCCATTTGCATCAAATATCAAATATTGCAACGTTTGACATGCCATACACTTCTGCTTCATACTTAGATATTTATTGAAAGTAGACATTAACGGCAAACTGACAACTCAACTGTATTACAAACGGGATGACTTCAGCTTCTACATCGTCAACTTCCCATATTTCCATTATCACCTGCATACTAGTATGGTGTTTACATCTCTCAGCTGATTCGATACGCAAGAGTTTGTTCTGTGTATAGTCAGTTTTTAAATCGAGGCAAGCTACAGACAAACAAGTTGATGGTACAAGGTTTTCAACAGTCTCGATTGAAGTCAGCATTTCGCAAATTCTATGGTCGTTATAACGATCTAGTTCGTCAATACAACCTATCATTGGGTCAAATGCTGTCTGACATGTTTCATACCGATTGCTATGTCGTTCTTGGCACACTGATTTGGACTACAGATAACTCCGTTTACCTGATCAGAATATAGGGCCCACGGCGGGTGTGACCAGTCGACAGGGGATCCTTACTTCTAGGCACCTGATCCCACCTCTGGTGTGTCCAGGAGTCCGTGTTTGCCCAACTATCTATTTTGTATTGGCTATAGGAATTATGAGATTGATCACTGTTCATTATCTTCACCTTTCATGAATAGGCGGATCAAATGGCTAAAGTCGTGTTGCTAAGGGTCATCGCTAGTCTCAACGGTCAACATCGTAAAACATATTAAATGTAATTGTACATGTAACTATGTGTAGGAAATCATTATATAGAAAACAGTAATGCGACTAAATAGATGTAAGAGCTGATGAGTTTCTATCAATTAAAACTATAAGACAGTGTTACGTTACCGAAAGTCTGTAGATGAAACAGATAAATTGTTTGGAAAGTATCACAAACATTGATGAGCAGACAAATTTTCTTACACCTTCATTTGTATCTGTTTATATTGCCGTGACGTCATAGTGCGTTGTTTACATCGACTGTGTTATTAATATTTCCCGCCTTATATGAATAGTTGGATGAAATGCCTAAAGTCGTGTTGCAAAGTGTAAAAGTCATTTTGATCATGCGTAAAATATTCTGTAACATCTAAACAAGCAATCCCAAACTGTAACATCACAATCGAACCCCCTCAATCCTCAGTTGACCCCTTTCCATTTCATTTGAACAATATTTGATAGTTGTTATATTTGAATATCACTGGGCGTTTAGCCTCAATGGAATTCCATAATACAGAATTCATTGATAAAGCATTGCTTTGTTCAATGTAAAACGAACACAAACCCCGATTTACGCAATGAAAACACTCCAAATGTGTAGACACAGCTAGGGGGATTGGCTGTATGAATAACCGATGGACCCGGGCAGTAACGTTTATAAATAACTTTTTCCGGATGTTTATGCCGTATATCGTCGAAGGTAAAGTTGGTAGGTGTTACTTGATCGAGTTATTCACTGGTTATTGGTATTCTAACGCGCCTTCAGTTTATCCGGATGATCTCTACTCCTGTCTTAAATGCAGTACACCCAAGACGTAAAGATAAGATTCAATTGTGTCCTGCTTATCGAAGTAAAAATCCCCCCAAGACTCCTACTTGACCAAACACAAATTCAACGACGAACATTCAAGCATTGTAAATTTTGCCCACGTCTGCGCATCGGTAGTGTTAGAATAGTGTATGTAGGAATTATAGAGAACGCAATACATCCCTGTTTTTTTTATTTTCGCTATTTAAATGTGACTCCATTGTCAATTTACAGGTATTTAAATGTGAAGCAGACAACACAAAACAATCATATTTTAATCGAACGCCTTATTAACAATAGATAGAAAAAATATACATTTCAATACAAATTGTCACAAAACGTCAGAAGTAGCCTACCTTTCCAGTTATATTAGTCATCATTCTATGTATGGACCTATAGATTATTCATTGCAAACACCTCCCCACTAAAGGACTACGTGGATGCCATGAACATATAATTAATGTGACAATTGTAGATAATGATCAGTTAGCAACAGTGAACATTTATATTCGGCTTGAAAACTTTAAGAAAACTGCATTCAGCCGATACTCTATAGGTAAGTGTGGATAATTTAAACATGCTCTATATAGTCTTTCATATCTCAAAGTAAGATTATATTGAAAACATGGGGATTCTTGATATCCCTATATCTATTAGGGAAAGTTTGCAAATGTTGGGGCTTGATAAATACGTTACATTACATTTATCCCCTTATTTATGATTTAAAGTTTAAAATGTTAATGTATATTATGTTTTGATAACTGCAAAATTTAGAAGGCACAAGCGTATAAATATACAACTTCTAACGCTAGATACGGATCTTACCCGGTTATTCAAAGTACATATTGTTGTATTTTGTAAAATGTTGTTAGATTGAATTTGAATAATGATAATATATTCCAAGCCTGAAGGGAAGTTCATCAATTTCTCTAAAAGACCCATTCGAAAAATATTTATGAATCGTGTGTAAAATGACTATTGTTCAATGTTTCCCATTAAAATGTGAAGCCTATAAAAACTATTTTAGTGTTTTTACCCTGCTATTCTGGGTTTAACACTCGGTCAGCGAGAAAAATGGACTCCAAAAATGAGGGAGAACGCCGCGCGGAATCTCAACAAAGTCGTGAAAATCGGTACAGTGTTATTTATTGAATGTGCTTGAAAGAAAAGAATTTTGTACCTGCCCTTAGATAGAATTAGATAGAATAAAGTCACAGTGCCACTCGTGTGTCGCCTTGATTTCGAAAACAATAAGTATCATATGTTTATTGTTTTCGCCAACCCAGATTTATAACTGTCTGTGTCCAGTGCTATTTGTAATTATATTTATCAGGCCGTATAATTACAACATTAAAATAAACAGATCTGTCAAAGAACGTGAGGAAATATTATGTCTTGATAAATTGATACAGTTAGATTGATAGGTTGGATGCTATGCTATTTGTGTCATGAATTTGATCCCATGACTGACGACGTGATTGAAATCGTACTATTATTCCGAGTTCTACTCAAGAGAATATCTACTCATATACTTGTACATGTATATCAGTACTTCTCTAATTTTATCTGAATCGCAAAGTTCAGAGACATGTACCTGAATTTTGCTTAAGCATGACTTTTCAACTTTACACAACCATTCCTCTCGATAAATCAACGATTAGACTGAACTTTTTGACATTATAGACAGTTACTTCTTCAACAAAAATGGAGAAAGGAAACATTCTGATCCCACACACAATAACTCTCTGAAGTTGAAATTAAAAATATAGAGTTCCTCATTTACAATATCTTCATAGTCTTTGGTGATCAGGTCTTCCAACAGTATGTTGGAATTTCCTTGGGCACGAATTGTGCTCCATTATTAGCTGACCTGTTTTTATTATCTTATGAAGCAGAATTTATTGAAAAACTTCTACTTGAGAAGGAACAATATCTTGCTGTGCCCTTCAATACGACATTTAGATATATTGATGACGTATATTAATCTACTAGCAATAATGATTTTCATCCATATCTCGATTCGATATATCCTCGAGAAATCGAAATAAAAGACACCGCAGGGTCGTCCACTTCTGCTTCATACTTTTATTGAAAATAGATATTGGTGGCAAACTAACAATTCAACTTGATCATAAACGGGATGATTTCAGCTTCTCTGTCGTCAACTTCCCATATTTATGTTGCAATATTCCATTATCACCTGCATATGGTGTTTATATATCTCAACTGATTCGATACGCAAGACCTTGATCTACGTGTGATCAGTCTTTAAATCGAGGCAGACTACTGACAAACAAGTTGATGAAGCAGGGTTTTCAACAGTCTCGCCGAAAGTCAGCATTTCGCAAATTATATGGTCCTTATAACGAACTAGTTTGCCAATACAATCTATCATTGGGTCAAATGCTGTCTGACGTGTTTCATACATGTACCGATTGTTAGGCTGTTCTTGACACCCCGATGTTGACTCCTTTTACCTGATCAAGATATAGGACTTAAAGCTGACATGAATTAATAAATACGTACACCTTTTTCATCTTATCCGCCATATTTCTCTCAGGTAGCCTAATTTACTCTACCCGTATATACCCCAAATGTGATTGTCACACCTGAGTGATTTTTCTAGGTGGACTCGACCAGTGCACATCTCCGATAGTAATATATAGGGAAATGCGAAACAAATAAAATCACATTTTAAAACAATATGCTTTGCTCAAAATTACAAAATATTTATTGTATACCAATGCAACATTCCGAAAGATTAGATAATTTAGAAAAAAAATGCACAAAAAAGTTTTTCTTGCATACTTGCAAGTGCAAGCAAGTATTTGCAGTTTCTTATGAAATAAATGCGAAGAAATCATTTGCCAATTACATACTGATAGAATGGAATAAGCAAAGAGCATAAAATATATTATTTATATCAATTCTTGCAAAATACAGGTCCATGCCATATGCATAATATGTAATGCACATGGCATATTCGCCACAAAAAACTCCGTATCAAATACGGACGTCTATTCAACATCTGTGCACTTACCGAAAATATTAGATTCTCTTTATTCTGATAAATCTACGAAACAAAATGATAAACTCCATTTGTATCTCGTTAGAACTTTACAACACGTTGTCATTCCATTATACAGACTGCGACACACTTCACCCGTGCCAAATAGGGTGTCTTCAATCAGGGGAGATGTCAGAGTCGAAAATTTTTCCTGCATTGAATGCTTGTCTGGTCGAGGTTTTGCAGTTGATAGAAACCGGGAATCTAATCATATACATTGAGCATCTGGTTGGATATATTGCGTGCTCAATTCAAAATTTATCGATGATCATATACAAATTTGGATATACAAATAAGGGAATAATGATCGAAAATATACATCTGTTTAAAAATGTGGGTATTACATTTGCAATCCATAATAAACAGTTGATTACACAAAGACACATATAAAAGGAAATGTATAAACGAAAATATAGTTTTATTGTTTCATTAGGAACCACATAATTATTTACGGTCTCTGTATGTCCATATTCATTGATTGAACAGGAGAGAGAGAGAGAGAGAGAGAGAGAGAGAGAGAGAGAGAGACTGTCCTACTTCGATGTTCAATATCATTTCACAGAAGGAAAGAAAATTGATCACTGATAAGTAAGCTTACAAGCATTAAAAAATTCCAGCTATTTAAAAATTTGTTATTGACAATATATTAAAAACTTAAAGAAGTTGATGCTTATAATTGAATTCATTACAAATTCAAAATATATATATATATACCAGTTTAAACTGCATGTAGAAAATACTGACTTTGTATGTTAGAATAACGGGAAAAAGTAAATTGTCAAAAAAGTGGGGAGAGCAGACCAGCCCAGCCTCCCTGCCCACCCCAACCCCCTGTATATGTGCCTGAAACAACATATCAATTCGTGTTGAAAGAAAGGAGCATATTTGCATTTCATTAAATTCCAAAGGAGCTCGAATTTATGTGTTCCCCTATTAATTATTTTGTATGCAAGATTAGAATCATGCTTTCAGTCAGAGCAGAAATGAATTAATTTTGAAGTACATCTAGTTTGAATGCAGATGTGGGGTTCCTTCTTTTAATTTCATCAGACTCATTAGAACCCCCTCCCCCAAACTATGCAGCTTTGTTTTTATTGATATCTAAATCGGCATATGAATCCGGATACAAATTATATGATGTTTTTTCGTGATCATATAGATATCGATACTAGAAAATGTTTATACTCTTGCCTTTTGCATATCCTACTAATGCATTACAGTAGATTGACACTGTATCATATCAAATAAAACCTCAACACGAATTTTACTGATTTATGAATACTAACATCTTATCGAATACATTTGGATATGAAATTTCGACGTACAGCGGTATGTCTATTTTCAGAATATATCCATTGCGCCAGATCTACGAAATGAAAATAATCATTATGGCATGTTACAGAAACGTTAAAACACACATGCTATAGTCCTGCAATGCATGCATGCGATTTTTCTGAATACATGTATTTATGTATTCGTGAATGAAGTTCCTACGCTTAAAACTATCTTGGCCTTTATGCATTATGTTTTGTGATTTTGGTTTACCATTCCTTACACTGTAAATGAAGGAAAACTTGGTAAAGGGTGCAATTCTACACCATACAATTAGTATGCATGTATGTGTTGAAAAGTAAAATGTACATGTAATAACCAGACATGTATCGTCATTTTTCATGGGGGGGGGGGGGGGGGGGGGGGGGGGGGGGGGTACAACAGGATGAAAAAAATGGAAAATTGGATTCTTCAAAATTTCTTGCCATTCAAAATAATAATTAAAAAAGATGAACGAAAACAGCAATAAAATAAAATAAAAACCCCAAACAAACCAAGATGTTTTATCCGATGTTCAAAGTCCTAAAGTGGGGGTGAAGGGTTAAAAGAGTCTTTTACTTTGACTGCCTCAATAATTTCCCCCTACACTTCATTTTCTTCCATCGTTGGGGGTGGGATGGGGTGGTTAGAGTCCTCTACTATGAGTGCCTCATAATATCTTCATTTTCTTAATTGGTGGTGGTGTGTGTCTTCTACTATTATATCAGAACTTTCAAGCTGGGGTCAAGTTTGGGGGGGTTGGGGGTTGGGTTGTCACCCAATATATTTTTTACTTGCATTACAAAATAACGGCCTCTCACTTCTGTCGGCGCGGGTTCGAAACCCGCTCGCGCCGGTTGGTGAGAAAGTTTCCCAGTTTACTTTCGGAAGGTCGGTGGTCTCTTCCCAGGTACATTGTATCTGGTTTCTCTCTTCCACCAACAAAAACTGGGTGCCACCAGATAACTGAAAAATTGTTGAGTGTGGCGGAAAACATTAGGAAAAAAAATGGATATTGTTATCAAAAGTGGGGGACAGACACTCTTGTCCCCTCCCCTTGATTCTAAGTACTTTGTACTTGACCTTTGTATTTGGGAGAGGGCCTACATAGGCTATGCCTGTTGCCCAATCCTGTTGAGCTTCTCAATAAAATATGTTTAAATAAGAAAAACAATTCTATGTGCTTGATAACTACGCATATAATAAACTCTCAATTATTACATTTTGCATTACTACAATTTGCGTCGAGTTCAACGCAGAATGTAATAAAGCAAAATGGCATAGATATATAAGATCTATTGAGCGCCGAATAAGCATAAAATGAAGTAATTGAAAATAACATTATTTAAAGATATGTTTAATTTTTAATTATTGCGTGCTTTAAATGAATCAAATAAATCTGTATTATCAATTAATGAGAGCAATATTGAGTTACTGTTCTCTTATATTGAATTAACGATATCATTTGTCTTAATAAGAGCGCGATTATTACAAGATCATCGTTTGAATCTCTCTCTCTCTCTCTCTCTCTCTCTCTCTCTCTCTCTCTCTCTCTCTCTCTCCATACACTCATGCAGTGTTGTATATGCAAATTATCTTTGCACAAAGGATTTATGTGCCTAAATGATATCCTGATTTATAAATCTGCAATACTCTGACAAGTAAATCATACAGTATAAGGATTCATGCACAATACAGGGTAACTATTCTACTCTGATACTTCCCCTGATTGAAGATAGCTGATCGGCACGGGCTAAGTGTGTCGCAGTCTGTACAATGGACAATGTTGTTTACTGTTGGAATACAAATGGAGTGTATCGTTTTGTTTCATGGATTATGCTAATAAAGGGAGTTTTACTACTACTTTTGAGTATTTTCGACAAGTGTACACGTACATTTGTACATCCTCGGTCCTTTACAGATATTACGAGTAGACCCAGGTAAATAGTCATCCGCATTCGATGCTTT
Organism: Ostrea edulis; assembly: GCF_947568905.1. Lineage (NCBI taxonomy): Eukaryota > Metazoa > Mollusca > Bivalvia > Ostreida > Ostreidae > Ostrea > Ostrea edulis. The sequence goes on along the minus strand of NC_079170.1, from coordinate 61,648,661 downwards.
TTCATGACGAGCGTACATGACCATGTCTTCTTTATACGTACAGTAGCATTTATGTATTTGCATTTTGCTTGAAGTAAGTGTGAATGGTATAGATTTTATACCCTTTGCTTATTCCGTTTCATCAATAGATCTAGATAATAGATGAAATATTTCTCCGCGTTTTTGTATAGTTTTGACATATTTATTGCAAATGTACGCACATTCACGTAAAGAAAAGACATTCTATATTTATTTATCCAAAGGTTTTAGAATGATTTACTACTGTACGATATGTTTATTGTAATTTTGAGCACTGCATGGTGTTTCAAAACGTGATTTCATTTCTTCTTGATGTCCTATAAATTAGTATCGGAGATGTACGTGTTACCTGTCGAAGCTACCCGCACAGGTAAATCGAAGACACTGATGTGAAATGAAGCGTAGCAAAACTCGTCCCCTTATATACCATGCGAACCCTGATACATATAACAATAGAATATCCAACTAATATGGCGGATTAGCAAAGAAATATGGCGGACATATAGAATTATACTATATTTATTAATTCATGTCAGCTTTAAGGCGAGTGTGACCGGTCGACAGTAGATACTTACTCCTCTTAGGCACCCGATCCTACCTCTGGTGTGTCCAGGGGTCCGTGTTTGCCTAACTCGCTATTTCATATTGCTTATAGGAGTTACGAGATTGGTCATTGTTCGTTATCTTCACATTTTATGTAAACATTTCCATTTTTAGATTTTCACTCGACCTATCATATTTCAGGTTTTACTTTTAAATTCAAACATATTGTGTATTAATCGTATCGTGTTGTTTGTGTATCCTATGGTATTGTTTGTATTCCTATTTTATCTTGTTTTAATCCTGTTTTATCTTGTGAAATTTTATAGTATTGTATGTTGATCCTATGGTATTGCGTGTTAATCATATCGTATCGTGTGTTAATCGTATCGTATCTTGTGTTAATCCTATCGTATCGTGTGTGATGCTATATTGCATCGTGCTTTAATCCTATTTTATAGAGTACTCTCTAAAAGAAAAAGAGAGTTCATAATATTTCATGATGTGTTATTTCCAATCAGATGACGCTCGTCATTTCCCGTAAACGTTTGTTTGCGGTTACGGAAACAGCCGAGTAGTTACGATTGGTGTTCATCCTGTCGTATCATGTGCTAATCACATAGTATTATGTGCTAATCTTGTTCTATCGTGTATCAATCATATCGTATCGTAAGTGTATCATATCGTTTTGAGTATCATACCAAGAATAACGTGCTTTAATGTATGCTATCAAAATGCAATGGAGTAGATGTTACATTTTAACACATTGTTTAAATTGACATTTCAGAATGCATTCTATGCAGTCTTCCCCTTTAGATGGCACAGCAAAGACACGTAAGTATTCAGTCCAAATGCACTTCGTGTTGGTCATATGCGGATTTTCATCATCGCGTCGTAGCATACTTCAAGGCAAAGCATGCATTAGTTAGATTGAACGTGTAGATTTAAATCATAAAGTACATGAATGAACAACTGAAGATAGCGCAGAGTTACCAATCTCATGAATGAAGAATACAAAATTAAGAAAAGGAAAAATACGTCCCCCCCCCTGGACATGCAAGAGGTGTTATCAGATGCCTAGGAGGAGTAAACATTCCCTGTTTACCGGCCACAACAGCCATGAGCCCAATATTTTGATCAGGTAAATGGAGTAATCCATAGTTAAAATAAGTATGTAAAGAATAGCATGATAGCTGGTATGAAACATACAAGACAGCATTCGACCTAGCAAAAGGTTATATTTCAAAATTAGATCATTAGAATGACCATACATTTTTTGAAATATTGACATCAAATGAAATTATTGAAACTCCTGTAAAATAAACTCAATTATTGATAGCCTGTCTCGATTTAGATATTGATCATACACAGAACATTCTCTCGCATATCAAGTCAGTTAAGAGACATAGACACCATATACAGGTGATAATGGAATAATGCTACACAAATTGGGAAGTTGACGATGGAGAAGTTGGAGACATTTAGTTGTGTTGTTACTTTGTCGTTGACATCGATGTTCAATAAAATATCTAAATATGGAGCAGATATGGTAAACTCTGTGGTGTCTTATATTTTGAGTTGACTGGGATATATCGAATCGACATGAGAATGAGTATTGTTAATACATGGTCCCAGCAAGATAGTTTTCTTCTCATGTAGAAGCTTTTGAATAAATTCTGATTCATACGAATACAAAAGCTGGTCAGCTAAGAATGGAGCTGCATCTATGAGTATTCCGACATACTGTTGTAAGAACTGATCACGAAAGATCGAGTGAATATTGTCAATAAGGAACTCCAGCATCTTTACAATATCAATTTCAAAGTACTTGTGAACGGTCGCTTAGTAACCGGGAGATCGTGAGTAACCGGGAGATCGTGAGTTCGAGCACCGCTCGTGTTATGGCCACATTAAACCTAAGACCTTAAAATTGATAGTCATTGCTCCTTCGCCAAACCCTCGGCATTTAGAAGTGAGAACCACGAGTCTTTCAGATACGACCTTAAGGTAGCTCACTACACTAAAGGTTATACTCTTTATGACACAACGTCACAAGATGGCTATTTAAATGTTTTGTGAAATTATTTGTATCGATCGATTTGTTTGTCTATCATCGTAGTTCAGTGGTTAAAGCATTGGGCTGGTGAACCGAACTGAAATCCCTTGGTAAGAGAAATTTGTAGAAACGTAATATATGCAAAGCCATTAGGTTTCAAAATGAAAACCAAAGGTCAAAGTATTATGCTTATATGAAATCCCATGTATTTTCACGTGGTGTTTCACTTCTGTGATTTATTGTAGGTCGCATTTCTACCTCAGAAAATGGAGTTCAAACGGAATTATTGATGGCGGATCCTCGTTCGTGGCGTTTCGTTTTATTTCGTAAGCATATGACATTACTTTTATGTGTAAATGAAACATAGCAATGTAACAATTTATCTTTGCTGCAAAAATTGCGGTATTTTAATTCTTTATTCTTTTTTATCTTCACACATTTACTTCTTTGAAAGAAGATAAATCTGTGCTTTTAATTCTATTGCCATAAAAAATCATCCAAATATTCGATATACACAGTATCATTGTCTTTATTTCCGTTTCTGACTTTTCCCGTCTTTGATCATTTACTTACAGATCACTTTGCAATAAGTCTTCTGTTAGACCAGAGATGTATTGTACCCTTCTTTAAAGATATCAACGGCTAGACTTGAGAACAATTTTTTGTGGACTTTTGTTTGTATTGATAATGAACAAAGAGGCTTCTACATTTCAGTTGTTCTCCCTTATATACATTCGCACAAGTTAATTTCACGAATTTCACGAATCATCAAAAACACAAAGACAAGTAGGGACTTGCAAAGAATATTGTTCATCCGTTACTACAAAAAATGAAAATCATATAAAAGTTCCATTTATAATCATGAGAACACACTGTTGAGTAAATGTCGCACTTGAATATAACTCATCTTCATTATCATCCATGATTCAGATCACCATTGCTATATGATTTAAGATCAGTGGCAATGTCTCTGGTGATCTGAGAGTCGAAACTGACAAAATCGTACTCTATATACAAATGATGGAGAATCTTACAAAGTTGAAAATAGACACGTTGTTGTCCGATGCTTTCAAAGCATCGTTTTATACAGCTTTGATAAAATACAGAATATAGAACTTGTAATAAATTGTGATTGCTCAAATGCCGATGAATATTAATGATCATTTGATGAACGTTCTGAACTTACCTGTCTCGATCTAAAAATAACATTTCACAAGATGCAGTGTTGGCGGTGTCGTATTCACTCGTACCAAAAACTCATTCATATTCCGATGTTTATTTCGATTTCATTTGAAATTATCCAAGATCAGTAGCCTTGGTAACATACTGTTATCAACTATCTAAACTTAAATGTATTTCAAATATTTTCTAAATATTTTTTGTTTTCATAAAACTCCGAAGTGTTGACAACGTTATGTAATGACGGTTTGTTCAATCCGACGTTTAACGACAAAATCTATCTAATATATGCTATTTTGAAGACCGGTTACAAAGAAAACTTTAACATTATCAGAAAAATGAAATATAGGTAAAGAAAGTTTGAAGTCTGTAGATATATTTTAGTCATATTTATTTGTTTTAAGCATGGGCCATGTTTGGCATTTTTTTAACCATGCTCTTTAAATGTACATTAAAAGGTGAAGATAACAAACAGTGATCAATGTCATAACTTCTATAGGGAATACAAAGTTAAGAGTAAGACAAAGATGGATCCCTAGACTTACCAGAGTTGGGAGAATGTGTCTTAGAGGATTAAACACCCCCTATCGACTAGTTACACCTGTCGTGAGCCCTACATCTTGATCAGGTAAACGGAGTAATCCCTAGTCAAAATCAGTGTGCAAAACAGCCTAACAATCGGTATGAATGCGTTCATACAATGGCAGATTGTATTGGCAAACTAGATCATTATTACCATAGATTTGCAAAATGGTTATTTAAAAGAGAATGTTGAAACCCGTGTAATAGGAATTTGTTTGTCAGTAGGCTGCCTCAACTTGTAGACTAATACGCAGAATAAGCTGTTACGTATCGAATCAGTTCAGAGACATAAGCACCATATGGAGGTGATAATGGAATACTGCTGGATACATATGGAAAGTTGACGATAGAGAACCAATACAACCTGTTATTTGGTTAAATGCTGTCTGACGTGTGTCATACAAATTGAAACCGATTTTTGCATATTGCTGTTGACTACGGATTATTCCGTTTATACTCGATCAAGAAATAGGGCTCGCGGCGAGTATGACCGGTCGTTAGTGGCCTTAGGCACCTGATCCCACCTCTGTTATGTTCAGGGGTTCGTGTTTGTCCTACTCTTAATTTTGTATAGCAGTTGTGAGATTGATTGTTCGTTATCTTCACATGTTAATCGTTCATTCTGTGCATGGACAAATTCAACGAACAATCTGACTTATCTAGGACTCCAGGGCGATCGTTCTGTCTGTATTGAGTATAGACTATTTTTGAAATGACAACAATTGGAAGCTTTTAGATATCACTGGTGATTGATACAAATTCACAATGTCCAAGGAGTTTAAGTAACATAGGGATACATTGAGGAATCATGGTTTCTACACAAACAATTTGCAGATATTAATCAAATAATTTCATTTCAATAAAAATGGTAATCTATGAAATAATATACAATTATTGACATTTTAAGGTGAAGACGATGCTTGAAATGCCAAAGAAGTATAATATTCATTAATCAGCGCGGTAGCTAGAGCATTATATTTGCTGAGAAAATGTAAACGAGGCTTTATCATGAAAGGTGAAGATAACGAACAGTGATCAATCCCATAACTCCTATAAATAATGCAAGATAGAGAGTTAGGCAATCACGGACCCCTGGATATATCAGAGATAGGATCGGGTGCCTAGGAGGAGTAAGCATCTCCTGTCGACAAGTCACATCCGCCCTGAGATCTATATCTCGATCAGGAAAACGGAGTTATCCGTAGTCAAAATCAGTGAGTAAAGAACGGTCTAACAAACGGTATGAAACAAGTCAGACAGCATTTGACCCGATGACAGGTTTTATGTGCAAAGTAGATTGTTATAACGCCCATAGAAACGAGGCTGTTTAAAGTAGCGATGAAACGATTGTCGCCGACAATCAATTGTCGATCGTTTATGGCTCGTCGATTCCGATTATCGATTCCATTTTTCACAATCGATTGTCGCCCGAACACAAACCTATAAGAAACAAATCAACTAAATATGCATTAATTAATACATTAGAAAAGGGAGGTGTCCGATATCCTCATCATGCATGGATATTGAAATCAACTCAACAATCATCAAGTTGAAAACCACTAATCCGATATTCCTGACTCTTATCCCCACTTTTATATTGTGACATATGCGGGAGAGAGTCAAAGCAGACTCCATATTGAAAAGTGGGAATTCAGCGACACCGTGTCATTTCGCGCCTATAGAACGTTAGAGATCAAAATTACTACATGTGCTAGTAGTAGCTAGACGATGATCAGCGTAATGCTAATTTAAACGTAATCAGACTAATGTGCTAATTTACACGTAACCAGACTAATGTGCTAATTTACACGTAATCAGACTAATGTTCTAATCTACACGTAACCAGACTAATGTGCTAATTTACACGTATCAGACTAATGTGCTAATCTACACGTAACCAGACTAATGTGCTAATTTACACGTAACCAGACTAATGTGCTAATTTACACGTAATCAGACTAATGTGCTAATTTACACGTAATCAGAATAATACCACGTTATCAAAATTTTGTATAATTGTACTCAATCTGTTCTCGATTCAGAAAATGCTTTCCGTTTTCCAATTGAACTGTCTAGAACAACTTCATCATGCACGATAAGTACTAGTAGTGTGTTGTGAAAATGATTCAAGATTGGCTTGCAGGACATACAAGTAGATTTTTTTTTTTACATGAAGTTATGATTACTGTGTCGTTTTGTATTCACAGCACTTGAAGTACAAAACATTATTCGCAACTGGGAATTGAAGAGACGAGAATTGTGACATGTAGGAGAACGCCATATCCAAAATATAAGTATGATGAACTTTTCATAATGAAATTTTTGAAAATTCAACTTTTGATGAGGTTTTTTTTTTTTGTTTGTTAACAAATAACGACGAGAATCAAATTTTGTGAAGTGTCCAGTGCATGCTACGCAGATTAAGTATAAACTCAGATTATTAAACATGCTTTTGTCGTTATTATATGTGATGTTTTGTTTTGTAGCATTCGAAAAGACAAAGCTTTATCTACATCCAGAAACTCTAATCATATGAATGATAATCTTATATTCACATTTTAACTATATTCCCTTATGTAAAGTTATCACAATAATGATGTCGTAATCCTCAATGTATAGCATCTCCTGTTACTATAATATAGAACTATCTTTAGTATCTATCGTGACACCTAGAGAGGATATGTATTAATAGAATATTTCTCTTGAAAAGAAATGCCCTTCTAATAACATTGTGAAGAGATGCATTAGCATTGTTAAAAGAGATGCATGCATAGTCTTTCAATGTTATTATAGGATTAAACATATTAATCACAAACTGAATAAAAGTGCGAAGCACTTTTATGTGAAGTTTGTGAGTAAAATGTCCGGAGTTTACACATCGATAAATTCTTCAAAAAGAATGTTTGATTCTTATAATTTCAATTCACTCACAGTATTAGCAAATTCAAAAAAAAAAAAAAAAAGAAGATTAATTTCCCCGTACTACGTTATTTGTTTTCAGGCGCATATGGATACATCGCGTTTTCGGATTTATTGATGTGTAAACTCTCGTTCAGTTTTATTTTTGTCCAATCAAAACAACTGTAATAAATAACTGCAGTATAGTTTTCAAAGTTATATATATATATATATATATATATATATATATATATATACTGTATATATTTCTTGAGAGAGAGAGTTTACGTGAGCTTAATTTCTCATTTTTTCTTGTGATTTCTATACGTTTATTTACTAATTTGGTGACAGTTTATGTATTTGAGTTTGATTGTTGATATTTTCACCCAAAAGGTGTATTGATATTTTTATCGGGGTTAGGCAATGTACCGCAATGAAGTGCACTAAAAATGATTTCTTATTGCATCTATATTTAGCTGCAAAATGTATTTTGCTTGACAGATGTTGGGTTAAATGTGTTTAAGAGGCCTTTGTTTGGTCAGTGTAATTGAAATTGTGCATGTATGTTAAATCTACTCATGTACATACTGTAGGTATAACGAGTAAGCGGGCGGATCTAGCATTAGTATATATATTAGCCTATCGTTTGGTATCCCTTTAAAAAGATAAAACAAAAGTTGTCGATGTAGACTTTCAAAATCGAAAAAAAATAATCAATATATCAAAAAGTAAGACATTGAAATGATCTTTACTCGCCCTGCGAATCTGTGTTAGGCTATCTAAGATTTATGGAAGTAGTTTACATGTATTTTATTTGATGAACGGGCATACGGCGTTTATGAAACGAAAATGGATACGTTTACCAGTAACATCGAGTATAGAAACATAGGGTGATATTCTTCGGGTTAATGTAGTAACTTACCCTGGATTAGGATAGTTGTTAATCCATTCTACAAGGATATAATCCACAACCTCGCTTTCCCTTACTGGTTTTAAGTTGTTTTAAAACTACACCTCCTTAGCAAAATCTGTAATGGTATATATTCCATTATTTTTTGTGAATAATTAGGAACATGCTGCATTATGCTAATTTAGAACTCGTAGAACTACCAAAAGAGGTTAAGATAACGTTTCTCTAGAAACTACACGTGGGATTTTCGTAATGTCAGCCGCCAGTGATTTAATTATACTTTAAACAACATCAGTATGTCATGTTAGAATTTTCTATATTACTTGCTTGTGTTTCAAGAACCTTTAGAATGTGAAATAATTGAAAGTACATTTGTGATTTTAGATTTCTTATCTGAAAACTCTTTTACGTTAAGTTTTTCAGAGTAGAATATAGGTTTGATTTGCTTTGTGTGCAGGTGCACCAAAGTCTTTTCTAGAAGATTTGGTGATATATTCGTCTATTTGATTATATATGAGTGTTTTTAGGTCTAGGGTAGACCATGATATGACTGTGAAATTGATTTTAAAGCCGGAAACTGGAGAACGCTCACTCGAGGAATTGTTGAGTACCACACGGAAAAGGTCGAACTACATATAAATCCACCACGAAGACAAGTGTAAATCCAGGACGAAGCCACGTGTAAACCGAGGACGAAAACACGTGTACATACATGATGACACAATGCGTATATAAAAAGACAAATTGGTATAAAACTGTCTGGTGTATATTTATAATTGTTGTTTAATACATGTATTGTGATTGAATACTTCGTCACTCTGTAATTATTGTCATGTGATTGTATATTTATGGAGTTTACATTACGATGCCGTGGTTTTAACATTTTTCGTTGGATACGTTGTAATATCGAGTTTAGAATAAACTAGAAAATGAATTGATCAATTTTCCACCAGAATTATTTGGTTTTAAATCGGTCTTTACAAACAACAGTCACTCGGTCATTTTTATCACGTATTCAAAAGAGAAATCAAGTGACAGTCACGTGTCCAATTCAGACTGATACTATCTGTGTAAAGCTGTATGTTGTTACTGTAGTACCATACTATAAATGTTTCACGTTTTTTGTTTAAGTTTTATTTTGTTTAAGAGAAATAAAGATATGAAATACATCTCAGTTATCACAAAATATTTTCGATGTCTTACGCTTTTTCAAACCTAGAATTAGTTGAACAGTTGCGTCTGAGTTATGTACGTCATGTTGGGATTCCCTTCATGCGTGTGGGGCTATTTATAGACGCACAGGCCATGGCGAGAAATGACAACAGACCATACGTTTGAACAACGAAGGAAGAAAAAACAGTTGAGATAGCAGAATTAATTGGATATGATTAATCGATATACTAGACTCCATGTTGAATCGAATATGATACGCATGCGCAGGAGTTCCCACCACGAGTGACAAATGTATTTACAGGTTCCCACTATATTTATTATTTTTTTTTTTTATCATCTAAAATCATTAAAATACAGATAAGGAAGACTTGATTGATTATGACAAGAAGAGAATCTTCTACTGAAATTAGGACATGCATGCCCCTGGGCAAAAAACCCCAACAAAACTGATGCTAAGGATACGGTCAATATTTTACAAAATAATGCAATGTTTAAAATCTTCTTTAATTCGGGGACATCTGAGAAGCTTATGGCCACCTGGGTCAGATGTTCTGGTTATAAGGCTGAATGTTTTGGCTTATATCGTGAAAATCTACCAAAACCTTACTTGAAGAAAAGTTTTTTATCCATATATGGTTATGAAGAGAATGGATCCCTTAATCACCAAGGGTGTGAACTCCACGACCCCTCTGTCAGGCGCTAGGATCGGTTCCAAATGTGTACATGTAAATGAATTGAAAATGCATTTAATAATATTTTTCTTCTACTTTTGTGTATTGTGAATGAATACTCTAAACATGGTTATGATGAGCATATAGCCGTTTACCAAAATTTGTGAAAATTCCCTGATTTTGTGCCGTGGGAATCCGGGTTACAATAGGTCCTTAGTACCCCTTGCTTGTCGTAAGAGGTGACTAAATGGGGTGGTCCTTCGGATGAGACTGCAAAAACCGAGGTCCCGTGTCACAACAGGTGTGGCACAATAAAGATCCCTTCCTGCTCAAAGACCGTAAGCGCCAAGCATAGGCCTAAATTTGCAGCCCTTCACCGCGGCAATAGTGAGTGAAACATTCTCGGGAGTCCCTCAATATACAATGTACAATCAATCAATCCCTGATTTTGCATCAGGGGTTCAGTTTCTAGAAAGTAAAAAAGTAATGGTATATTTTATCTAGTCCTTTCTACGTCATCGTATGCTATTGAAGACCGTGGGATTTATAATCATTGGACTCGATACTGAGAATTCAGAAAGCATCAATCATAAGCATTATTTATAATAGTGAAAATACAGTGTATATGAAGTTTGTTTTTGAAAGCTAAGTACGAATTATTTTAATTATTTAAAGATAATAAACGTTTTCTTTGATCAAGTTCATTGAAGAGTTGTTGTGTGTTTATTACTCAGGTAACCACTATGACCCATGGGCCTCGTGTTTGATAAATAGCAGCGGTATGAGAAAAACCCCCACCCCGATTTATGTATTGTCAATACTGATACTGCATGTATTAAAATGAAGGAAAAAAATATTGATACAAGAAATAAAAAATAAAAAAAAAATGATAATAAGTAAATATGACACAAACAGACCGCCGTATTAAATCAGTGATAAACGTGTAAACACGGCATGCTGATTATAACAGGACGCTCACAATAAGCCATGAGGTCAGAGGTAAGGTCGTTATTTAAAACGTATCGTGTACCAATTTTTATACCAAATAAACCACAATTAGGCATGCATTGTTTTTATGTAAAAAACAAATCACTCCCACGAGTGATCGTTTTCGTCGTGACTTTGGATATTTCTGATTGTCATAACATAGTTCAAATACTAGGCGGATCTCGTTATCTGTAACTAACTCCTGATAGAGCTGTTGTGTTAGGGGAAGGAAACTCAATTAACTACATGTATGTTTACAAAGACTGAAAGAGTTAGCTTACAGGATATAGATAAAATGTTTTATATCCGTGTATTATCCCCGATACTAGATTGATATTAGACAAATTCTTTATTCCAAATTAAAGTGCCCTTCCAGGCATTATAAATAACACTACATTTAAGTACAGACAAATGGCTTTTTTTCGAAATACAATATTGATAGTGTACATGTAGTATTACATCAAATAACACCGGATTGGCGTGGTTTTAGCAAAATGGCGGGTTGGATAAGTATAGTACTTCACAGTGGCGGATTTAGGTGGGGAGGGCTAAAATTTTCAAATTTAAGGTAAATCTTGGGGTCTCTTGTTTAGAAAAATGTAAACGATAAAAGAAACAATAATTTCTTCCACTCTCGGAGAAATAAATGACAAAATCTTTTGATTTATTGAATTACTTTTATTTGGAGAACATAGTACATCCCCCCCCCCAAACCCTTAAAATTTGCGTCATTTTATTAATTTCACCTTATCAAAAATGACAGAAAATAGTAAAAACAATTACATAGGGGACATATTTCAAGCCCTATAAAATCTGTAAAAATCCGGGGGCTTCGCCACCTGTGTCCCATCAGGGCGAAGCCTTGGACCCACTGGGGACCTCAAGGCGGCCCCAGACCCCCTGCCTCATAATGTTGCCCCCCCCCCCCCGCCGCAATTTCTGGATTCGCCCCTGCTTCATGCATGTAATGATAGTAACTGAAGTAGCACTACCGAATCTTTTACAGTGTATGCATTGTTTATCACCACACTGCCTTCTATATACAGTTTTGTCTTGTCTACGTTTTTTTTTTAATAGCCCATTTTATCAGAAGTATGTTCATTATTTTTAAGATATTAATTGTCAACATGTCATCTATAGGCCTGTACGTATGAGGTTTTATTGGGGGAGGGGGGGGGGGTGTTGTGTTAGGGACTACAAAAATCATTGATATGCATAATCAGCTGTTTCAGCTGAGGTTGGAAAAGTTAGGCCTATTTATCGTATTTTCTCACTATGATGTGATGTTTCGGATGCATTTTGAAAAAATACAAATGTTAAGATATGCATAATTTAGAATTTAAAAAATTCCGAACATGATATCCATCAAAGCGTTTTAAAATAACCTTTTAAAAAAATATCAAAAATGTGATAGATCAGGCCTAGGATAGCTTAACTGTGAATGATACCCTATATAAATAAATGTAAATACAAATAAATGAAAAGGAGGGTGTGTGGGACAAACAGTCGACAGTTTTGATTGTTCCATTATGCTGATTTGTTAAGTGTGTCAGTATTACTGCTTCACGATTCTTTATTCAAAAAGAAACACTGGATATGTATGTAACTTGATTATTTGCGGTGTAAATACACTTAAAACACCGGTCTCGCCTTTCAATATTCCAACAATCATCTGTTTAATTGAATGGTAATCACTGAGTCGTTGCAAAAGTTGATTAAATGTGTTATACGTATCTGTACGTGTGTAAAACCCCAAATAAAAATTATTTACAAGTTATGTTTAAATTACCCATGACTTCAGAAATTAAAATTCTGACTCAGTGTGTTTTAAACTGGGACTTCAAATGGTGACATGCATGGAGTGAATATTGTGGGGATGTAACCATGATTTAAGGTACGAGACACAGGTATGCACGTAGATAGTGTTGCTAAGGAAATCCACAAGATTCGATCTTTTATTCATGTGTAGAGTAGGTTCTTAACCCCACCCTCTTCTGATCTTTCAATGCCGTTAATTGTTCTTGATCCTACGGTAAATCTTTGATAGTGTATGATAGTGACTGTATAGCAATCTTAATGGCAAACTCTCTCTTTTCAGGATCATAGTAATGTAAGTCATTGGTGGGCAGGAGCAATGTGTCCATTAACTAATAAAATATATCGCAGAGAAATTCACTATATATATGGATACTCACTTCCGTCCCTACCCAGAGCTGGCTAGACCATCTACTAGCGTTCTCTCACCAGAGGGCGCGTTACGCAAGATTCACACACAGCACAGAACTCTGGGTAGAGAATGCATCTACTAGAAGCCAAGTCTTGCGGCGGAAGTGGGTATCCATATACAGTATAATTCAAAAATCTACTGTATTGCATCTGTAGTGGTCAGCCGAATTCGATCGCCGGTGGCCAGATAACTCAGTCGGTAGAGCACCTGATTGGAGAATCAGGGGGCCTGGGTTCGAATCCCGGTCTGGTCCGTTGCATTTCCCCTCTTCCTTTTACACATCAAATGCAACAAAGCAAGGGAAATATCGGTCAAATAAGAAGATAACCAGAGTCAGGATGTGTGTGTTCACTTGTACCGCCAACAAAGAAGTGACCAAACACAAAACAATACTCCTTGTAGCAAACATTTCTACACGTGTGCTATGGGAGACGTAAACTGAATCAAACTCCATGATTCTTGTTAAACATGACGTCGGAATAATGAAGGAAACGTAAAAGTTCGGGGAAAATGATTTATACAAAATAAATACTTTACAATATTTATTGTAAAGTTTTTCCTCATTAGGTTGATGGATTCAAAGTTAATTTCACATGCATTGATTATAGTTTGTTCAATTAGGACAGAAGAATTCAATGAAATAGAATGTATTTCCTCCTCGCAGACTCTCATAACGTCAAAAGGTCGTTATTAACGTTTCTTAGGCAAACAACTCCATAGTCACTTTATGTAGTTTCCAATCAATTTTTTTTTAAATATCTAACACAAAAGTTTTAAAATATTATGTCTAGTAAATCTATAAATTTGAATGTTTTCTGTATAGTTAATCAATCATATTATGCCTGACCGTAGGACCGTGTTTGAGGGCGAAGCAAAAAGTATTGATATTAGTCTATTTATATCCATAACTGGATAAAAAAAATCCAAATTTATCCGGACATGTACGGTGTTGTCAAGGCATCCTAAACCTTGTTACACGACTTTAGATCCTCCTATTCATTGAACGCGGGAAATGTAACGCAATTGAAGCAAATTTATAAACATACATGTAGGAAACATGGTACAATCAAGGATTGACGATGTGATTCACAAATTATGGTTTACATGCTTTTACGGATTTTATGTAACATCTCAGAACGACGTGAACTTAGGTAGACGAGATTCAAAATGGCGAAAAACATGTCCTTGCGCTTGCATTCGAATCGACGCCATTTTGACCAAATTTTCAAGTTTTATTGGTATGGTTTAATTTTTCATTAGTCTTTTAAACATGTGTATATACGTGTTACATTTGGAGGGAGTTCCGCTTTCACGACCCTTCGTGCCGTGAGAGGGCCTCGCCTTCCATAATGAATAAAAGTTTTTGTCATTGTACAATGTCATGTAAATTCCACGATTCTAAAACTGTTCTTTTGTTTAATTTTTAGTCGTTCCGGTAGAGCAGGATGGGGATTTCGCAAGTGTTGATGGGATTTGCCGGCGTGACGGCGGGTATTGCTGTGATTGGTAATCTGCCGATGTCGTGGTTTATGACGGCCGAGAACGCAACGCTAAAGTATTTAGAAAATGGACGCGTTCAGACGATAGAGAGCAATCCAAGGAAAATCGATGTAAGTAACGTGTGTGTACGGTATGACCGTCCCTCGGTCTCTGTCTGATTTGCTATAACTGTTACAATGATAGAATGACAAATTGTACGTCAGAATGTATTTGTGGCATTCAAAAAAACTAGAATAACTTTTCAAGCAACTGATGAACAAAAAATATGGCGGCGTCCATACGGCTGGTGGAAGGATAATAATTCGGGCCGTTCGAAATATCTATCTGCATACGTCTCACAAAATTTTCAATGAATGTATGTAGAGATTTAATATCATTACTTTTGCCGATTTTGACATATTCCTTTTACATACGTATTATCTATAGAGTGTGGCTTTGCGGACGGGCCTTTGGTCTGTCCAAGTTTCGCTCGGTATTACATATTTGTAGCATTTGATCATTCTCTACCCAGAGTTCCGTGTGATCCTCGCACTACCTTGCGTAACATGCCCTTTGTTGAGAGAATGACATTTGATACCTGTTTTATAATTTGAATGAGTACGATTTGTCTCATGTCGAAATTTGCAGAACTTCATCACCATTTACATTTGTATATATATTAATGGAAATTAAACATGCCAAGCGTAGCGTGGACTCTATTTGATAGTGAAAGTATGTGCTCAATCAAATTATTCCCTCGCATTTTATCAACCACAGGCCAAAGACCTATGGAAAGACAACGGGGTGGTGATTATGGCTGTCCGAAGACCCGGATGATCAATGTGCAGAGAGGTGAGCATTCAGAGACAGACATGTCTACGAGAACGAGATTAGGAAGACCGTGATTTTGATTTTCGTATTATTCCGCAATGTTAACCTTGGTGGTAATTAAACAATGAATATTCCAACAATAGAAAATATAAACATGGATATACATGTACGATAAAATCAGTAACTTTGCGTCTACTAGTATAGTTCAAAACTTTGAAAAGAATAGTTGGTTCTAGTAAACAATTTGATAGCAGTTACTGTAGTCAATTTTGTAAACATAAGAAATTTGACAATAAACGTAGTTAATTTTAGTAAACTTTTGATAACAATAGCAGACTTAGTAAACATTTTTAATAACAACAGTTGCTTTTGATTAACAAAAGATTTCATAATAATAGTTAATTCTTAAAAACACTATGGTTAAAAATAATTAATTTCAATGAACACTTTGATAATAGTAGTTATTTTAGAAAAAAAAAAACCTTTGACAACAATAGCTAATTTTAGTAAAACCTTTAATAACAATAGTTAATTTTAGTGAAACCATTGGTAACAATAATTAATTTTTATTTTTTGTGAAACCTTTGATAACAATAGTTAATTTTCGAAAAACTATTGAGAACAATAGCTAATTTCAGTAAAATCTTTGAAAATAATAGTTATTTGTGGTAAGATGGATGACAAGTTTGATAACAACAGTTAATTATAGTTAAAGCCCGCGATATTTCTGTTACATGTATATATATTATGTCTATTAGGGCTGGATCTCTAAGTAATTAATTTTCTAATTTTTTATCAGAAAGACACAGGTCACCATGGTTCTTGGTACAATAAATGGGGGCCTTGGATCTTATTATTGATAATTCCTCTAGTGTCCGAGAGGCTGTTGGTTTTACAAATGGTCTTTCTTTTAGTGGGGGGGGGGGGGGGTGTTGGATTTACAACTGCTCTTCTTTTTGTGTCCGGGGTCTGTTAATTTTACAGCTGATCTTTTCTTCGTGTCTAGGAGGCCTTAGGTCTTTCCTCTCTGAAGCCACAGTTGGATGCCCATGGAGTTTCCCTGCATGCCGTTGTCAAGGAGACTCTGGGTGTCGATGATTTCCGGCCTTTCTTCAAGGGGGACGTCTACTTGGATCCGGAGGTAATCTGGCTCAAATGTTATGATAAAAATTATATTCTTACGCCAGTACATATTGCTCTCCCCCCAACTTTCTCTCTTAATTGAAACTTCACAATTAGATCCGTGTCCTTTATCGTTATAGTACATATTTTAAAAAAATTGATATGTGACAGTATACTTAAGTGTCCATTTTGACATTGTATATAGGGAACTAAATGTAGACATATATATTGTTGTTAAATTTCATATAACGCAGGGTTTGACATTTACTTTTTTGAGCACTAGACCAGTCAGGCTACTTCAAATGATATTTACTAGACCTGACCTTACGTCCACTAGCCCTGACCAACTTTCCAGAAAAAAACCTGGGGATTTCTTGATATATACATGGAAATGCCTAATTTAAATGAAGTTTGAAATAAAAAGTATTTAATAGTCTTAAAAAATCTTAAGTCTCGTAATTCAATTTGATGATTTTATTTTCAATTAAATGCATTTTCTGTTTCTTTAAATTCTACCCGGCACAAAAATTCTTTAGTCCATTTGCTAAAATAAAATGACCTCAACCGTTTTATTTTTTTCTATTTCATAAGCTTTGTTTCTTCCCAACCTTTTCCTTTTTTTCTTTTCAACATCAAAAATGAAAAATATTTCTTTCGAAAAACGTGAACCAGTCCCTTTAACATTCAAATTATTTGAATAAATGTCGTAAAACATCAATTCCGACAGTGACTAATATATTAGAACTGAAAATAAAGATTATGTCATCACTCGATTCAAAATTGCTCGCAAACTCTTAACAGGTACTTGGGGGGGTTGGGGGGTTGGGGGGGGGGGTTAAGAATAAAATATCTTACGGTTTAAAGTAAAGTTTCTTGTTTATCTTTTCAACACGACTAGTCGGATTAGTTTATCGACATTTTACCCGACTGGACCTATCATTTAGTAGACTCGGTCGGTCGGACGTGCCTTAGTGTCAAGCCCTGTAACGCTTGATGTTTTCTCACTTTAGAAGGTGTTCTTTGGACCGAAGAAGAGATGGTTCCCCGTTTTAGGAATATTAAGATTTAATTTCCTTAACCATGCCTATGCATTGTCCAAGAAAAACATCCCCGGAAACCTGGAGGGGGAGGGACAATTGCTTGGAGGTAAAGTTATGTGCTAATTTAATTAATATCTAGTTTATGTATATGCTGCACTTTTCATTCAACATTGTTCAAATTTGCACAAAAATACACATACTTAATCGAAGATGTATAGTTCCCGTATAAGGAATGCATGGTATATTATGCGAATGCGCGGTATGCGGAACGAGCGTTCAGCGTCGTGTGAACATCGGATGTTAAACCCTTAAGGACATAACGCTACATAGAGTTAGATTAGTAATGGAAATACATTCACAGGTAAAGGCTTTTTGCACCAATATTAATTACTGACATGTAATAAGAGAATCTGCAGTAAATAAAGCACACTGAATTGTGTGATGTTTTACGGCAGTTTCAGGTATCGACCCCAGGTTGACCTTGTTTGTTGAAGTCGTGACTCTCTGACCGATAGAAAAATACAAGTTGTCATTTTCTTTGATAATTTCAGAGATTGATTGATTTTACATTAGAGGGAGTCCGTGTAGACTACTGGGTCCAGTTTCTAATCGATGACCTTATACACAGAGCAACACATTGCTCACAATCACTAATCGATGACCTTATACACAGAGCAACACATTGCTCACAATCACTAATCGATGACCTTATACACAGAGCAACACATTGCTCACAATCACTAATCGATGACCTTATACACAGAGCAACACATTGCTCACAATCACTAATCGATGACCTTATACACAGAGCAACACATTGCTCACAATCACTAATCGATGACCTTATACACAGAGCAACACATTGCTCACAATCACTAATCGATGACCTTATACACAGAGCAACACATTGCTCACAATCACTAATCGATGACCTTATACACAGAGCAACACATTGCTCACAATCACTAATCGATGACCTTATACACAGAGCATCACAATCACTTACAGCTGTTAAAAAAAAAAATGAAAAATAGTGAAACAATAATCCTTCAAAATGATACCATGATTACAAAAATTCCACCATCCATTTACTAGATATGAGAGATGATTGCTATACATTGAATACGTTAATTTCAATTTCACTCATTATCTGCCTTTCTATGGAAGTTTGAAGTACCGTAAATCATTAATGTTGCTCACCATACCCGTTTGTTTGTGATAGCATTAAACTTATCTAGCTCAAATCGACTGAGTGCGTTAGGAATTTGTTGTACTACTGATCCCCCCCCCCTCATTTTAATTGACCAATATTTATAGATATTTACATTTATACAGTCTTCGGCAGTCAGTCTACTAGTTTAGATATTTGGTATACATTGTAGTGACAGGTTTTATCCGCCGTATTATCTGATTATTACAGGCGATAAGCAGATAGGAATCGGAGAGGTAGTGTCTATTTAAATCAAAACTACCATATTAGATCGCGTCAATCAAAAACAAAATAACATTCCATAAATGTTTATTATCAGACCTATCTATCTACATTTCCGATGTTTTTGTCTCTGATATCTTTACACATTGGAATAATAACCATTTCCTCATGAAGACGTTTCCGTTGTAAAACAATGTGTGTATGAATAAAGATAAATATAGTACATGTGCGTGTCTATTTCAACGACTGGGAATTCTTACAGAAATGAAAGCAGAGTGTAAATGTAAGAAATAAAGTACCTTTTTTTTCAAAATCGATGTAGGTATGAACTGCTATGTTTCACACCGGCATACTTTTCCTGAAGCCCTAATTAATGTTCTTCCAGAAGTGTGCCGGTGTAACGACGAAAAGTGACCCCCGTTGAATATTGACCGAGGGGGGGGGGGGGGGGTGTCAAATTTCTTCGTAGAAAATGACCTCCGGTCAATATTCCACGGGGATCACTTTTTGTCGTTACACCGGCGTGAAGCCTCGCAGTTCATACCCTTATGTATTTTTTAAAAAATGAAAAATATTTCCCCAGATATAACGTATGGTCTTTTGATATTCGTCCAGGTGTGTATGTCATTGGTCCGGGACAGAGTGGGATCTATTATCAGCATCACGAAATGGAGTTTGGTGACCACGCTAACCTAACAGACATTATTGAAGCAGCCAAGATGATTGCAAAGGATTCCAAAAAACAATAAACAGGAAATATCATCCTTGTCTAAAATCAATTATGATAAAGGTCTTCCGTGTTTTAACCCCATTATTGTGTGGTAATGACAGAATATGCGGGTAAAATGAGGATGAAATCGTTTTATTTCAAACATTAGCAATTAGTTGGACTGGGAAATTCACAAATGTTGTTAATTACGCCAATTTGTACAGTAACTGTCATGCATAGAGGGTATTTCTGCCATGTATATTTCATACTTATAGAAAAAAAGTATTTAGTGCAATATGTACTACAGTAACATCTGTCACACATTAGTTAATCGTTACTGTAACACAGAGAAATTTCTGCTTAATTTTATAGCAATTTGTGTATTCAACATATATGTTACGATCTCCAGTTGTTGTCGAAGACAACGATTTGTTTAATTTCTACAAACAGGTAAATTTTTTTTTACTTCATTCCGAATCCGTGATTATAAACCAGTGTGAGATTTTTTTTTTTAACTTTTGTAAAGTTTGGAAGGTATTCGAAATAAATGCGCAATACGTTCAAGTACACTCTGTAGAATGATTAATGACGTTCTTCTCCGAAATTCGATGAAGAGAGTGGAACTGAGAGACTACATTTACAGAGCGTGGTTTGTCCTCATTGTGCTTTTATTTCCATTTTGTTTTCATTGCCATCATTTTGCCTATCAATAAATTACATGAAATAAAATGGACTTCGTGCTTTCATTCTTTGGCGCTACTCTTCAATAGCTGAATGGTTTGAAGGATTGTGAGTAGTAATATTTCAATCATATTCATATTTCTGATTTAAAATATGTTGCCCGATTTGTGCAAACTTATTGTAGCCCTGTCTCAGCGCGGATTCGTTCATGTACTCTGGCGGGTCAGGATGAGTGAAATGAATAGCATAAGCCTCTTTCTTCCAGTCAAAATATTGCTCCCGATCGAAGTCATGATAATGATTCCTGAACGTCGGGTGACATTTCAGCTGAAAGCACATGACCTGTAGATGGCGCTCTACATGTACATATTGAGGATATTTTTCGTAGGTTTTGTATGGAAGCTCGAGAGCGTTATGATAGAAATCTTCTGAACGATAATTCAAGAGACTGTCCTGCCAGTATTTCACAAAGTGAGAGTGCGGTTTTGCCATGAAAACACCAAGATTAATGACGTCAGGGTATCCATTACGCGTCATGTGATCAAAATTAAAGATGGCGTCGTAGCCTTTATCGATTAGATCGTCTACAGGCTTCAGCCAAAGAACGTCCCAGTCCATGTAGATGCCTCCATATTTTAGAAGAACGTCGGCTCGTATAATATCACTTTTGTGTTGAGTGTAAAGAACCTTGTGACCGAAAATTGTATCGGGAACTTCTCGGTATATCATGTGTAACCGAGGATCCGCTTTGAATTTATCAAAATACTTCCCATGTAAAAGATTATCACCATGTATGAACACTTTATCTGGTTTTAGAATAGTCATAACACTCCTAAGACTTAGATACATCATGAAATCCATCTCTTTTGAGTGATACCACACTAGGTGTACTATCTTTGGTATTTTGCCTGGAAGTTTTGGAGTGTCTTTTACAATAGCGGGGTCCCCATAAAACACGCGCCGTATTCTGGCTGCTAGTGTGGTGTTGGAGTACATCATATCCACGGGATATACTTCCGATATCTCGCAACATTCGACGTCATCTGTGATAATTTTGACTTTTCCTTTCGGAATAATTTCACAAACATCCGTATTATTAAAACTATTGAATGATAAATCCTGACTTTTCTTCAGCTTGACCAACTGTCGCAGTCGCTCTTCTTTTTCTACTGCAAATATGAAGCTCACCTCGTCCGCATGCTTGTTTAACCCCAGTTTGAAATTGTACTGACGATATGAAGATATGGACTTCATCAATAATAGATTCTCGGAGAAGTATATACCCCCTCTATCGTGCAGTACTGCTATTCCGAACCACACCCCACATCCATTTTCTTGACCATCCCAATTCTCAGGGATTTTGTGAACCGAGAATCCTGCCACAGTTTTTTTAAGTTCTGTCATCCACATGTCGTACTTTTTCTCTGTGAAGTTAAAATGATGAATGCTGTGAAATTCTATAGCATCTGGTCTCATGAACTTCCAGGCACTTAGAATGGACACATAGGTTTCAAACGAAATTGTTTTGTAGTGACACCACACGTAATGAATAGTATTAGGGACGGGTCTACTTTTGAGATCTTGAAGAGATAAAGCCTCGTACCCTGGTAAGGGATCCATATGATATTCTATAGGCGGCATTATCTTTCGTTTTCTCTCAACGCTATTATTCTTAAATTTGGAAAATGTGAGTAATCTTGAAGGACTTTTAGAGTCAATAACTTCCTCAGATTTAACGTAAAAGAACGCAGTATAGATATACAGTAAAAATGCACAAATACTCATGAGTATCAGCAAGTTTCTGCGTAGTTTCACTCTCATTTTGCCGGAAGTTTTCTGTTGCGGATGCAAGGATTGATCATTCCATCTCATATATACTCCATATGTTGTCCAACCCTGAAAAAGGAATGGACTTGTCTTAAATTAAAAAAAACTTTAAAAAACATACAAAAACAGAAAAAAAAACCAACATCGACAGAATTAATTTTCTCAGAAACCCCCCCCCCCCCCAAAAAAAAACAAAAGCAAAAACAAAACAAACCCAACAACACACAACTTCAAAATATTTCCTTGTTTCTAAGTATAAAGAGGAAATTGCTTGAATGACTGTGAATATTGTGACTGGTTATACGAAAATTATGCACGTGTAATTAGATACATGTAAGTACATGCCATGTTATCTGATAAAAAATTAACAAACAGAATATATATATATTACTGTAAAGTACTCTCTTGAGAGCACTTCTATACTTATCATATATACCCGTGGTGCTTATATAATTTATGAATCATTATGTTCGTTGGAGTGTTAACTACACTATAGTGTTAGGCTAGCGTGTCTGTAACCGTTCTTGAATATGAATTTCACAAGATGGTTGTAGGGTAGTGAGTTCATTTATTTCATCAATCATACGGAGTAAAACATATACGAGATGAGATGATATGAGATGTGATGACCCTAAAACAATGACAATATATAAACATACAAACAACACAAAGACAATACTAAGACATGATATTTCAACAATAACAAATACACAGAACATTCAATTAATAGAAATTAATGCTTAGGCCATTAATTTATAGTTTACATTATTTCTGTGATTAAAATATAGTAATTAGATTAGGTCAATTATATGTACATTACATACCGGTTTATGGAACCGAGTTAGCCCCTTATACAGTGTTGAATCAAAACTGGGCTTTATATATACTGACCTATTAAAACAGCAATTATAACAATATTCACAAACCCTTCTTATTTAAGGATACATGAATTAAAATAAAAACTTGCAATAGCTGAATAGATATTCATAACATTTAGCAGCTTCCATTCTTCTCTTTCATACAAGTTTGGCAATTTATTTAAAATATAACTTTTCTCATTCATTAACTACTTATATAGAATAAAATAAGTGATTCTATAGATTTTAAATAGCTTATTTTACTTACAGGTAAAGTTGTTGTATAGAACAATCCAAGTAATTTTAGATTTATGAAATGTAGTAGTCACACCTATGTAGGACAAACTATTCTTCTACTGGTCTAGCAACTCACTAACTACTCACTTTGAAAAAGAATACCTGCATGCACCCTGAAACACACACTTACTCACAAATACACACTCATACACAAACACACACTCATACACAAACACATTGACCCAAACACACACTCACTCACAGACACTTGCACACACATTCACAAATATACAAACATGCAATCACACACAAATATACACACATAATCACTCACACACAAAACATGCACTCACACACAAACACCCACTCACACACAAGCACCAACTCACTCACACAAATACCCACTCACTCACAAACACCCACTCACTCACTCACAAACACCCACTCACTCACACACAAACACCCACTTACTCACACACAAACACCCACTCACTCACAAACACCCACTCACTCACACACAAACACCCACTCACTCACTCACTCACTCACTCACAAACACCCACTCACTCACACACAAATACCCACTCACTCACTCACAAACACCCACTCACTCACACACAAACACCCACTCACTCACTCACTCACACACAAACACCCACTTACTCACACACAAACACCCACTCACTCACTCACAAACACCCACTCACTCACACACAAACACCCACTCACTCACTCACTCACAAACACCCACTCACTCACACACAAATACCCACTCACTCACTCACAAACACCCACTCACTCACTCACACACAAAACGCTCTCACTCATACCCTCTCACACACTAAGACAAACTAACTCTCACACACTCACTAACACACACATACTCAAACAAAAACATCCACACACCAACACGCACTCACACGCTCGCTTGCTCATTCATTCGCTCACTCACCCACACTCCGATTCACACGCATGACCTTGTTACTACGTCCCCTCCAATGACGTAACGCTGGGATAATAAGGGGAGACGACAAACCTACATACATTTAGATTTAATTAGGATATCAATGTCGAATAACATCACAGTGCACTGTACCTGTACTGGTTCCCATATAACATAAACATTTCATCCCATTCAAAGATGTACTCTCCTTCCTTAAATTGAAGCACCCGGATGATATCATAAACGGCGAGGAAATGATAGTTTTTTGAAAGAGAAGAGCGGCGTGGTTATGGATTAATAAAGATATCATCAGCATCCCTAGATCGATGGACATGATTTATACATTCGGATGTTATGTACCAAATTACATCAATAATTAATCTAGCAAATCGGACAGATGATAAATGAACTTTGCAGCCCAACGGGAAATCATATACAGGGCGAAAGGTGGGGGACTCCGGTTTCTTTTATCTCATTTTATTTTGATTATGGATTCTTTTTTTCTGCAAAGATATGGAACTGGAAAATTTGTCATTATTCATAACTAAAGGTATTCCAACAGCTGGTGGATTTGGAACAGATGTTTAGAGTGAGATTCAATTAGGACCACATACACAGTAATATTGCGTTGTCACGAGAATCACGGGAGAATAACGGGAGAATCACGTGATTGAATGACACACGTTCTTGTACATGTATGTCGATTTCAATATATTATTTTCTTCATTAATACTTCATATTCATTATTTGTGGGACTCTTTCTTCCCAAGAAATGAGAACACTAGCTGAAAAGGTCTTTTGTCATGATCAAACAAATTTAGTATTTGAGAATTTGGGTGTATTTCTGGTGGTAACAAGTACACGTCGATTAAGCACGTGATACACAATTCTCTCAGAAGTTTCTCCTGGGCAATCAAATCATCATTCAATCATGCATACATGTCTAATTACATGTCAAATAAAACCACCATATTTACACTCTATTCTTGACATGCGTGTAACATGGGACAAAATCGGTGTATAGATCATGATTGAAGATGTACTCATTTGAAAGGGTTATCATTAACAAAATGCTTGCAACTGAAAATGCGTGAGGATAAATTAGTATCTTTAGTACTAATTGGTATTATAACAGGAGCAAATACATGTACGTCAGTCATAAGCTGTCGATATAACCTCAGTTGAATGAATTATTGTATTCGCTAGTGATCAACTCGTTATAGACAATACAAGTACAAGTCTTGCATTTGTATACCATAATATGTAAAGGCATTGACTGGCAAAAAAATCTTGAAATATCAACGGTTAGATTGTCATCGATTTAAGCAAATTTAGGGCTTCAGAAGAAAATAGCATGCTAATATTTAAAAACAAGAATTTACAAGAAGAGCTTGCTTTGGAAAACATCGAACAAATGATAACATTTTTATCCTAGAATTGCTGGTGTACAAAATATGCAAGTTTGAGAGGCAAGGAAATTTTCTGAAGGAAATTCGGAATTTTCTCTAACTTGGAATATGTCACATGTTAAAACTTATTATTTTGAGTTAGACATAAATCATGATCGATAAAGTTTTCGCCATGCCGACTTCTCAAAATGGGGGTCATTCTCGTGCCCCCCCCCCCCCCTCTCCTTTTTGTTTAGAGGTGACTATAGTACCATTATTTATTCTTTAGTTTTGCCCTTTTTTCTCTGGAAGAATTTTAAATGAGAAATGATGATAGGCAATATATCGTAGCTCTAAACGGCGAAATTGTAATGCGGTAATTTCAAAACCGGGCATTCTAATGCGGTCGAAAATAACATGTTACGAAAATTTACGAGCATACACATACAATATTATGGACAGTCACAAGTTTCACAGTCGTCCTCTACAACTAGCACAATGTTGCTCAGATTACCTATCAAACTCTAGATTATCCCCCTGTGTGGGGTCAGCCAAAGGTCAATCGGTGAATAACAAAATCTCTAACGTAAAAATGTAAAATATCACCACTGTGAATTATAGTTCATTATTAAGTTTTTATACAAGTTCCTGGGTTGTCCCACCTTAAGACTGATTCTATGTAACTATCAAAATTCAGTGGCCACGGTATGTCACAGATTTTTATGAAACTTTGTGTGTAACAATATTATGATAGATATAAAACAAAAAGGACATGCAAAGGTTTGACTTAGCAACGGTTGCCATGGAAACCGATCCTCTAACAACAGCTGGACAAGATATGCACATGTATGTTATATTTTGAATAATCAAAAATTAAACGCTATTGTTTATAAAAACAACAATTGTAAAAATTATTTTGAGCTAGGTTCTAGCTTTTAGAATTTTTTTTGTATTTATTTAATCCTTGAAAACAATAGAAATAATTATTTTTATGATGTATAAGGGTTTGATATATGTAATTTTTAGAGAGGGATAAAATATATTTGCCCAGTCATTTGGTGTAAACTCACATGCTAGTAAAATGTATTGAATCTTACTTTTAAAAAGTACAGAAACACATTTGTGGAGAAACCAAAGGTAAACACATAAACCAGTAGTTTCCTCTGGTGCACAAACCAAAATACACCAGAAAGAGTTATTGCCCTTTGTAACACTCTCTTGTATTGGAGATATGAACAGCCTTCATTTGTTTTCAGTATGGCAGGAGGTGGAAATAGAGTTTTTATTCAATTTGTTATTCAGAAGTTTATCAATATCAGATGCTCTTTGTTCACTTAATTCACTACCACGATCTTTATCTTCAATTGTGCTAAAGGATTCCGGTTTACATGTATTTCATGGAATACAAATCCGTTTGATCTTTGCCATAGTCACCGGACTCTAGCATCCAATCGTCTACGTATTCGTAGAAAAAGTAAATGTTGTGGAATTTAACGCTTTATTGCATCACATCCGACTAAAAAAATGACCAGGGAAACAGAAGGCTGACAGACATATTCATAGAAAATATGAAAAAGCCCTGCCTGTTGCCGTGTTGGAACTTGTATTGACGTAAGTATTCTATTTGATTTAGAATCCAAATTCTAAAGTAAAGGCTGAATAAAATGTATCAGAAAATTTGGCTTTATAGTAAACATATGAGAACCCCAATTTATTTTATACTGCCAGCCAGGCTAGTCAGCTATAGTGGTATACATGTAGACTGAACATTGTAAGTAGTCCTGTCATTTACTGCATGGCCATGGGTGTACAATATAGAATACTAGTTAAGTATGTCCCCAACCTAACATTCACTCAGGGAGTTTCCTATCACATTTACACAGAGTTCAGGATCTGTAAAAATTGGGGAATACTTATAAAATCATGTTTCATGTGGAAATTTTCAAAAGGACTAGGCTTAATATATGTAATCCTAAGTGATGACCTCTCTCTCTCTCTCTCTCTCTCTCTCTCTCTCTCTCTCTCTGACTGTCAAGTTTACAATAAAAACAAACATGTGAATGCCTGTGTGCATTCTAGATAAAGATTGTTAAAATCATATATATTGGTGAGCCAGGCTACTTTCAAGTTTGTTTACCTGTGGTAACCCCCACTAATATGTGATGGTTCTAATCTACAGAAGAAATCACACAAATACTATTATGATTTAACGTTTTCTCATCTCTGTATATTAAATGTAAATTGTAAATCTTCAAATACTTTTGAATTCTTACTTTTTCATCCAATAATCACATATTTTGGCCAAAGTACATGACCACTATTTTATGTAATTAATGTGTGCTTTTCTGTGTTTCAGCTGTATGAGCATCATACTGTGCAAATCACCTAAAGATGGAGTTGACCAAGTTGCTGACTTTTAGGAGGTAAATATTCAGCATTAATGCATACACATTGAATACATAATTTGAAATTCAAATTTGAATCCCAGTATTATAAATCCTAAAACAAATTAATAGATGTGGGGAATGTGGTACATTGGGTTTAGTTTCTTGGTTATAGAGCCTGCATGGAAACTGAATTCTCTAGAATAATCACAGGAGACCATCCATTTTTTATGCGACATGATGACTTGAAACGTTTTCATCACAATTTATTACTTCACTTAATTAGCATACTCAAAAAGACTAGTTGTTTTGTTGTCAATGACGCACATATATATGTACACATGTGTATGAGCTCAGTATCTTTTGTAAAAATGATTAATTCTAATTAGGTCAATGTTGAGAATCACTCAAGTGACCTACATGTTGCTATTTGTGTGCGTCAGTCATCATAAGACGTTAATTGAACATTAATATTTTTTCTTGATAACCACCCTTCCAATTCTTTTCAAATTTCTTTTAAGCATCTTTGGGACAAGGGGAATTAACATAGATTGTAAATCTAAGGACTCTGGATTGACGGTACTTTTAAAAATGCTCTATACCAAAATTGAGAATTTTGTTTTAGAACCAGGGTTTGATTTCTTCAATTTTATGGAGAAAACTTTTTCAGATATACACTTCGTTAAATTGTAGAGTTGGGGAAGGGGGGGGGGGTTATAAGTGTATTTGACATTTATTTGTGTCCAAATTATGCAATTGATACTGAGGATTTCAGTAGTAGTTTGTTTTTAAAACAACAGACACCTAGAATTAAGAGCACAATGAAAGCATACATGTGATAAGGAGGGGGGGGGGGGGGGGGGGGGGTGTGACTTCATAATAATGCCTGAAAATTCTGAACAAGTAAATTTTAACAAAAATTTTACACTAGAGATGCCAATTCAAGATAATTAACATGCTTTGTTTATTGGCATCTGGTGTACATTTAGCAACAAGTAGTGTTGTTCATTGTGAAACGATAAATTGATAATGTACATGTATGCGTTGGTTGTACATGTGTTTTAGGCATATCTTATTGCATGTTTTGTTGTGTTTGGTTGTCGAAAATATTGATAGAAATTAATAATGAAGAATTGCTGATATACTAAGGACATCATGATTCTGATCTAAAGAAATTGAGGACTAGTTAATATTTACATACTTTGTTACATCATGACCATACATTGCTTGCAAGAAAAACACACATGGGCCACATACATGTAATCAGTGACTAAGACATTTTGTTCATTTATACTGTTTTCAAGTCATTACACTTAATTCTTAGAAAAATTCCTTAACTGGCAATTGATTGCAATCAGAAATTGCAAATTTTCTATTTATTCCTTACTTGACACCATCGAATGACAGTAATGTGATGCGAGCTCCCTGTAATCAGGGGGAAATAACTCATATAGCATTGTGAAAAATGTAGCTCATTGATTAGTCATATACGTTTGAAATATTTTATGGTTATACAAGATTTTTTACAATAACTATTGAAAAAGACTCGAACACAATTTATGTTCATGTTATGCATAAATCTTATTAAATCATTGACTCCGCAAAATATTATGACATCACAGGAGGGTGGAACTACCTTAAATAAAGCTGAATGCTTATAAAGGAAAAACAGAAAGGGGTACCAAAATTGCGAATTTCGAAAGCACAGGGTTGTGAATGTGGGTCCAAAAGAGTCATATAGTGTATAACATGGATTTTGTAGCCCTTAGAGCTATAGTGATACTTTGATTTTTTTTAAATTTGATTAATACTCAGGTAACCAATAAGGTTTGTGGACATCTTGTTAATTTATGAGTATTAACACTAATAATAGCTCTTCAATACATCATAAACACATGTATACAAACTGTATCAAAACATAACATCCTTTAGGCCAATTCAACTTAATTAGTAAGATTATCATCCTGGGTCACCAAAAAGTATGGGGCAGACTGTGGGAAGATTTTATTTTTTAATTTTTATTTTCTGAAAAATATATTGATGACAAACGAGTTTTTGTCAACAGAAGTGCATAATTTAATGCCAGATATATAAATCTATGTTATTTCACAGATGATTTTTTAGGGGCGAGTGGGCGGGCATGATAATCTATCAACTAAGTAATTAATTAAGTGGTAAAATTACTATTCTAGCATCATGAATGATCTTGTACATGTAAATTTAGTTTAATCAAATTGAATTAGGTGTGTACTGTATGAAAATGTGAAAAATTAGATGAACTTTTCAATATTTGTTCAACACATTTTTTAGAACTTGAAGAGCAGAAGATGCATTCCATGACTCTTATGTGATATAGAAGACAAAGAAGAGCTCTTGAGAATGG
Source organism: Ostrea edulis (assembly GCF_947568905.1). Lineage (NCBI taxonomy): Eukaryota > Metazoa > Mollusca > Bivalvia > Ostreida > Ostreidae > Ostrea > Ostrea edulis. The sequence continues at coordinate 61,618,107 of NC_079170.1, read as the reverse complement.
AAAAAAAACTGCGAGTTTTACAGTCAATGAACACACCTCACGACACAAGTCCATCCTGATTCAGTAAACTATTCTTCTAAGGAAACACCATGACTTAGTTAAGATCAAGTTTTGGTGTCAGAAGACTAATGTAACTAAAACATTGCAAAATTAACCTGCAAGTGTCTTATGTGAGCCTACTGAATAAGGATTCATTACTGAACAGTTGAAGGAAAATCACTATTATAATGATTTTAAAAAAAAGATGATTGTGTTGTTTGGATAACATTGTGATCCATGTTTGTTGAATAAACAACTTTGCAAAAATGAGTTGTTCTGTGTTAATATTATAAATTTACTAATTACTGGTATGTCAACATAGATTACAGTAACACTGAACAAACTTCAATAAATTTTAAAGTTTCATGCAGTTTCTGCAGTAGAAAATGACACCTATTGATTTTATGGTCCAAAGGTCACCAGGTGCAATACAATACTCTGTACAATTGATGTCTGACCAGTTTCTTCAGAACCCTTTGATTGATAGTGATATTTCATACAGGGGTTGGTCACTGGTAGTATATGACCCCCATTGATTTTCAGGTCAAAAGATTAAAAATGACAGGGGCCTCCGTGGCCGAGTGGTTGGAGCATAGCGTTCAAAATGACACGGCCTCAGTCTGCGCGGGCTCGAATCCCGCTCGCGCTGGTATTAAGTGAGAAAGTTTCCCAATTTACTTTCGGAAGGTCTGTGGTCTCTTCCCAGGTACATTGTATCTGGGTTCTCACTTTCACCAATAAACACTGGGCACCACCAGAAAACTGAAAATTTTTTGAGTGTGGCGGAAAATGACTAGGTGCAATGTAGCTAGTACTCTATGCAATGGTGTCCCCCCAATATCTTGGGCCTGTTGTTCAATTATGATATTTCATATGTTGGTTGGTTATGAATAGTAGATGACCCTAATGATTTCCAGGTCAAAGGTCAACAAATACAAGGCAGTACAATGAACAATTTATTGGTATCTACCCAATATCTTGAGAAGACTTTTTATAGTTATTGATAATAGTTTACATGACAATACAGTACATGTAATATAGCTCGTTTATGGAAATGATTGCAAAATCTACTTGGTGTTTGGGGAGGAGGGGGGTCCTACTGGATTACAGTTTATGTTTACATGGGTTTTTTTAATCACTCTAACTAATATTTAGTAATATGTTAAACTTCTCCATGTTTATTTTTGAAATATCAATTGCTCATATTGTTCATTTTAACTGAAAATGGTGTAGGTTGTATTATTTGTCATTAGTATGAATTTTTGGCAAAATGCCCAAATCTACAGTTTTCGTACTACAATAGATCAATTGTACTACATTTCACCATTAATCTTTTTATATAAATTAGGAGTCTTTGATATGGACACCCTTTGATGACAGTTGATTATGCTGTATGTATTTTCCAAATTATCTAAATTCATCAACGAAATCCAACAAAAAATCCCGTTTTGGCAAAATGCCCAAATCTACAGTTTTCGGACTACAATAGATCTATTGCACTACGTTTCACCATTAATCTTTTTATATATATTAAGAGTCTTTGATATGAACATCCTTTGATGACAGTTGATTATGCTGTATGTATTTTCCAAATTATCTAAATTCATCAATGAAATCCAACAAAAAATCCCGTTTTGGCAAAATGCCCAAATCTACAGTTTTCATGCTACTACAGATCAATTGCACTACGTTTCACCATTAATCTTTTTATATATATTAAGAGTCTTTGATATGGACATCCTTTGATGGTAGTTGATTATGCTGTATGTATTTTCCAAATTATCTAAATTCATCAATGAAATCCAACAAAAAATCCTGTTTTGGCAAAATGCCCAAATCTACAGTTTTCATGCTACTACAGATCAATTGCACTACGTTTCACCATTAATCTTTTTATATATATTAAGAGTCTTTGATATGGACATCCTTTGATGGTAGTTGATTATGCTGTATGTATTTTCCAAATTATCTAAATTCATCAATGAAATCCAACAAAAAATCACTTTTTGGCAAAGTGCCAAATTATAATACATTGGTACAGCGGTCAGTCACACACTCTTTACCATAGGTGGATATAGATATCATAAATAAGGAGGGAATTTTATGGGGAATCGAGATTTATGGAGAAAATTAGTTGTCTTTTTCAATTTTTTATATACCACAAGGACAAAACATGGGCAAAACGGGCTGAATTTTGCAGTTCAATTAGCCCTCATAGACTGCTGTCGGTTTCCATGGCAACGGATGGTAGAAATTCGGTGGTGGGGTTGAAATTATGTAAGATGGTGCAAGTAAAGTTAATACTGTGAAAATCAAAGAAATCTGTGACATTGAGTGGCCAGACCCTATCTGATTTCTTTGATTTTTACATAGAATTGATCTTAAGATGTATAGAAATGTGATTTTTACACCGAAAGATGGCGGGCAATGAACATAAAGTTGACACAAAACCAAACTCGTGTCACATTTAGATAAACCTTGTACAAAGAAGGCAATGTATAACAACCACGCGTTCATAAAAAAACCCCAAAAAACAAACAAAAAAACAACTTCTCCAAAAAAATATCAGCAATCATCTGTTTACTTGGTATTCACCTCATTATGACCTTGTGGTCATTCATAATATATGAAATGATTTGTTATTTCAGGTAAGCTAAAAAGACTCATAAAGATCAGGTTCACTTGCTCGTAACGATACATTGTCAATCACGTGATATGATTAGAGGTCAAATATTTTATGACAATGTCATATTCTTTGATACTGCTCAAGTCAATTGTATATATTTGTACCCAGGAAAAAAGCATAACATAACTAGTAATTATATCAGAGAGAGAGAGAGAGAGAGAGAGAGAGAGAGAGAGAGAGAGAGAGATTGCTTTTAATTTTTCAGCTGTGAATATTTCATTTCAAAGATCACGGTGATCTTGTGTGTTTATTACAGTCATGTAAATATTTGCATTTCTTATGTTTTCTAAATATTGTAACGATAGCCAATTCCTCATGAATGCATTGCAGTTGTAAACAATGTGCGTTTGTTATAATTATAGCTACAGATGTCAGATTGTTATAATTATAGCTACAGATATCAGATTGTTATAATCATACCTACATATGTCAGATTGTTATAATCATAGCTACAGATGTCAGATGTTTATAATTATAGCTACATATGTCAGATGGTTATACTTATAGCTACAGATGTCAGATTGTCATAACAGATGGTTATAATTATAGTTACGGATGTCATATTGTTATAATTATAGCTACAGATGTCAGATGTTTATAATTATAGCTACAGATGTCAGATTGTTATAATCATAGCTACAGATGTCAGATGGTTATAATTATAGCTACATATGTCAGATGGTTATACTTATAGCTACATATGTCAAATGGTTATAATTATAGCTACAGATGTCAGATGGTTATAATCATAGTTACATAGTTACAGATGTCAGATTGTCAAAACTATATCTACAGATGTCAGGTGGTTATAATTATAGCTACAGATGTCAGATGGTTATAATTATAGTTACGGATGTCATATTCTTATAATTATAGTTACAGATGTCAGATGGTTATAATTATAGCTACAGATGTCATATTGTTATAACTATAGTTACGGATGTCAGATTGTTATAATTATAGTTACAGATGTCAGATGGTTATGATTATAGTTACAGATGTCAGATTGTTATAATCATAGTTACAGATGTCAGATTGTTATAATTATAGTTACAGATGTCGGATGGTTATAATTATAGCTACAGATGTCAGATGGTTATAATTTTAGTTACATATGTCAGATGGTTATAATTATAGTTACAGATGTCAGATGGTTATAATTATAGTTACAGATGTCAGATTGTTATAATTATAGTTACAGATGTCAGATTGTTATAATTATAGCTACAGATATCAGATGGTTATAATTATAGCTACAGATGTCAGATTGTTATAATTATAGTTACGAATGTCAGATTGTTATAACTATATCTACGGATGTCAGATCGTTTTATATGTAACTAATGGTTCGAGATTTCAGATGGCTATAAATAATTGCCATATTGTTATAACAAAGATCTCTAGATACCGGAACGTTATAAAGAAAAGCTTCTGTTGTCTGACGGTTATCACCAAGAGCCCCGGTTATCATATCATTATAACGAAGAGCTCCATATGTCATATGCCCTTAATCAAAATCTATAGATGTCAGATGGTATTAATCAAAAGCTTCATTTGTAAGGCTGTCATAACCATGAGCTTTAAGGACAGATGTCAGATGACCATAACCCTAGCTCTAGTTAATCACAACCAAACGGTCTACATGTAGGTGTGAGATAGTAATAACCAAGAAATCCAAATATCGAATCATAAATAAGCGCTCCAGATATCAGGGTGGTGTAACCAAGCGTCCCAGATATCAGAATGGTGTAACCAAACGCTCTAGATGTCAGGGTGGCGTAACCAAGCGCCCCAGATACATGTATGAGGATGGCGTTATCAAGAGACCCGGATTATTTTTCAGATGGCCATAACCAAGAGACCTGTCCATCAGACGGTCTTAACCAAGAGACCCGGATGACAGATGATCATATATATGGACGCATAGAGCTCCATATGTCAGTTGTGCATACTGAAGAACTCTATGTGATATATGGTCTTAAACATGAGCTCTCAAGGGAACGCAAGTATGATATAATTCATTTGTCTCGCTTATTGATAAAACTTTGTTGCTGGAAAACAGTACATTTGCGAAAGCTGAAGTGGTAAAAACATACTTCAATACGATTTAATTAATTCATATAAATGGATGTGAAAGTGCTTAGATGCACATAAAACAACTATAAATCGTGGTTTAATTTGATGGATCACATAAGAAGTCAATTCCAGACATACAAAAATGAAACCTTACGATGAGCAATTCAGCCCAAGGGAAATGCAATGACTATTTCCTTTATTGATGCGCATGGATTCCTGCGGACTTTGGAGCATTGTCTCTATTTATAAAGATGTTACGATTATGAGTTGTCCGGGGTACGAGTTTGACTATCAAGATGGAAATGGTATAGTTTGTAGAAGGTACAGTGTGATTAGCCTGGTTCCCCATCCCTGTTCTGCGGCCACTGCCTTTAGCCAGGGAGGCAGGGAACCAGGCTACAATTTGACCTGCTACAGCATAGTGACAGATGGCAAATAAACCAAACTCCATAGAATAGTTATTGTCGCTACGCACACATTGGTTGGAGACAAAGACCTAGGTTCAATATAATCTAATTGGGCCCTAGTAAGGATCGCCACATGTTTTATAATAATCAAGGTAAAAATACCAACTATCTACAATGTCTATCAGCATGGGAAAACGATTTTCACTTTCATTTAACGTAGAAATAAACGAATGGGGGTGGGTGGGTGGGGGTGTTAAGGAATGTTTAAATTTTAGGACCAGAATTTGCAGTTCTTGTATTTCGTCAAATTCGATCCTTAATCCAATTCACATTCCTTTAAACTTTACCGCTCACTGGCCTACTTGAATGAAGCCTGGTGGCTATAATAAAGTAATTAGTATACTAATAATTACTCCGTAATCGCAATATCCCTTCAATATTTGATTAACACCGCATAAAAAATCTTAAGTACTGGTATTCTGCATTGTTTACGTATACAGTTTGCACCGACCTACTTACTGCTGGGGTTTAAACCGCTATGGGTCACGCAAAGAGACCTTTGGATTTTCACCAGATACAAGCAAATGGTTTAAAACTCTTTTGCCCAAAACAATAAAAATGTCATATAAAATGTAATTATAATTGATTTACCTGTTTTACACGGTTTCGGGACTCTCGTGGCGATCAAATTCACACTGCAGACAAATTGCCTGGTACTTGGAATTTTTATAGTTGCGTATATGGGAAAAATCAAACGTGGTAAAGGAAAAGGACTAGTATATTGACAAATCGGCTTATCCGATCGGCTCTTTAATTATTCAAACGTGTATTTTCTTGATCGCGATTTAAATGCACGGACATATAGGGAGAAATAGACATTGTAATTAACTGTCTTACAGGAGAATTGTGAACAGGTAATTACAACGATTAAAAAATCTGTAAGAATATAATTTTGATGAGTTTTCTCGTTAATTTATGTGAATTAACGATTCACAATTCACACTTTACATTATTGATATACATCATTCTGATTTTAACCTAAAAGGTTTTTTTTTTTTTTTTAAAATTTCATATAGGCCTAGACCCTCTTATAGTCCTGTTGAATACGTGCTTAGTATAACTTATCACCAAAGAAAACAAGCATGGTAGAAGACACCTTACCCTTTAAGATTGGGTGTTCAGCCTCTTATTCTCTCCTCATTACAAATTCAAATATTTTAACACATTTAAACTTTTCATATTGTCTCCCTGTCAGATAATTTCCTATAGAGCTTTTATGCTATTTGTTAGTGTAAAAACGCAACTTCAAGTATTTGTTCTTCTTTTCATAAGAAATCAATTACAGGAATTTAGAGTCGCTACATTTAAAATTGCTAGAGATATTAACAACATGTCATGTCATGATAGTAAATTGATTCATATTCATTTAATAAATATACAAATATTCCCGAATGACAAAATTTCTTGACGTTTTTAAGCTCACAATACCGGAGGCCAACTAAAGCATATACTCTTTAAAAAAAAATGATTTTGAGTACAAACATTTCTAGTAAATAATCAGAATAGTAAGTTGACTGAACTATATAACTGTATCATTTATTTGAGGCTCCGCAAACGTTCCCTTCTTGCATTTGAAATCTAGGTGATACATGTGTTCCAGTATACCCGAGTAAAGCAGTCATTGTCACTTCATTTGTGGAGGACCATTTCATGAAATTATGATTAGAGATGATCGAATATATATAAAAACCCTAAAAAAAAAAATTCACAACAGGCTTTGGTGAAAATGGGATTTAATGTGCTGCATTTAAACGTAGATTTTAAAAGAAATAAACCATGATGTTCTTAAAACATCAATAATGCATTTTCAGCTTCATGTTATTAGATGATAAAGTTGTGCAGCAGATGAGCAGTTTGTAGTTGACTTGGTGGTAATTGCAATGTACCGTGTGCTTTAGCTATAACAATTACATCACGTCACGTACTCGATATGATAGATAAACAAAATTAATAGCATGCTGTAAAAATGCATTATGTGCAATGATTCACTGGTACATGTACCACGTGCAATGTTGTCTATGTATATACAACGTCTCTGCTATACTTGGTTAAACTATTTTGCATTATTTACAAATCAAAACTTTAAATTATTCAATATGATATAATTTACATGTATACAATTCCGAAAATATGTTTGGCGAAACAAAAATCACCAGCAATATTGATTATATCCCTTTAATCTGAACTACTGAGTATATTTATTTCCCTTTGTTGAACTCTTCCATGTACTTAGATATTCGGTGTACACGCACGCTAGGTACAATTCATACATTACCTTAAGGATTGATTGATTGATTGTATCTTACTTAACGTCTCTCTCGAGAAATTTTAACTCATTTGGAGACGTCACCAAGACCGGTGAAGGGCTTCATATTTAGGATTTTGCTCGGCGCTTACGGCCGTAGTGAGGGTTCTTTTGCGTGCCAAACCTACTGTGATACGGGGCATCCGTTTTTAAAGTTATCTCCGAGGACATGTGACATTCACTCCTGATGCCGAGCGTTTGGTGATGGAACTGTCACTAGCTGTTTTAACGAATTAGGTCTGTCGCGGCCGGGATTCGAATCTCGGCCTTTCGCATGCGGGGCGAACGCTATATACCTCTAGACCACCGCGGGTACATTTTTAAGAACTTAGAAAAGGAAAGAGCGACAACTCAAATAAAATTCTCAGTTGAGCGAGTTGTACAAGAAAAGCCCCCACATTTACTGGCAACGGTGAGTACTGCGCTGACTAAGCTTTTTTTCTAAGTCTTCTCCTGCAGTGGTCATTGTGTGACTATATGAAAAATTCGATATAATATATATATATATATATATATATATATATATATATATATATATGTAATGTGCGTGATGCGAAAATTCTCCATACAGTCGGGCGCTCTTTTTGTAAGCTGATCCACACAGGTGCTTGTGGACATGATCATATACTCCAACCCCTTAGTTTACAAACAAATATCCATAGCATTAAATGTAACCAAATAATATGCGCATGTACCAATAAACGGATACAAAAGGCCATTATTTTGCACCATTAATATATTTCCAAAATCGACTTCAAGTAGATCTATTAAAGGTGCAAAATAATGAGTTTTATTAACGTTTATTTGTGCATAAACGTATTACAAAACGTGTGATTGATTGGAAATGGTCATATAAATTTCAATTCAATCCTATGAATATTTTTTGTGAACTAAAGGTGTATATGATCATTTCTACAGGCACTCGTAAAACAGCTAATTACAGTGTAGAGAAATTAACAAAATGAACATAATGTAGATGTGCATGAAAGGCGTGGGTAAAGGTACATTTTGAAACAAAACCCTAAACTAGAATACAATATTGTCAGTGGGTGGATTGATTAACCTGGAGAACATACCCTCTCAGAAATGATTTTGATAAATTCATTTAAATTGATTAATTCATTAATTTACTTCTGTTTTGTGTATTAAAAAGTCGTTCAGATTTATAGATATTAGTAGTAGTAGCTCGCCATGAGTAATGTTCTTAATTGTTTTATGAAATTATCATTACAATTGAAAAGATAATGAAATTCGTCTCCTATCTCTTTCATATTGCATAGGTGACATAGTCTATTTTCTCTGGGTTGACCACACCATCTACCTGTGTCTATAGGTAGTTTAGTATTACATGTTCTAAATTTACAAAATGTTTTCGATAGATATGTTGGAAGAAGTAGTAAATATTTTTCAAAACAATGAATTTTTGTATATCCTATAATTAAGGCCTTTAGAAGAATTATACATTTCGCTATGCCAAGATTGCTTGAATTGGTCAAACAATGCTTGAAACACTTTTTTCTTAAGCCAGAGAACATTGGGTATTTCTGTTGCTGCCACATATAGGACAGTCCACAGTTGTTTAGAATTTTTATGCCCCCGAGATCGAAGATCGGGGGGTATATTGTTTTTGTCCTGTCTGTCATTCTGTAATTCTGTCTGAACCTTTAACCTTGCTAATAACTTTTGAACAGTAAGTGCTAAAGTTTTGATATTTCACATGAGTATTCCTTGTGACAATACCTTTCCGTGGGTACCAACATTTTTGACTCTGTGACCTTGACCTTGGAGTTTGACCTACTTTTTAAAAACTTTAACCTTGGTAATAACTTTTGAACAGTAAGAACTAAAGCTGCTAGACCTTTGATATTTCATATGAATATTCCTGAATCGTATTACTTCCTGAATCGTATTAGTCCATGATGAGAACGAGATAGGCACATTAGCTATCATACTTCCTGAATCGTATTAGTCCATGATGAGAACGAGACAGGCACAGTAGCTATCTAGCGGGGATTAAAACTGCTCATACTTTATATACAATGTATTTTGAAATATTTAGCACAGTTATTACAATTGCATTGACATGTTAAATACAAGCAAAGTATATGGGGAACTTGATTCTGTAATTGGGAAGTTCATACCTGAGCGGAGGTAGAAATGAATGCTCATTATTAATGAATTTTCTCTGTGCTTTATAATTTTTCACTAATTTTAAGACACGCCTCTGTACTGATAAAATATGCAAAACGTTCAGCATAAAGTTTAAGGTATTCTGTATTCGTAACAAGTCTTTCCAGATGACGTAAGTCTATGTTATAAGAAATAATATACCATGCAAATTATAGAGACTTACCTCCTCCTCTGCAAAAGTCCACTGTTCATCTCTGACGACAAACTAAATCTTAAATTATCCCACTGTCGTTCGGTGGCGTGTAAGGCGAGGAAAAACACTTAACCCACTCTTATTGCAATCACACTAACGATTTCCTGCAGACTGTGCACGAGATGTTTATAATACTTATGTAAGACATCCGAATATACTGTATTTAACTATACAACGTAATGAAGCAGTAGACACAATTTATATCCAAGGTTGTCTTCAATATCTTTAAAAAAAAAACTTTCATAAATATTACAAATTATTTGGTTAATTTAAGTAAAGTTAATTAGTGTATTTCCCTCTCTTTCTCACTGTTTCTGCAACAAAGCAACTGAAGCCCCCAACAGTAAAGGGGTTAATATTATTACTTTCAGCCTCTTTCACATGTGCCCATTTAAAAAAGGTATGGGTTTAACAAATATACAAATATTGCTATTGTAAATTTTGCACTGCTTTACCATATGCAAGCGAACTGTGTATTGGTCAGTATTAAGTTTTCTGTTTTCTAGCACATGTATAAGTCAGCATTAAGTTTTCTGTTTCCTGACACATGTATAAGGCAGCATTAAGTTTTCTGTTTTCTAGCACATGTATAAGTCAGCATTAAGTTTTCTGTTTCCTAGCACATGTATAAGTCAGTATTAAGTTTTCTGTTTTCTATTACATGTATAAGTCAGCATTAAGTTTTCTGTTTCCTAGCACATGTATAAGTCAGCATTAAGTTTTCTGTTTTCTATTACATGTATAAGTCAGCATTAAGTTTTCTGTTTCCTAGCACATGTATAAGTCAGTATTAAGTTTTCTGTTTCCTTGCACATGTATAAGTCAGCATTAAGTTTTCTGTTTCCTTGCACATGTATAAGTCAGTATTAAGTTTTCTGTTTCCTAGCACATGTATATGTCAGTATTAAGTTTTCTGTTTTCTTGCACATGTATAAGTCAGCATTAAGTTTTCTGTTTCCTAGCACATGTATAAGTCAATATTAAGTTTTCTGTTTTCTAACACATGTATAAGTCAGCATTAAGTTTTCTGTTTCCTAACATATGTATAAGTCAGCATTAAATTTTCTGTTTCCTAGCACATGTATAAGTCAGTATTAAGTTTTTGCTGTTTTCTATCACATGTATAAGTCAGTATTAAGTTTTCTGTTTCCTAGCACATGTATAAGTCAGCATTAAATTTTCTGTTTCCTTGCACATGTATAAGTCAGCATTAAATTTTCTGTTTTCTAGCACATGTATAAGTCAGCATTACGTTTTCTGTTTCCTAGCACATGTACAAGTCAGTATTAAGTTTTTGCTGTTTTCTATCACATGTATAAGTCAGCATTAAGTTTTCTGTTTCCTAGCACATGTATAAGTCAGCATTAAATTTTCTGTTTCCTAGCACATGTATAAGTCAGTATTAAGTTTTCTGTTTTCTAGCACATGTATAAGTCAGCATTAAGGTTTCTGTTTCCTGGCATATGTATAAGGCAGCATTAAGTTTTCTGTTTTCTTGCACATGTATAAGTCAGCATTAAGTTTTCTGTTTCCTAGCACATGTATAAGTCAGTATTATGTTTTCTGTTTCCTGACACATGTATAAGTCAGCATTAAGTTTTCTGTTTCCTTGCACATGTATCAGTCAGTATTAAGTTTTCTGTTTTCTAGCACATGTATAAGTCAGCATTACGTTATCTGTTTCCTGACACATGTATAAGTCAGCATTAAGTTTTCTGTTTTCTATTACATGTATAAGTCAGTATTAAGTTTTCTGTTTCCTTGCACATGTATAAGTCAGCATTAAGTTTTCTGTTTCCTTGCACATGTATAAGTCAGCATTAAGTTTTCTGTTTCCTAGCACATGTATAAATCAATATTAAGTTTTCTGTTTTCTTGCACATGTATAAGTCAGCATTAAGTTTTCTGTTTCCCGACACATGTATCAGTCAGCATTAAGTTTTGTTTCCTAGCACATGTATAAGTCAGTATTAAGTTTTCTGTTTCCTGACACATGTATAAGTCAGCATTAAGTTTTCTATTTCCTAGCACATGTATCAGTCAGTATTAAGTTTTCTGTTTTCTAGCACATGTATAAGTCAGCATTAAGGTTTCTGTTTCCTGACATATGTATAAGGCAGCATTAAGTTTTCTGTTTTCTATTACATGAATAAGTCAGCATTAAGTTTTCTGTTTCCTAGCATATGTATAAGTCAGTATTAAGTTTTCTGTTTCCTTGCACATGTATAAGTCAGCATTAAGTTTTCTGTTTCCTTGCACATGTATAAGTCAGCATTAAGTTTTCTGTTTCCTAGCACATGTATAAGTCAGTATTGAGTTTTCTGTTTCCTAGCACATGTATAAGTCAGCATTAAGTTTTCTGTTTCTGTTTCCTAGCACATGTATAAATCAATATTAAGTTTTCTGTTTTCTAAACCATGTATAAGTCAGCATTAAGTTTTCTGTTTCCCGACACATGTATCAGTCAGCATTAAGTTTTGTTTCCTAGCACATGTATAAGTCAGCATTAAGTTTTCTGTTTCCTGACACATGTATAAGTCAGCATTAAGTTTTCTGTTTCCTGACACATGTATCAGTCAGCATTAAGTTTTCTGTTTCCTGACACATGTATAAGTCAGTATTAAATTTTTTGTTTCCTAGCACATGGATGCATTTTGAAGACAAGGATGGAGACGGATATCTACTTATCATGCAGCTATATATTTTTCCATTTCCTGTTTGAATGCTATTTAAAGTAATGTTTGAAGTTACTGACACCCCTGAAGGTCACTGTTCTTTCTAAGGTATATAGGACACGATGCAATTAAGAAAATTACGCAATGTTTTATATTTGCACATTATGCTTTCACATAGCTGAAGACTCGTTAAGAGTAAATTATACTTAATTTGTACAGGGTCTAGTCTGATTGAATATAAATTTTGAATGAACTTGAAGTAAAAATACTCACTTTCATATCTTGTCTATTGTAGCATGCAACCGTGGTTTCTCAATTTAGACTGAGCTATTTGAAAATATTGATTAGTGATGACGACGATGGTGTAGATTTATAGTGCAGATTGCCCAGTAGGGGCCTTGCTACACATGACGATGATGGTGGTCTACCCTCGGATCCCCTGGGAACTTGAAGATACGGGGATGGTTAGGTCCTTCAGAAGGTGATGGATGGGTCCATCTCCTCTTCCTCGAGTCGATCGCCCACGGATCCCCACAGTATAGTCGGGGGAAGGGCTTCTTGAAGATATATTGCTATTCTTCATCTGTGGCCGATCGACCCTTGGATCTCCCTCAGGTAAAATCGGGGAGACGGTCTTCTTGAAGACTGTGTTGAGTACGCGGCAAAGGAGGTCCGGAGTGGAGCCCTCTACTGGATCCAGTGCAAAAACCCACCATCTCTGTGCTTCAATTTGTCTAAATAATTTAGATAGTCGCATAAACTTTCTTATTTATCGGCCGAAAGCAGAAGGATAGTTGTGTGTGCAAACGTATTTATGACCGAAAGTGTTTAAAGTGTAGTTGACCAAGCTCGCACCTCCATGACTTTATGAGAAAGCCACGGAAGACGCGTTAGACAACTGTCTTTAAGAGATAATTGACCTCTAGCACCGATGCGTTATTGTATAAAGAATTACTTGATAAAGTTTAAGTGCGTGTGTGTGTGTGTGTGATTTAAGTTATAATACAGAGAGCATTATATCCTATCAAGGAACATACGCTTATTGATAATAGAGGGGGTAGGATTCTGAATCCTGTATTTAATCCAGGATATGCCTGAATATATCAAAATAAATTAATGATATACCTAAATGGGCAGTTTTAATATTAGGGACTGATAAATGTAGTGTTTGAGTGTTGGCTGTAAATTGTGTTATTTTAAGGAAAGACATGCATGTTAGTATTAACATTTTTAGTCATTCATTTATTAATTTTCTTAATTTCATATTATTATTTTTAACAAATATTTTAACAAAAATTGTATATATGAAAAGGAATTAGTTGAGGGGGTATATTATTTGGGCAAAGGTGTAAGCTAAAACTGCCATGAGTAAGTGATATGTTTATGGTATGTTTTGGTGTGTAAATTTGATTGGCGGTGGACATGTGTTGCAGACGGGAAACTACAGTTCGCAGAAGTAACTGATACCTGCAGCAGCCGTTAAAGGTTAAAAAGTATAACCGTCAGCCACCCCTGTCACCAGAGGTGTTACTTCAAGAGTGCCTGGCAGTTGTGGGTGTCGGTAAGTGATGTAGGGGTGGATGTGTATTGAGTTTGGATGTGACGCAACGTGTTCATGAGACATTTGACACCGGCCCAGGGTTAAGCCCCGAACCACTACCAGCAGACAAATTCTGACATGACACAGTGCCAGCGTCACACAAACCACTACGATGATAGAGCCAAAAGCAATTAGTTACACTTAGACATAGTTAGTATATCCTGTGGATGTGACAAAGTTTGATATTGCTGGTACGATAGTGTTAATGTTGCAGGTGGATATGGTAAGCAGAGTCTGAAGGTCAAACAGAGTGATTCCTACTGCATGAATTGTTTGTATGGGGTTTGTTCTGTTGTGGTGTGAAGTGGACATTGTAAAAGGTAATGGGCGATTGTTTCTGGGACCTGGCAGTGTGTACAATTTTTGTTTGTGTGCCTGGTGTACTGACCTAAATCTCCCAATAGATTGGTTTTTCCCACCCTCAAGCGTGTAATAATTTTGTCATCGTGTATGTTAGAGTGGTATTTGAGAGGTTTTGAGGATGGCTTGGGTTTGATTTTAGCTATGAGTTCTGCAAGTTTGGTGTTGGAGTTTAACTGTTGTTTGTACGGGAGTTGTTCGATGTGTAATGTGTATTGTACGATATCTCAAAAGCATTCGACTCAAATAGTAAAATGAACATTACATCCCTTCAAAGTATTCTCCGCGGTTTGAAATACATAATTCCAATCTCTGAATCCATTTCTGAAATGCGTCACGGTACTCTAATTTAGGTAGACCTCTGAGGTACTGACTGATGGATGAGCCAAGGGTTTGTAGGGACTTGTAACGACGACCAGATATGAACTTTTCAAGTTTTAGAAAAAGGAAAAAGTCGCTTGGAGCATGGTGGGTGTGGCAAGACGGTAACCTTCTCTGATTTCAAAAACTGCTTCACAAACTCAGATGTATGTGATGGATCATTATCATGAAGTATACGAAAATGACTAAATCCTGACACAGGGCGTCGTTTATGATAATATTATTTGAGCTTATTTAGTGTAACATCTCGGTAATACCGACCTGTAACACTTTGCCTTTCGGCACCGGAATTTTTACGGCTATGTCATCACAAGAGAAGAATATGCAATAAAGAATCTTCTTTGTGCTTTAATATGGTTCTTTTGGCAACTACAGGCCTTCTACCGTGTTTAATTAGCCATATTTTGTTTTCAATTTTTCTCACTGGTTCGAAATAGTGAACCCATGTTTCGTCACCAGTAACAATGTTTGCAAATTGTCTTTGATTGAATTTGGGAAACATTTTGAGCATTTGCTTAGCGGTTTGTACTCATACCCGTTTTTGGTCACCTGTCAATATATGCTGTATCCATCCGGCAGAAATCTTTCGTACTTTCAAAATACGCTTCAAAATGAAATGCATCCGATATAGTGATATGCCAACAGCTTTGGCAATATCACGAATCGCGTATCTGCCATCACTTTCAATTATTTCCCTGACTTTTGAGACATTTGCCTTGCCTGTTACAGTCACAGGTCGGCCAAATTTGACGGACTCTGTGCCATACAGAAATGTCTTTCTCCACCTACGAACTGTCTCATAAGATACCTTATCAGACCCATAAACTTCCCCCAATTCAGTAAAAATCTGCATTACTGAATGACCGAGTTTTGTGCGATATTTTATATAAGCTTTAATTTCTTCAATGTTCTCAAGCCGTTTCCCAACCATTTTTACAACAGTGGTCAACAACTGGTTCTATTGAAATTACAATAAGTTTAAAGGTATGTGGAGCTAAAGGCTCGTGTTTATACCGTTGGAAAGGTATTGAATAGGGCTATTCGGGAGTATCATCATCCACGAAATCGTGCAAAGAGTTATCGCGCTGTGTAACAATACACAGTACATATCGAACAGCTCTCGTAGATGCCGGTTATGGTGCGATATATGGAGCTGTAAATCTCTCTGACTTTAGTGATATGTCATATGTAACCTTGTTAAGACCTAGTGCTTGTTTGGCAGTGTTGTCAGTGCTTGCAATAATGTATTTGCAGGACTTGTTTTGCCAGAGGAAACCCTAATCCAGTACCTTATAGATAGTTGGAGTCTCCGTAGGTTAAGTGGTATTTCTCTCGATTCCAGTACGACTGTGTTTTTCTGTGCTGTTGTGAGTTCTAAGTGCAATTCGGAGGAAGTGCCAGCGAGTGGACCCTGTATAGACTCTGAAGATAGGTCTTGCAACCCGAGTTGTAAGCCTGGCAACCATGGTCAAGAGTAGATCTAAGAAGCAATTTGTAGAACATTAGAAGAGATTGTTTGTCAGCACCGAATTTTGTGCCTGAAATAGAACGCAAAAGGTTGAGTATTTTGCAACATTTAATTTTGAGTTTTTCGACGTGAGCTTTGGGTGTCATATGTTCATTGAAAATAACTCCCAGAAAGGTTACTTGTGATTCTACCTTGATGGGTGGATTTCATAGGTAGAGTTTTAGCTGGGATTTGTAGTTAATGTACGTTGGAGTAGTTTTGTCAAATAAAATTGCAACAGTTGTTGGTTGGGACAGCTTGAAACCCCACTGGATGGACCAGTTTGAAATTGAGTCCAGAGTGCTTTGCAACCTAATGTTGATGATTTTGATAGAGCGACTTGTGTGATAAATTTGCGTGTCATCTGCAAAGTGGGAGAGATCAGCCACTTGGTACGGTTGTTTTTGGTGTTGTATTGTGGATGATAAGTCATTGATCATGAGATTGAAAAGTGTAGGACTGATAACAGAACCCTGTGCTGTACCATTATCCAAGGTGTGCGAATCTGAATTTGACTGTATTTTACTGTTTTTGCGGAAAACCCTGTTGAAGCAGAGTGTGTTGCCAGTGATGTGGAACTGATGACGAAGTTTGTATATTTGATTAGCGATGTGGGTAGCGATTTGCAGTACAATGATTGGAGGCAGTGATTAGTTCCAATGATTAGCTATTTTACAACGAAACAATAAAATCACGTACAATTATAGCAAGATTTAATCTTTTAAAATTCACTCTACTTCCATTACTCAATATTGCTCAATGTTTGTCTTTGCTCAATATGCTATTTCCGAGATATCAGCTTTTTCGTGATGGAGGTACGTTCAGTATTCTGTTGACCGCTTGGGCGGGTACAATTTGTATACATAATTACATATAGTATATGTTTATATCAGCCGTTGGTATACATTAAACTGATAATATCAAGGACAATTTGTTGGAATTAGGCCATTAAATTAAATATGAAATTATTATTTATTTCTTCTTCTACAAGAGTGATACTTTGATCAAAGACAGATGGTGATTATCGATTTTTGTTTTCTCTATTCTATTATCAAATACTCATAGACTCACTGAATTTGTGCTTCCCTGCAGTTCGGATGGTTGCATGACGTCTGGCAATTATCCTTTAGGCAATATATGAACACAGCGACAAGTGTTTGTACCCACCTCGTGAATACGAAAACTTATTTTAGGTCTCTCCGTGCGTAAGAGTTCCAAAAAAAAAAAAATAATGGAAATAACTATTGGGTAACTAAGAAGTAGCATATTTGACTCGATCTGCATAAATCAGAATACTGTAAAAGAAGTAAGGGTTCATGTGAGCAATGCATCATTCCTATGTTCGGCCCGTCCGCGAAGCAAGGCTCTAAAGGTAACACGTATGTAAAAGAAATCAGCAAAAGAATAGAAATAATCTCTACATACGTTCACTGAAAATTTCGTCATTCATATGGGCGCCACCATTTTTTGTTCAAAAGTTGCTTCAACAGTTATTCATGTTTTAATTTTGAATGTCAAAAGACCTTGACATGCAATTTGTAATTCAAACACAAGATTTCTTTAAAATTATTGGTATAATAATTATTGTAACAGTTATAGCAAATCATTAAATAGAAAAATAGTACAATACGACTAAATAGTCGGACGAGTTCATGGGTTTATTTAAATAAGAATATACGATATATTTATTCTTTTTTTTTCAATTTAGATTTGTTGGTTAATTTAATTAGTTTTAGTTGTCTTTTAAATTGCAAACAGGATGCATTTGTTGTTGTTTGATTTGAAAGAAGAAGAAATACGTCCTGGCTAAATGTGACGTCACAATGCACAGTTTACGTCGGCTGGCGTTATATTTCCCGCATGAAATGAATAGGCGGATCCTGTAGTTATCCTCATATATTCCCACTCCCTTAATATTCAGATGTTACTGGACGATTAGTGCAAAAAGAATTTGATAAATAATATATATTTTTGAATGAATTATAATTTACCGTACTCAATCGAATTATAACTTGGGACACGCCAATGACCATTTCATGCTTCGCTTGGTCCAACGGTCACACCGTATAGGGGATACTTTCTCCTCCTAGGCACCTGATCCCACCTCTGGTGTATCTAGGGGTCCGTATTTGCCTAACTTTCTATTTTGTATTGCTTAAAGGAGTTATGAGATTGATCAATTCTCGTTATCTTAACTTTCCATATACATATTATTATCACCATAGGCGCCTGGGTCAAGGATGCTGCACAATAACCTATATGTAAACAATGGAGGAAATTCGAAACATAAATAAACAATTCTCTTCAATCTATGGAGTCTTTTTAAAAAAACAAACAATTTTTTTTCATGTTTCAGGAAGCTTAACTACATGTGTCATTACCACAGAATACCAATTTATCCACGTTTTAGAAAATGTCTTATCCCACTGATTCATAATATATTATATTGTAATATTCTGGGAATTTATCCATCGACCATCCAGATTCTACACTGTGTTTTTCAATGTAAGCATCCGTATTTTAGTCATATGACTTAGCACTATAAATACAGCGCGAACCAGTTCTCGTCTGTCAGTTATTTGTCGAAGCCCAGAGTGAGAAGACGTAGTGGACAAGTTTAACAGTAAGTTACAAGCAATAAAGTGATTTACTGAGAAAGCCAGTGTTTGATTCTGTACGTTGTAACGGTATTAGAGTGGAGGCATTGAGGCTGTCCTTTTGATTGGCTGACCTTAGTAGTAAGAGGCCTGCCACTGTCGAGGTTGAGCAGATAAATACTAGCCACATACATGTAATTCGTCTGTCCTGTGCACTGGACTTGACTGACGACCAGGCTGTTGCTCACAGTGTTTGTCTGAATAAGGCTCTACAGTGTGTGCAGCGGTTGAAGGGCTGTCGCTTGTACTGTGTGTCCTGAATAAGGCTGCAGTACAAGCGTTAGTCCGAGGTCAGCCAGTCGTTAACTGAGGGTGTTTATACACATTGTTAAATTATTTTGATATTTCAAATCATTTGGTTAACCCCTGGTCTTTGTATGTTGATTAAATTTCCTTGATTTCAAAGTAATTATTAACATGGGTAGGGTTAGGCCATATTTGTATATATATGCAGGCCCAATTTCTAATAGCATTCCGAATTTTATTGTATCAATGAAAGTTGCTATTATAATTACACCCCCAACCCTTAAATTGACAAGGCACGAACTTTGATAGCCTTCTAACGTATACAGAATATAATAGTGATGAAGTCATAGAGCAACATGTCTTGGTTACAGTAATGCGGTATCCCGGAGCAGTATTCTAACATGACAAAGCCAGACCACATACTGCTCGTCTAGTTTTTGAACAAGTGGTGTTATGCAAAGACACATTATACAGGTTCTTCCTTGGCCATCCAAATCTGATTCACCAGATGTGAACCCTGTCGAACATGCATGGAACTAGCTGCAATAATGTAGCCCTCTCTGATTTTTTTTTTATTCTGAAGTTTTTGGGAGAGGGCTAAAATTCCATAGGATCTTCGTAATGGTGCAAAATATTTTCATGAATAACCCGTAATAAGCTGTGTATTTGTCGTCAGTGTTGTTTACACTAAATAGAGTACCAACTTTGCGCTTGGACATGCCTAATAAAGGTGTTTTCATTAAATATCATGTACAACATGCGAAATTCTTCGTCTGCTCCGCCATTTTTGTTATCGTGAGATCTCGTTGGTGGAATTAACTATTGAAAAATTTAAACATTGACAATGAGTGCGAAAATGTAGTTACTCGAGTCATTCCGACAAAGAAAGGGAAATCATATGGTGGCAAACAGGTTTACACTCTGCTGTTCTTTTGTTTAGCTTGATATCAAATTCAAACCTTTTCAATACCGACGAAATCGCTTTCTCCTCTGTACTCCTCCATTGATGCAAACACTACCTTATATGGGCATATGCACATGTAAGTAACTTGACAATTAAACATGGTGCACAAATATGAAATGAGATATTGGAATATATCGAAATTGTTAAAAACAATAGAATATAGAGCCCCACAGATCGTAAGTTGCAGGATGTAAAATTATACATTGATTAAGAAACATAGAATATAATTTTATTTACGTAAAGTTAGACAACAAATGTTGAGAATAATCGAAAATGTTGTGGGAGTGAATCATTCCTGCATCTCATCGGTATCATTACAGACATTTTAAGGAGTTGTAGCCCTCTCCCCCAAACAAAAAATCGGAGAGGGCTACATTATTGCAGCTAGCCTTGTGGAAACAGGATAGGCGCACCCGTTAAAGCCTCGGACTCTGCAACAACTCGCCCAAGTTCTGCAGTTAGATTAGAAAAACATCCCTAGAAAGTTTCAGACTTAGTTGCGTCCATGGGAAGTCGTGGTCAGGCAGTCATCGGTGCTCATGGGTGGCACATTAGATATTGAACTTGGTTGACCTTGAACTGTTAATGACTGTAATATCATAAGTAGTTGTGATACTTTGATTATTAAATCAGCATTTATATAATTTTTGTAATACTAATGTAGTGAAGCAGAAATTCCATATACATAGTTTTATCATTTTGATTTTTTAAATTCATATATAATTATGCAACGTAAGTGAATCAATAAAAGTTTTACAAATATCTTTAATTAGAAAGTTATTAAAACTGTCTGTGTTGAATTATTTTATATTTTCCTTAATCAACTATATTCCCGCCAAATTCATGTTGAGCGATTGGTTTATATATGACACATGACTTGGACCGGTGGACAGGTTTTACTAGTTTTCTTGGGGAGTAGTCACTTTGTCCCGTGTCACTTAATAGAAAGGCAGTAGTAATCTATTTCAATAAGAGTTTGGTGGACTTTTATATATGTTCAGCCTTTGGGCATGTTTGACTTTCATTTATATTGTGGGGCATTTATTTGGAGATTCATTTAGTATTTTTATCCAGCTTGCTTATAGCTAACAATTTGCATGTTCAATTTAGATTAGCACAGCACACACATGTAAAAGATATAAAACATCAGAATGGCCTAAAGTCCATAATTTTGGTATGTTAAATACTTTTATTATAATCATTGTAAATATAGTGTAAATAATTTTAACTTGATAGCTTAATTCGAATAGTTAGAAAGGTTCAGCAGAGATCACTTTATTAATTAAATTTATGAGTGTTTCAGACATTTTATTTTTAGAAAATACGTATAGCATGTGTTATGAAGATTATACATGAAATTATACCATTTATGTTAACTGCAATTTAAACATTTGCTGCATCATATATATATTTCTAAGGTCTTGGTTTTCTAATATTTTGCAGGGCCATTACTTTCCATTGCATTCCGTTGTATTTATACATAAAATCTCTACTGCTGAGTGAACTTTTAACCTATGTTGTCATTTTATCACGCAACTGTAGTTTGACACTAATAAATCAATTATTATACTAAGCATTTCTCATGTCTTAAAATGAATATGGATATTTACTGTGTGTTTCTTTTTTATCAGTATATATCGGTAGTCATTGTGCATCTTCCGTTGAAAACTATTGGACCATTTTTTCCTCACTTAATTCCAGGCACCTTTAGGATAAGATGAAAAGACGTGTGAATTTGTGCCCCTAGGACAGTACCAAAACTGCAGAAATGGGCCCATCTTAAAAAACAAACAAACACATTTTCTCTGCTTCTGCACTGTTTAAAGAAAACACACAAAAGCATGGTTAGAAAGGGCATGACTTTCAAATTGTGAAATGTATGATTCTTTAAGCGGATATACAGGTTTTAGCCCAGCAAAAATTTATTCAAAGTTTGTAATGAAAGAAATGTATTTGTGTATTAAGGAATTCTTAGAGCTGGGAAGTTTCTCACGTGAACTTAATGACCGCTGGGTCCAGGGTTCAAGCATATAGGTGAAACCAATTGGCCATATAAAAAATGTTAAGGAATATATAGGAAACAATCTTGGTGCATATGTATATTGATTGATTAATTGTTTTTACGTCCCGTCGAGAATGTGCACTCATATTAAGACGTCACCAGCTGTAGCTATATTGAATACGGATTGTACCTTTAATCATGAACCAAGTGGCAAAACAGGAGTTCAACTGCTTCCTTACAATAATAGCAATCTTGAATTCGAATTTACACTACCTAAGGTACATTTTGTAAGCATCCTTGGGTAGTGTAAATTCGAATTCAAGGTTGCTTTTGTAGTAAGGGACGACTTAAGCTTTGATCTAGCTTTGACTCAAGAAAAGACAATCATACCCACGGTGTAGTAGAAGCTAATGCCATTAAAACAAGTTAGTAGATAATTCTATAATTAGGTGGATGTGTTAAGAGTTCATTAAATATAATTTCATCAAACGAGTATGGGAGGTATGTATTATTATTTGAGTACATTTGACCAAACGGACTTTATATTAAATATACATTGTGTATTTGCAATCGAAAAACATTTACTAATTTTGTAATTGGTTTATATAAAGTAGCTGATTACTGACAAAAAAAGTTGATGTTACAGAGATTACAACAGTATTTTAAAGTCAGCATTTCGCGAATTCCATGGTTGTTATAACGATCTAATCAACATTTTAGCGTACAACGAGTCATTAAGACGAGTTTTGTCTGACTTATTTCATACCACTTGTAAGACCGTTCTTTACATACTAATTTTAACTACGGATTACTCCGTCTACCTGCTCAAGATATAGGGCTTAGGAGGGGCATGACCGGTCGTCAGGAGATTTTAACTCCTCCTAGACACCTGATCCCACCTCTGGTATATCCAGAGGTTCGTGTTTGCACAATTCTTTATTTCGTATTCCTTAGAGGAGTTATGAGATTGATCACTGTTCGTTATCTTCATCTTTCATTGATCAATATCCGTTATCTTCACTTTTTCATAGTTTTGAGTTCAAATTTAGGAGTTTTGGTCAAATTGAAAATTATTAAAATCTTCATTTGAACTTAAATTAAAAAAAAAGGAATTTAAATGTACCCGATAATAATGTACACGTTTGTAAACTAGAAACTCCAATATTGTCCCCATAGAGCTATATCAAATCAATATTTGAGGAAAACGATGTAAAATATTTTATTCCACTAAGTAGTGTAAATCATAGAAATATATGACGTTAAAGTCAATGACGTTGCAGCGTTGGAAGACAGAAAAATATCACATGGCTGCCTCCTTGGTCTTCCACAGGTAATTATTTAAGAATAGAATCCTTCATTAGTACGAGTGTGGGGTTAAACAATTCTATCGAGGGAACTAGATTCGTTGTCTAGGACGAGGCTTTCCCATGTCCTAGACCTCAAATCTTCTCACAGAAGTGAAATTTCCCTATCCTACACGAGGAAATGATTATTTGAACTTGCATAAGAAAACTAATTAAACTATCAGAAGGAGCTCACATGAAAATGGTTCACATTTTAATTGTTAACTTAAAAAAGACCTAAGAGTCCCCCAAAAGTTATATCAAAACATTTTACTTCACCATGTATTATAAATTATGTGCATGTATCTACATCTGTACGTATGTGTATGTATCTGTAAATTAGAATAATCTTGAGACTGATTTAACAATAAACTGGATTTTATTTTTTCGTCCACTCTGTTTACATATGAACAATATAAGTTCTTTTTAAACCAATGGGTTATTACCTCAGCATATGTCCCGTGAAGGAGTTGAACTTGTGTGGTTTCAAGTCACCAGCTGGAACATGGGCCGTTTTGATCTCGACCTTGTTTCCCTCTTTCAGTTCAGAGAGCAAATGTCCCGAGACACTCACGTCGTGACTTGCTTGATCCTTGATACATGCGGATGCTTTCCCGACACCATCCACCACTGCCTCTAAGTAAACGCTTGATCCTTTTGTCGTAACGAAGGTCCAATCGAAAGAGTAGACACCGTTTTGGGGTGCGGTGAAGACACCTGTTTTTGGATCGTATCCATTTCCTTTATTCAACAAAACATCCTCAAACTTCAATGTAGTGTTTACTGGAACGTTCTGTAGGTGAGACTTCAGAACAGCATGGAAGGCGATCAAGCCGTCATTTTGAAAACAACCTACGTCTTGAAAGGAAATATTCTAAAATAGTTTATTGATATCAATGAAAATTAGTTATTATTATCATTATTCTTAAGATTGAGTTTTAGGTTTCAGTGTCATCAGAATTACAAACTTTTTTTCGGTTCCCATCCAAGACGTTGACATACGCTCATGTAACCATCGATGTCTTTGACGAAACGTGATGATGAGTCCGACTCTGCTTGAGACAGGGTCAAAGAAACAGCCACAGTTAACACCAAAAGAGCAGTCTAACACATTGTTCTATTGTGTGAGAAAATAATCTGATCAGAACTTTATAGGGAATGTCAGTACTCATGCTGTATTTGTTTATAGGTGCAGATTTACAGACATGCAGCTGTTTTCAAGAAACATTGTGATCCCTTCCTTGTGTCCCCTTCAAAGAAGAGGGGCATATTGCTTTGCATGTGTCGGTCGGTCTGTCGGTCGGTAGACCACATGTTGTCCGCTCAATATCTTGAGAAGAATTCACTTGATCGTAATTATATTTCACATGTGGGTTGGTTATGGGAAGAAGAGGACCCTTATTGATTTTCAGGTCAAAACGTCGTGTGTCAATCCACTCTGGACATGTGAAGATGCAAGGTTGAAGCATCATATTTGAATTTCTTGAACTAATTTACCATGGTTTGTGTTTCATGTTTCTTGAATACTTTCTTAGAATATTCTAAGAAAGTATTCAAGATACATGAAACATTTATCTGTAGGTATTTATCTATTTATCAGTCCATCAATATATCTATTTTCTATCTATGTATACTGAAATCAGAAAATTTATCCTAAAGAAATTTCAACCACATAGCAGGTCAGATTGCAATGCATAACAAGACTTACCTGGCTCAATTTAGGTGCTATTTCTCGTGATCGGGTTTGTTAGACGACTGAAGTTCTGTAATTTTTAAAATTCAAACCATTTGATACAGTCACAAACATTGCTTATGTGAATTTCAATAAGACCAAAAATGCCGTCATTTCGTAATTGCTCTACAATCCTGTCTTTCTTGTTTTATTCAACATGTAATTGTAATACATGTAATATGGTTTATCATTCCGATATCACAAATGTAATACAATGAATAGTATATAATGACGGTATTGTAATTATGATAAATGTTATGTATCAGTAAGCCGATTTGATTATTGTAATACATGTCATGTTCATACTGTCCGTATCATGAATACTGTACATATAATACTTAATTAAGTCTATGTAGTCATTGTAAAACATACGATAGGTTCTTTTCTTAACAACATGATTATATCTATAAAAGAGTCATTGCACCTATATTGTAATTACAATACATGTAATAGTTTATACAGCCAATAGTGCTATTTTGATATATACATTGTATATATATGTAAGACTCCAAAGTGCGATGGGACTCCAAAGTGCGATGGTCACGGCAAACCCCGATGGTCTGCACCAAACCCCGATGGTGTGACACGCCAAAGTGCGATGGTGTGACACGCCGAAATCCATTGGTTTGTAAACGACACAGTGTTGTGGTACAAACTGTACCAACCGTGTGTTGTTTCACTAAAATATCAGTGCAAAATCATTGCATAGAAAATAAGAAGTTCAAGTTATTTCATTACCATTTAGTTGTCGTGTTATTAAACACAAAACTTTCCAACGCAAAATCGCATAGAATGTTTTGCATTATAGTATATTCACAGGATTTTATTACGTGTACGTCACAAGTAATAAATGATCATGGATTAAAGAATGCTTGGGCGAAGAAGATAGTGCGACAACAAATGTACTTTGCCGTTCTCACTATCCTCAACCTTGTATACCTTCCCGTTGCTGCCGTCCGTGTTGCATTTCTTCGGTTTCATTTTGAAAGACGTTAAGCATGACGTCACAATGACGTGACGTCACAAACTTTAATGAACTCCGCACCATCGGACTTTGACGTGGCCATCGCACTTTGGCGTCCGTAACGATAACAAACCATCGCACTTAGGCGCAGACCATCGCACTTTGGTGTGACCTTCGCACTTTGGAGCGACCATCTCACTTTAGAGTCTTACACACACACACACATACACACACACACACACACACACATATATATATATATATATATATATATATATATATTAGTCCAGTCATTTTACGCCAGATTGTGCTGAACCTAGAACTAATTGCAACAGAAATGTTTTTATGTTCTTTGGATAGCTTACAGTGTCCTTAATGCTATATTAAAAATCGCCATCAATTGAAATTCGCATTATATAGATTTTTGGGGTAAAAATCACGGATTTTTAAGAAAAATCGCAAAAAACTGGAAATAATAGATACAAAGCTTTAGTCTGAAAAATAGACCATTTTAGTTAATTGAAATGATTTGAAAACTAAATACTGCATCATAATTTCTAGTACCATACATACGGATTTCATAGGACAAAAACGTCATTTTTGGTGAAAATTAGACAAAAATGTGATTTCCAACAGCTAACATTGATAATTAACTTTCATAAACACGACAAAACAAGTTTTATTTTGTAAGCCTCTTAAATAACGTTTAACAAAGTTATCATAATGTTTTGATTCACAGCTATCTTTTACGTTTTGTCTTTATTCCTATATCTTACTCAAATACTGTTTTTAATATTATGAATCCTCGGAATCGGAATCTTCATTTGGGCTAAAACCGTTCACGCAAGTTGTGCCTCGACACTCGGTACATGCTATTGAGCATTCTAGTCCATGTTTTCTGCAGTTGTTGTTTGGTATCACAACTGATTATGCATCTACAATAAATAGTTTATAAGAGGTCGTCAGGTGCAGGGAACATGGTTGATCTTACAGGTAAGCACATATTCCCTTCAATGGTCCACCCAAAGTCCGTCAAATTCATGTTTTCGTTATTACCAGTCCATTGTTTTACTTGATAGAATGCTCTAAGAAAATGATATTTTGTTGCATTTGACGTTGGTGGAAGAGTGTGCACTTCAACCGATGTTGTACATGTAATTCCTAGGGCTAATTATCCTTGAAATGTTACTTTAAATTGAATATACACTAAACTTTCCCCTCTCCGCCGCACTGATCTATAGGTTAGAGCGTTCGAATCCCGGGTGTGACAGAACTAAGTCGTTAAAATAGGTAGTGACAGTTCCATTGCCAAACGCTCGGCATCAGGTGTGAATGTCACGGGTCCTCGGAGATGATCTTAAAAACTGATGTCCCGTGTCACAGTAGGTGTGGCACGCTAAACAACCCTCACTTCTCAATGACCGTAATTACCGAGCAAAGGTCTAAAGTTGAAGCCCTTTACCGATCTTGGTGACGTCTCCATATGGGTGAAAAATTCTCCCGAGAGACTTTAAACAAGAAACAATCAATCACAATTCTCTCATTCATATATATATATATATATATATATATATATATATATATATATATATATGAAAAAGTTATTGTTATGCGGATTGCTACTCTAAAAGTGAATTATGAGGTGTATCAACTAAGATATGAACTATTTGTGCATTTGTATATAAAACTTACCAAAATATTCATTTTCGACTGTTTTTAAAGCATGATTTCCATTGTCTTGCTATCTCCGGATTTTTTTTTTTAAAAAATTCGGAACTGGTTATGGCGGCCCAAAAGCGTTATTTTCATTTAACAAAATTAGCAACATTTAAAAATTGTTATAATTTTACTCAAACAAAATATTTATGTGGCGATTTTTGATGGGGGTATTCTAGGGATATATTTCAACGTTTTTACGCATTTATTTTTTCTGTTGCAATTTGTTCTGGGTCAATTAGTATTATGACTGGACTATATATATATATAATATGAATCAATGTGTCTTTCTGTACTGGAGAATTGTTACTTACTGCGAGAAACAGCAAGAGTATGACTCTGAAGAGGTCTTGAAAAAACTTGAAAAAATTATCACTGAACACGGAGATAAACTTACTGCCAAGGAAAAATCATACCTTCTATGTTTTAATGCTAAAACTAGTAACTTTTATGGCCTACCAAAAATACATAAAAGACAAATGCAAACATTCTAAATCCGCGTATATAAGTATTGAATGCCCAGAAGATCTAACAATGAGACCTATAGTCGCAGGACCTACCTGCGAAACTCACAGGATTAGTTATCTCTTGGATTTACTACTGAAACTTTACATTACAAAAGTTCAGAGTTATATTAGAGACACTGTAGTTTTTTTTTTAATTCCCTTCCAGAAGAAATTAATTCAGAATCCCTTTTTGTATCATTTGATGTCCCAAACCTCTATTCTAATATTCCTTATGAGCTAGGACTAGCCGCCATAGAATATTGGATATACCGATTCCCTAATCTTTTACTCGAGAGATTTTCGAAAAAAATTCGTAATATTAGGTTTACAATTAATCGTGGAAAATAATTCCATGCAATTCAATAGAACTATTTACAAACAGAAACTGGGCTCTGCAATGGGAACTAAAGTTGCCCCAACATATCCAACACTAGTTCTAGGTTTTTTGGAAGAGAAATTATTTTCTACAATTCGGGAACAATTTGGACAAGAATTTTAATTTTTTAAAGACAGTTGTGGAAACGTTTCTTGGACAATTGTTTTATCATATGGGACAGAGGAGAAGAACGAATCCGATAAAAACATGTTATCATTTCTCGATGTCATGGTAATTAAAAGAGACAACCGCATAGTGACAGACGTGTTTTACAAATTGAAAGATACCCAACAATATCTTATGTTTGATTCCTGTCATCCTAAGCATACTAGAAACAACATTCCATACAATTTAGCGAGACACCTCTGCACATTTATTTGCGATACTGAAATCCTGAACTGTCGCTTGGCGGAATTACAAAACTTACTTCTATATAGATGTTACCCAGAGCAATTAATCAAAAACGGAATCTCAAGAAAGAAAGGATCTCCTGAAAGTAAACGCTAAAAACTGTCAAAATGTCCTACCATACGTTTCAACGCACAATCCAAAGAATCCGGAAGTTTTTCAGGTTATTAGGAACAACCTCCCTATCTTGGAAGGAGATCAAATATGAAAAAATATTGGAATCATCAAAAGTAAACGCAAACTCCTCTAAAATCAATTCTAACCAAAACTAACAATTGTTTTTCCAGTAGCAACAATGAAATCCCTACCGTCAGCAAATGTAATACACCAAGGTACGCTACGTGCCCATATTTAACACCTGGATCCAAATGCTATTTCAAAAACGGAAGCCAATTTACAGTGAAATCATCCATGACGTGCACTTCTTCCAACATCTTGTTGCTAACTTGCGCTGGTTATATATGGAGAAAACTATATCGACCAGACAGGCGACACTCTACAACACAGGAAGACTGTACACCGTCAACAAACAAGGGAACCAAAATACCAATGTACCCAAGTCAGGAAACATATTCGAAACTCTGCCAAAACTTTCAGTCCGAACTTACCATTTTTCCCTTTTACAAATTCCTGAGAGATACTACGGAAACGGAGCGTGAAACTAAAGAAACGTTGTTTATTCGAGGATACAAACCTGCATTAAACGCTCAATAAAATGCAGAACTTTACATAACTTAGAAACATTTTCACACATTATAAATCTGTTTTATTTGATTGTTAACACATCTAGGTCAACAATCAACTGCTATGTAAACAAATTTGTCATTATTATTGTACATATTGTATATTTCATATCTTGCACAAACCAAAATTCAGCTGTGTTTTTATTCATTTTTTTTCTCATATAATACTTCATAACGTTGTATCATGACGTCATAATGATCTTTGTTAAAACTTCAATACAATCCGTCATTTTTGACGTCATAGTTAAATCTATAATGTGTAACTAAGCAATATTATTATACCTCAGTCAATCGGATCACGCGCTCGTCCTTTTCCGTAACCGTTAGAAGACTCGGACGTGGATCGACGCAAGAATTGCATCAAATCGATGCATTTCTTCGCCGGAAGCGCGCCTGTGGGTGAGGTTAAAAGGCGAGAACTGAATCCCTGTATAATGTGTCATTCATATTTTCATCGCAGATTCAATATTGGTATCATTATATTAACATCTTTTTCACTCTAATACATAAATATGTAAGTGGAAATAGTTAATATTAGAATACCTTATATATGTATGATATCTCAGATGCATTTGAAAGCTCGTCTTTCAAATTATAACGTACGGCTGTGACGTCATAGTTGCATTTGTGTACACATGGCAACATACTGTGATGGCGTCGATCCACATACGAGGTTCATTTGCGGTTACGGAAATAGAAGAGTAATTATGATTGTACCTCAGTATGCGAATTCTATGCAACACGTAATCTGATTGGTTTAGACAGTCACATGCCAGGGATGATAAAACTTCATATCTCCCTCTCAAACCTCATATCTCCCCATCAAATTTACCCCTGGGGCAGCCTCGTGCATTTCCCATAAATTTAACATCAAAGTAGGCGAAGTGTATTGTGACGTCACAATAAGTCCGAGTCATTCTACTTTCATAGTTCATAAGGCACAAAATATGCGGGTCTCTGATACACAGTTTTAAAATCGCTTAGTTTTGGTTGATACAAAAACAAGCAAGTAAATCAGCATTCAAGGAGAATGGAAACACAAAAACTGGTTATCATATCACTGTATTTCGTTGTTTGTACCTTCTACCGTAATAAGTTGACGGCGCGGAGTTACCGTTTGGGCGATCTCAGCTACATACAATGTATAGATGAGCGGACTTCAATTTCAAATGCATTTTTGTAGTCTTGTTATTTTTCGGTATAATAAACAATTTATTGCATGAATGTTCGGGAGATATGAAGATTTATTGCCCTCGGGAAATATGATTTTTCATGGGTGAATAAATCTTCATATCTCCCTCACTATCATGCAATAATGTATAATGTCATAACTTTTGAGGATTGAAAATGCAACCGGTTAACGTTGAGTTATTTTCGGCGTTCTAATTTTTCTTTATTATACAATTACTTGTGTGCATATTTACTTATATTTTGGATTATACATACATGTATGTATATATATATATATATATATATATATATATATATATATATATATATATATATATATATCTTATTGCAGGTATCGTGATTGAATTAGATAATTCGATATTTTAATTTAATAGTATTTATACTTGTAATTGTAATATATGTGAACACGTATTATGTCTATATCATATTTACAATATATGCAAGAGGTCATCACGACATTGTAACTGGAATTCATGTTAGTTCATCATGCAGAGATTGTCATTGAAATTTATGTAATAGTGTATCGCATTTAAAAATTCAATGTAATATCTCTCATTTTGATGTTACAGAGTATTTATCGTAATTATCACACTACTTGTAATACTTTTTATCGATATTGTACACGTAAGTTTGATACATGTATATTCAATACTGTTTTGTTCCAATTAGAAGCTGTTTTCACTGATAGTATTTCACCCTAATATTATGTTATTGTAATTGTTGCACTGATTTATTATATGCCTATCAATGTTGCGTTTTTCAGGTCCCCACACTAGTGTGGTTTTCTGATTCCGTATCAGTATTATCTGAAACTGATGTTGTCACAATGCATCCGGGCACTTTATTGTGTGGAAGATTTCAACTCGTCCAAAACAAAGTTGAGTGCAGAAAAATTAATGTCATTCTATGTTTGTGTTCTTGGTAATTGGGATTACATTCATTAGATTACAATCGTAACTGATTGTTATTGTTATAAACGTGAAAATACATAAGGAGGAATTCGCATGGGGTTTGATCTGTCAACTCGACGGAATTCGACTCCTCGGATCAAATTGCATGTACTGTAGTATTAATATCATATATATATATATATATATATATATATATATATATATATATATATAAATCATGAAAATCATGTACCTCACTGTGATTTAGCATGCGTCATTGTATTCTAATACATGCAATATTCTATATAATTCCGATAGTATATATTTAGTGCATGAAGCAATTTAGTTTGTCGATATTGCAATTGTAATTCATATAATAGTTCCCATGATATAACGTAATTATGTAATGTTTATCATGGGATAACGTAATTATGTAATGTTTATCATCGGATAACGTAATCATGTAATGTTTATCATGGGATAACGTAATTATGTAATATTTATCAAGGGATAACGTAATTATGTAATGTTTATCATGGGATAGCGTAATTATGTAATGTTTATCATGGGATAACGTAATTATGTAATGTTTATCATGGGATAACGTAATTATGTAATGTTTATCATCGGATAACGTAATTATGTAATGTTTATCATGGGATAACGTAATTATGTAATGTTTATCATGGGATAACGTAATTATGTAATGTTTATCACGGGATAACGTAATTATGTAATGTTTATCATGGGATAACGTAATTATGTAATGTTTATCATGGGATAACGTAATGTTTATCATGGGATAACGTAATTACGTAATGTTTATTATGCGATATTTTAGTTGTTAGCCATGGAATGATTTATTAAACAGATTCCCTAATTGTGATTCATGTCAATATGTTTATGTTAATTTTTCAATTTTAGTACATTTAAAAGTTCATCATACCGAAAATCTGTTTATAAGTGATGCAATACGTATATATTATTATATACCCAATGGCCATCAATATTTCGGCTTTTGATACTGTTAATTTCACAGAATGTGATCCGATTTCCTGGATCACCACACTCTGGTTTAATATTCTCTGAAACTGATGACGTCACAATGCATCAACGCAACTTTTTTTTGGTGGAAAATATCGACCGCACCATGAACCATGTCCCTTTCATTTACCAACGTATCAGGCGTATAGAACCAGGAGGCTGACCCTCCACTTTCTTGACAACGTTCATTTTCTGTTATTTTCGTTTGGCCCCCACCCCACTCTTTTGGTGGCAGTATCATAAATGAATGGTAACATGTAATAATGAATGAACTGATGAATTGAAGGACGAAGAGATCCCCCCCCCCCCTCCAGTCTAAAAGTATGAAGTTTACACAAAAGAGAATTTTTTGGGTTCCTTTTCTGCTCCACAATTTTAGAACACAATTTCTCCTCCGATTATCCCTATACTTATAAAAACGATGCAACTTGTCTGCGTACTATTTAAAAATTTTCAAAAATCATCACTCAGCACAATCGTAACTACTCGGCTATTTCCGTAACTGCAAATGAACCTCGTATGTGGATCGACGCCATCATAGTTGGTTGCTACGTAAACATCAAACTTCCACCAGAGTTCGTTTGCTCACAAACCAAACTCTTCCACTTAGGCATTATGGGATAGCGATTTCTTAGGCCGCGTATACTGTGACGTCACTGTAGAATGACGAAAAAACATAACGTCAAACGTAACCAACTTTCAAAACAAGAACGTAAACATCAAATTCATTACTTTACACAATAATTTGAACAGAGTATCCCTAATTTTTAATGATCTTTTGATCATTTTATGTTTAAAATAAAATCCATACTTTTATATTAATGCTTTTAATATTAATATCTTCAGACTTTTAACTGCGAACTACTTCTTTAGTGTAATTTGTCTGCGTGATAATCGCGGACTCACAATATACAGATCTGTATATTGTGGTGCGTCACATAGGAGAGGTCTATTCGTAGGCACTGTGACGTAATGAGGCCTCGACGAGGAGTTTGCGTAAACATAAACGTAACTATGATGTCACAGTCGTACGTTGCATTTTGAAACGTGAGCTTTCAAATGCATCTAAGATATTATACACATCTAAGGTATTGTACCACTATCAATTTCCACTTACATGTTTATGTATTAGAGTGAATAAGACGTTAGTGATACCAAAACTGAACCTGTGGTGAAAATATAAATAACACATTATTCAGGGACTCGGTTTTGGTCTTTTTACCTCATCCACGGTCGCGCTTCCGGCGAAGAAATGCATCGATTTGATGCAATTCTTGCACCGATCCACGTCCGAGTCTTCTTACCGCTTACGGAAAAGGACAAGCACGTGATCCGATTGCACTCAGCAGTATGAATTAAATTGATTTTGAAATTGGCAGCCACCATGTATAAATTGGCAGCCGCCAGGTATGAATTAAGTGGCTGTCGCCAGATGAAATAAGGGGCGGCTGCCAGAGAAAATAAGTGGCGGCTGTCAGTTTAAATTAATATTAATTCTATACCCTGGCACCTATCGGCTTCCGTACAATGCTGTATGAAAGCTCTTTACGTGATGATACAAATGCAGGCTTGCTTGTCAATCCGTTTATAAAATGGCTATAATGGCGCGTAAAATATCGAGTAGACATGCATATCGCAAGATTTGAATTCCGTTGCTTTTAAACTTGAAAACTACGCAAAATATTTCATTTGAAACAGATTCAGAGTATTTTTGGCATGAGAAATATAATTTTGCTAAAAAAAAATCATCAAGTTTAACGACATGTGATATGTCCTATAAGTGAATCTAAGGTACAATTACACATGCTTTACAATGAAAGACAACATACATTGAGCAGCAATATTACAGGTATATTATTCAACTGATTTTGTCATAGGTTAATTTTTCCAAAATGCGAAATCCAAAGTGCTCTGAAATAATTAGATACATGTAGATGAATACTTACCCAAAGAAATACTTTGATATGATGACGAAATAAGCATTTTTCCATTTTATTTATAACCGAATTACCTATTGAACATCAAAACTGTCGATATTGCCGAACAACATGGGGAGTAGACCAAACAAAGGAATGTGGGAAGCAGTAATGGGATACGAAAAGCGTATACCAGAATTTTTGGTAGCGATATCACATGTCATTATTATGCTAAGATGTAACATCAGTTGCAGAATTCAATGTATTCCGTAACTACATGTATATTTCTATGTCATTGCAATCGAAGACTCTTGTTTATACATCGACCGTTGAAATTGTTGAACAAAACAATGAGCAGACCTAACGAAGAAATATGAGGAGCAGGAATGGAATTTCAAAAGCATATACCAGTATTGCATGGTAGCAACATTATGTTTCATTGTTAGGCTTAAATGTAACATCAGCATCAAACGTCAATGTGTTACATAACTATATGTCTATGTAACTGCAATCGATGACTCCTTTTCATAAAAGTATTTGTTGCTTATTTTTTGAAAACAGGAACAAAAGTTTCGCCTACAGGTGTTGCATTTTGTCAATATTTCGCATCCATGCAACAGGTAAGTTTTGGTAGGGATTGATAAATTACATGTCATGCTGTATACGCAATCTACGAATTACAGATAGGAGGAGAATCATGAGAGACCCAGTCCCTGAGCATCCTGAATATACCATTACTGAAAAACGACTACACGTCGGATATTCGGACACTAAGAACCGGGTAGGACACTAAGAACCGGACAGGACACTAAGAACCGGGCGACAAAACCCATTCCTGCCCTAAGATTTAAACATTTTCTAATCTCTGTGACATAAAGTAATTTTCACAATAAATAATCAATGTATAATGTACGAGTATGAATATCTATTTTATGTAACACATTTTGAGCGATTTAAGAAATTCAACAAATGGCTCTTGACATTTTTTTGGATGATCGAGAAATCAACAGAGGAAATGGACAACAACTGTCACAATGCGCGTGTCGTGTTGATTGATATAAGATTGGGGCCATTTCTTATCATTCAATTTTCTTAATTAAATAAAACGAAAATGGGAATTGCATATAGAAAGAATACTGGTAAAATACCAGTTTACAACCTTAGCCAGCATTCAGTATGAAGTTCTTTATCTTGTTCATAGCGTTAGTGCGAAATTCAGTCTGGGCCCGTCTTACAAGATAACAACAAAGTCGCAAGTCTTCAGTTGTATTACACAATTATTAGTTTGAATGAAGGAATTGAAACTTAATTTTCAACATTATTTCTTCATTATT
Source organism: Ostrea edulis (assembly GCF_947568905.1). Lineage (NCBI taxonomy): Eukaryota > Metazoa > Mollusca > Bivalvia > Ostreida > Ostreidae > Ostrea > Ostrea edulis. Next base: position 61,581,596 of record NC_079170.1, on the reverse strand, counting down.
TTACATTGGAGTGAATTATCTTGCATTGAGCGGGAGAATTCCAATATGTAAAGTTGGTCGTAAGTCGTAAGTTTTGTAAAATGCACCCCTTGTCTTTCCTCTCTGCATCAGACCAACTGTGGTCGAGATCAATAACGAAGAATACCGTGACCATCATGGTTTCTATCTTTCTCAGTTGGTTGCCTGAACTTCTTTGTTTTGATGGATTGGTGGTTAGTAATGTCTTTTGAGGTGTCCTGGTTCCCCGAGATACTGTTTCCAGCAAACCTTGCACCTGATGAGTTATACGTAATTATTAACAGTGGCGGATTTAAGAGGGGCACAGCTGGCGCCCCCTAAATATTTCAAATTTCAGGTAAATCATTGTTTCTTGTTTAAGAAGATGTAAATGATAAAAGAAGCAATTTTTTCCGCTCTCAGAGAAATAAATTACAAAATCTTTTGATTTATTGAATTACTTTTATTGGGAGAACTTACGTGTTTTCCTAAACCCCTTAAAATTGCGTCATCTTATTAATTTCACCTTATCAAACTGACAGACAATAGTAAAAATGACTACACAGGATACCTATTTCAAGCCCTATAAAATCTGTAAAATTCAGGAGTTTCTGGGGGCTTCGCCTCCTAGGTCCCCACTGGGAGTATCAAGGCACCTCCCCGACCCCCTGTTTGATAAAGTTGCGCCACCCTAACCGCAATTCCTGGATCCGCTCTTGTTAATCCCCCACCGGCAGAGCCGAAGGGGGCTACTAGTTAGAAATCCGTCCATCCGTCTTTCCGCCCGTCTGTGACATCTTAGATAATTTCCCAACCTTTTTTTCGCTTTGATCAAGGAAGCTGCTATTTTGGTTTGTTGTTTAGTAATGATATATGTTTACTGGTCAAGTTTAAGTTTTGTCACATGTAAGCAATTTTACGAGATTTATAAGACTTTGTGTCGGACACAGTTTTGCGGAATGTTTTTCACTATGCTTTAATTTAGGAATCTGAAATTTAATGTGTGGCTACTTAATGAGAAGATACAAATCATTTTTATTTTTACTGTTGAATTATTGTACCAAAATTTTAAGATTTAGTTTTATGGTCGAATGAACTTCAGTTTCTGTTTTCCCTTCTTTGATTTAGGAAGCTGAAATTTGATACAAATGTATGTTATTTACTAATATATGGTTACAGATAAATATTATATGATTTGTCACATTGGACTGATTTTTACGAGATTAATTACGAACCGTGTGCCGAATACAGTTTTCCGGACTTTTCTTTACTATGCTTCAACGTAGGAATCTGAAATTCAATATGCGGTTATCTATCGAGTAAACACACAGTAGGTTACACTGTTATCAAAGTTTAATTATTCTAAAAAAACCAACGTACAACTTGGTGTAATGGGCAGACTGAATTATTTTTGTACGTTTTCTACTTCTCTGTAATTCTTATTGTGTGACATGCATATACGCACGCACACGCACGTCTTTATTTATAAATTAACAAATTTTACCAATAAACTCGGAAAGTCTTGCTTCAGAGTTGCTGCTTGCACCTTTAATATTGTTCCATATGTGAGGGATAGGTTGTCTAAGTTGCTAGAACTTGTAATTAATCCCTTTGTACATGTATATTAATACAATAAAATATGTTCAAATCATATGTGAGGTTAAGTCCGTAAGCTATGATAGAATCTTACTTGATTAGTAAATGTCGTAAATGTAATTAAAACACACTTTCGTTTTTGGTAAACTATCCTGAAATAGCAAAAATGAGAGTATAGTGGTGGAGACGCTTTGGCGAATGTCAGCCAGTTTTCTTTTATTCTTTTTGATAATATAATATGAAGCAAATCCGTTGTTTATTGATGCTTGATTTTGATCTTACAGTTGAAATAAGTTTCGATAATTTTTGAATAACCGAAATATGCCCATTCGTTTCTTCAATACGTGATTCTAATCTTGCATAAGACTCGGAGAAATCTCCAGAACGAAGCGCCAAAAGCATTTCATCACTATAGACGCTTAGGTCTAAAACCAATCGTACATTCTCGAGCCTTTCTGGTAAGCCGATAAATTGTGATTGGTTAACATCATGATCAACATAAAATTGAGTAGGTGTTCCGTGTTAGTTATACTTATAATAGTTTTTATGTGCCTAAGTTAATATGACTTGCCAAGTAGCCTTTGCTTGTTACTTGATAAAGACAATGAAAACAGGACAGTGATGTGAATTGAAAAAATGTCATTTATTTTGAAAATGACGAAGTTATATAACAGAATAGCTAGTGGGGGTCAGAATGAGTCGAAAACAAAAATACAAGAACATATGTATCACATAGGTATGATAATACAATCTGACCCCCTACAACACATAATGAAACATCGAAATAGAGCTGCCTGCAATCAAATAAGGTGGGTTTTATAAAATATAACAGGCCACATATACGAGCATCAAAGGGGCATTACAAAGGAGGATGTGGATGGTGGGTATCAACTTAATTTTCTTTGTGTACACAAATATTTGAGCAGTCTTTGCACTTCAAGCAAACAAAGAGTAATGACCAAAGCGTCCTAACGGCGCACTGTGATTGGTCATCCATGTAATATGCTAAGTACGGGGCCCTAAAACAAAACATTACATCATCTTCAGTTTGCCTGATCGGAAATTTCCACCCAAGACAGCGATGATAAGAAACATACCAATATAAGGCATCCCCAAAAAAGAGGGGTCTCAAACAGAAAATTTTCCATACCCAACATCCATCAAACGTGAAATGAACAAATCTAACATGTTATACAAACATATATTTACCATAATGTACCTATCCAAAATATACACATAGAACATACACAATTAACACGTTACATAAAAGTCATTCTCTACCATAATTACATATTGACCAGGCCCATATTTATCATTTCATGAAGATTTATAATCATATTACGTCAACGAATCCCCCCTTCCCGAAACCAATGATGTGACATACTGATACATTTTTTAACGCGTGTACGATAATTCATCTACTATTTTCGATGTTATTTTTTCTCGTGCTTATAGGAACCACTTACGACTTTTTGTAATAATTTATCAATATTTAATAACAGTTACTCCTATGTACAAATACAATGATAAATATACAAAAAAGTTTTTATTTTGGTTGAACATGTTTTGTGATGACACATATCTTGTGATAAGTCGAAAAACTGTCCAATATGTCAGATATCAAGTGGTTCGAGCTGTTCTGGGAAGTTTGCGCCTTATACTCGTAACTTTAAACTTAAAACATTTTACCGAAATTAGGTTATACCCCAATCTAATTAAAATTAGATCCTATGATCCGCTCATCTACTATCGCTACACATAGCGATAGTTCAGCGTTATACACATAGTTCAGAGTAAACCCAATCGTACCATCACCGATTTGCCAATGGTAAAATAACGAATAGTAAACACTCTCATAACTCCTATAAGCAATACAAAATAGAGAGTTGGGCAAACACGGAACCCTGAACACACCAGAAGTGGGACCAGGTACCTAGGAGGAGTAAGCGGCCCCTGTCGACCGGTCACATCCGCCGTGAGCCCTTTATCTTGATCAGGTAAACGGGGTTACCCGCAGTCAAAATCAGTGTGTCAAGAGCGGCCTAACAATCGGTATGAAACACGTCAGACAGCATTTGACCCAATGATAGGTTGTATTGGCAAACTAGATTTTTATGGTGACCATAGAATTTGGGAAAAGCTGACTTTAAACGAGACTATTGAAACCCCTGCACTATCAACTTGTTTGTCAGTAGCCTACCTCGATTTAAAAACTGACCATACGCAGAACAAGCTCTCGCTTATCGAATCAGTTGAGAGATATAAACACCATATGCAGGTGATAATGGGATATTGCTACCAAAATATGGGAAGTTGACGATGGAAAAGCTGAAGTTATCCCGTTTGTCATATAGTAGAGTTGTTAGTTTGTCGTTAATATCTTCTTTCAATAACGTATCTAAGCATGAAGCAAAAGTGGACGACTCTGTGGTGTCTTTTATTTCGACTTCACTGGGATATTTCGGATCCACAGATGAATGAAAAATATTATTTTTAATAGCTGAAGATATTTGCTGGAATACAAATATTTTATATATTTAAAAAGCTATTCAAAGATATGAATATTTGCATTATATACAAGCATTTATCATGACATTTAAGAGTTTAATAATATATGTTTATACTAATAGATAGAATTAATTCATTTATTCTACACAAAGTGCCTCTGTTCACTACTCAATAAACAATTAGATTGTCAACATACACTGTACGTAATAAATTCATTCATATTTATGAACCGTCATACAAAACTATCTCATCTAAAATAAGTATATCCAGGACAAGATTCAGTCATCTGTTAAACACGGTATATATTGATGTTAACAAATCTGTTAAATACGGTATATATTGATGTTAACAGATCTGTTAAATACGGTATATATTGATGTTAACAGATCTGTTAAATACGGTATATATTGTTGTTAACAGATCTGTTAAATACGGTATATATATTGATGTTAACAGATCTGTTAAATACGGTATATATTGATGTTAACAGATCTGTTAAATACGGTATATATTGATGTTAACAGATCTGTTAAATACGGTATATATATATTGATGTTAACAGATCTGTTAAATACGGTATATATTGATGTTAACAGATCTGTTAAATACGGTATATATTGTTGTTAACAGATCTGTTAAATACGGTATATATATTGATGTTAACAGATCTGTTAAATACGGTATATATTGATGTTAACAGATCTGTTAAATACGGTATATATATTGATGTTAACAGATCTGTTAAATACGGTATATATATTGATGTTAACAGATGTGTTAAATACGGTATATATTGATGTTAACAGATCTGTTAAATACGGTATATATTGTTGTTAACAGATCTGTTAAATACGGTATATATATTGATGTTAACAGATCTGTTAAATACGGTATATATTGATGTTAACAGATCTGTTAAATACGGTATATATATTGATGTTAACAGATCTGTTAAATACGGTATATATTGATGTTAACAGATCTGTTAAATACGGTATATATTGATGTTGACAGATCTGTTAAATACGGTATATATTGATGTTAACAGATCTGTTAAATACGTTATATATATTGATGTTAACAGATCTGTTAAATACGGTGTATATATTGATGTTAACAGATCTGTTAAATACGGTATATATTGATGTTAACAGATCTGTTAAATACGTTATATATATTGATGTTAACAGATCTGTTAAATACGGTATATATATTGATGTTAACAGATCTGTTAAATACGGTATATATATTGATGTTAACAGATCTGTTAAATACGGTGTATATATTGATGTTAACAAATCTGTTAAATATGGTATATATATTGATGTTAACAGATCTGTTAAATATGGTATATATATTGATGTTAACAGATCTGTTAAATATGGTATATATATTGATGTTAACAGATCTGTTAAATATGGTATATATATTGATTTTAACAGATCTGGTAATAAACACGGTATATATTGATGTTAACAGCTTTGTTAATAAACTCGGTATATATTGATGTTAACAGATCTGTTAATACTAACGGTATATATTGATGTTAACAGATCTGTTAATAAACACGGTATATATTGATGTTAACAGATCTGTGAAACACGGTATATATTGATGTTAACAGATCTATTAAATACGGTATATATTGATGTTAACAGATCTGCTAAACACGGTATATATTGATGTTAACAGATCTGTTAAATACGGTGTATATATTGATGTTAACAGATCTATTAAATACGGTATATATATTGATGTTAACAGATCTGCTAAACACGGTATATATTGATGTTAACAGATCTGTTAAATACGGTATATATTGATGTTAACAGATCTGCTAAACACGGTATATATTGATGTTAACAGATCTGTGAAACACAGTATACATCAAATCGGCCTTATTTGTTCGCCATCTTTTTGCTCTGGGTTTGTTTTGATGAATTTTTATTTGTCATCTTATAGTGTAGCATTATTTAAGTTATTTTGTCTTCTTTGGGGGAAATCAGACTTTGAGTAATTTAGCTTTGCAGGTACTTTCATGTAGAATGTATTATCTGATTTCCCCCAAAATCTTATGTTGAAGATTTCTTTCGTCATTTGGTATTGTAATAAATGACAAATTTTCAATCTCAATCATTCTTTGTTCAGATTTTTTATGACAGCAAAAACGAGCTACGGTGAGCAGAGTTTGGGTAATAGAAGCTGATAAACATAAATGTAAAACTTATACGGTACCAATTTTGATGCACCAGATGCGCATTTCGACAAATAATGTATCTTCAGTGATGTTCAACCGAAATGTTTGAAATCCGAAATAACGATAAACTTGTTAGAGGAAAACAGAGTGCCAAAAAAGTGGAGTCAAATTTGTCTAAGGATCAATGTTAATAAGTCTTAACAAATCTAAATGTGGTATATAATGATGTTATTTCTGGGGTCTTATGAGCATCGCTGAGCCTTTTAACGATTTGACAGATTTCCAATGATACCAAATCAGATATCACCAACCAGTTAGAGCTGACCCATCGTATTCCCCGTTCAGGTTTGAGGGGTGGCAGGCATTGAACCACCAGCCTCCGTGAAATTCTACCGCACAGTGACGACTGTCTAAGTCATTATCCTGATCTGGTGTACTGAACTTCATGCCATTGTGGTCCTCCAAACTGTCTCCTACAACAGAGTATCGATAACTGTTATAAACATCAGCAATTCGAATCTTTCACATTGCACTTTGATAATATCTATTCTCAAAGATTGGTTAAAAATTACAGTTAGCGTCATGCTTTAAAAATGCTTTGTGTAAGGTAACTGGCATTCATAAGTTCTGTATCTCCAGTTGTGGTACAAAATATCATGAAATATACTATCGAAACTCTTCGGTGTTGAGAAGGTAAAAATGAAATGGTGGCCACTTGCAACCGTTTCCAAAATAACCAACTTAATTTAGTATGTAAAGGTAAGAAACACATGTTTCATTGTGACATGGAGTTAATAGGGTGTCTAAGACAAAAAGTTGAAGCGGACAAGGAATTCGATTTAACCCAGTCTAATTTGAAACAGAAGAAATATGAGAAATCGATCATGAATGACATTCAATCTAGCAAAACACATGAAGTAAAACAGACGGAGTCGCTCGGGAAGTACAATTCTGGTATATGTAACACTTGTGTGTGAAAGAGAACAACAATTGTGAATCACATTGTGTCGGTCGGTCTTGGGTCTGAGGTGTGTGAACAAAACATTTCAGATTAATGCAATCTTGAAAAAAATATTTACTCCTGGACATCAAGCAGTCAAACTATTGGCATGAATATTGGTAACAAGCAATCAGTCCTTTACCATAACTGTGAAATTCAGGACCCAGGCGTCCATGATCTATGGACAAGGTTGCTGCTAAGTTGGTCATATATCAAAATGCATTATACGGAAAGGCGAAGATAAAGAAGAGTAGCCAATCTCAATTATCTTAAAATTCGTTACTTCTAAACATCAACGACGCAATATGTTTATATACTCAATTAATAGTCATTGAACCCTCTAACAACATTGTAAAATTCATGACATCAAGGTTCAGGTACCAGGGTGGGGCTATATTATCATATAGTGGGGCAGATTATGTCGAAAACATGTAAAAATCTTGCACTCAATGATGCAAGCATGAAATTTGGAATGCATACTCCTAGGGCATCATTCGTTCAGGAAAGAACGTTAGCCACCTGAAAAAATAATCATTTTTCAAGATGGCGTCTGAGTCATCAACAAATGAAAATTTTTGGTTAAGAAGCTCTGTGAACAGTTTCGATTCATATGCATATTTCTAACTGTAAATGGATATATGTGGTTCTTCGTCATATATGAATTGGAAAATGTGTACTTTCGGAACATTTTGTAGGTTTTATCACCCATTCATGTGTACTTTCGGAACATTTAGTAAGTTTTATTACCCATTCATGTGTCCGTGTGAGGAATTTGTATCGTATTTCGGAATATTGCGTATTATATCTTTACATCCTTGTTATTTCCGCATTATGTCTTTGCATCCTTGCTTTATTTCTTGTTATTTCCGTATTATGTCTTTACACCCTTGCTTTATTTCTTGTTATTTCCGTATTATGTCTTTACACCCTTGCTTCATTCTTTGTTATTTCCGTATTATGTCTTTACACCCTTGCTTTATTTCTTGTTATTTCCGTATTATGTCTTTACACCCTTGCTTTATTTCTTGTTATTTCCGTATTATATCTTTACACCCTTGCTTTATTTCTTGTTATTTCCACATTATGTCTTTACATCCGTGCTTCATTCCTTTTTATTTAGGATCTTCTGTAATTTGATTGTTTATTTGTCTCACGTCCTGTCGAGAATTTTTCACTCATAGTGAGACGCCATCAGTTGTAGGTGAAGTACCACAAATCTAGACCTATTCTTAGCACACAAGCCGTAGCAGCGGGGGTTCTTTATCGTGCCAACGCCTGCTGCGACAAGGGACCTCCGTTGTTAAGGTTTTACCCAAAATACCCTTGATTCTTACTTCTAAATGTCTAGCATTTGGCAGAGAAGCAATCATTACTTATTTCAACATCTTAGGTTTGACTCGGCCATGGCACGATCGGGGCTCGCATTTACGACCTCCCGGTTACAAAGTGACCGCTCTACCACTAAGATACCGAGATCGGTATCTTCTGTAAGTCTTTAAGGATTAAAAAGTCCTTTTGTACATCTATCACTGCTGCGAAACCCAGCATGGGGTTCAATACCAGCTATACCAAAAGTTTCCTAGTATAGTGTTCCAAATACTATATCCGACCAGCCACAAAAGCAGTAGTTTTATTTTAAAGTCAGATAGTCGCGCCTAAATAGACAACATTTGTCAGCACCAGAAAGCCATGCCAAGGGTAACGGGGCATTTGTTACATACGAGTAGTTACAAAATCTTATTTACCCTTGGACATCAAGCAAACGAACATTTAAAAATCGTCCCCCTTTTAAAAAGGTATGCATCGATGAGTTGCATTAAAAAATGATCCGTTAGAATTCAAATAGAAAAGAGTGTTTGTTTGTGATATGTGATAAAACTTATTTTTCTATAGATAAATTGAAAATAATCAAAAGTGAAGATAACGCACAGTGATCAATTGATTAATGAATTGTATATATATATATATATATATATATATATATATATATATATATCATCTAGTGCAAATAATGGAGAAATTAAATAAACACAAGTAATACAATGAATCCTACTGTCCGAGCATTGTGGATATTTAAGTGACCATTACAGCCCATTAACCAATTTTGCAGGTTGAATTTATTATGTATGATATGAATGTGATAAAAGCAATATCATCTGTGATACAAAATAGTGATAAATCATATGATACCATCTGTGATATTTATCATTGTGATAAACAATTGCAATGTTTGGATCATTCTAAATGCTACCTGTACCTATATCATGTTGCCCAAATGAAAGAATGAAACAATTCTGTGTATAACCCGAATATGTTTTGCGATGAGTTCTGATGTGAAATGGTCATACCCGCCGTTCCTGAATAGTCAGACACAGTAAGCCGGTATTTACTGCTCTCGTCTCCAACCTTAAATGTGGAGTACCGGGCGTACGCTTTCTCGTCAGCAAAACTTAAAAGTTCTACTCGGAGTTCCTGGTTTGTCTTTGTTAAAGAGTGAATTGCATCGTTTCCTGTTCAGTAAGAAACAAATAAGAAATATTGGTACATGGAAAGACATGAGGAATACCCTACTGGTCACATCCGCCGTGAACCCTTTATCTTAATCAGGTAAGCGGAGTAATCCGTAGTCCAAATCAGTGTATAAAGAGTGGCTTAACATTTGATACATGTATGACACATTAGACAACAGTCAACACAATGACAGCTTGTATCTGTAAGTTAGACAACAGTCAACACAATGACAGCTTGTATCTTTAAGTTAGACAACACTCAACACAATGACAGCTTGTATCTGTAAGTTAGACAACAGTCAACACAATGACAGATTGTATCTGTAAGTTAGACAACACTCAACACAATGACAGCTTGTTTCTGTAAGTTAGACAACATTCAACACAATGACAGCTTGTATCTGTAAATTAGACAACAGTCAACACAATGACAGCATGTATCTGTAAGTTAGATTGTTGTAGTGACCATAAAATTTGCAAAATGTTGAAACTCCTATAGCACCAAATTATTTGTCAGTAGTCTGCCTCGACTAAAATTGATCATTCGCAGAACATACTCTTACGTCTTAAATCAGTTGAGACACATCACCGTATACAACGTCACACTCGAGGAGTTGTCACTGTGGATCACGAGGGCTCGGCTCCGAAGCGGAGAAAACGCAGTTTCAGAGTAATATATTGATTTTCTCATAAATACATCATATTTCATCGAGTGTGACGTTGTATACGGTGTACATAGACGTAAAGTACAGGTGATAATGGAATGTTGATGCACGAATAAGGGGAAGTTGTCGATGGAGAAGATGAGAGCATAACCTTTATAACAATTCTTAAATGTTACAAATACATGAAACTGGAAATGTAATCAAATCCAGCTTTCCTGATTCCTGCGAGATCTTATTTTCATTAGGCTGTTTCCTTCATTCAGAATTACTGTTCCGGTATACCATGCATACAGAAGCACATCGCTTAATATACCATGCGGGGGCCTCCATGCCGAGTGGTTAGAGCATCACGCTCAACATAACACGGCCTCTCACCTCTGTCGGTGCGGGTTCGAATCCGGCTCGCGCCGGTAAGTGAGAAAGTTTCCCAGTTTACTTTCCGAAGGTCGGTGGTCTCTTCCCAGGTACATTGTATCTGGGTTCTCTCTTCCACCAATAAAAACAAGACACCACCATATAATTGAAAAATTGTTGAGTGTGACGGAAAACATCAATCAATCAATCAACATACCATGCTACATGTATAAAACTCAAATTTAAGAAAGTTAGGAACATTCAAATTTATTTATTCAACTTTTCAGATATTGCAATAAATATTTGATTTACTTTTTGATCATGGTTGGAGACCTTAACCCAATGATATATTATGTCTACCTGTTTTCTATCTCAATCGTTCTACATTTAACATGAATAGTGACCATACCGATCCAGTAGTTTTTGCATGGGTCTCCAAATCCTTTCTTGTAATCTGCCCAAGTCTTATAAAAGTCTGTAGAACCATCCTGTCGTTTTTGGATTACCTATACAAAATAAAATCTACAAATCTCATTTCTGTGAGGTAACCTAATGTATGCGAGGTTCATTTCGAGTTATGTCTGTAACAACCCAAAAGTAAAATAATATATATATTAAAGGCAGGCATGATACTGATCACGTGGTTTAGACAACACTTCATGATAATCACTCTGACTAATAATGAATCATTCCATTTTAAAATGTGCTGTGTCATCAATACAACATTTTCCTGCTATCACTAACGGAACGCAGGAAAATATAACTAATGAGCGAATCCCGCCTGCGCTCCAAACAGATCTATTCCCGTGTGTGAACTAATTAACATCGGATATTGCTTTATGAATTTTGATTTCGCCTACTCTTTGTTACTATTTATTCATTAATATATATTGAAGTACATATTTGCATATGGATTCTATAATTTTTTTAATCGCGTGTAATTTATTTTTGCTGGACTTACAAGAGTGGTTCCGACCCATTAATTGTACATGTACCATTCAACACAATTGCAACACATTGTGTTTTAATGTAAAAGTCGGCCGGGGACTGTCTGTTATAGAACCGTGCGGTTTTATACAAACAATTTTCCTACCAAAGTTCACTTCCCCACAAAATTTCTTTCTGGAGGATTCAAGTTTCTGATTTTACGAGGTGACGTAATCAGCCTCGTATTGCCATCGTCTAATTAAAATGGCTGACCAGCCAATTTACTACGATTTTCATTTTACAAATTTTCTTGAATATTACGACTCTTCCAACTCATCTCCCACTGGATAACTGAGATCTGATATAGGATTTGTTTCTGTTTATTTTCAAAATGAAGTAGAAAATCGCCAATTTTTGATTTGTTTACTTTTATCGATGAGCACTGAAAATAGAGTTCATGAGGAATGTAACAATTTCCTCCCAAAATAGATGTTTTCTAACGAAGGGAAAACCCACAAAAAATGAAAATAGGCTGTATTAGATATGCAATGTAGGTATTCATCTCGTAGCTGATAACTACACGTGTGGTTTGTTTATGTTGACATCTAACTCGAAGAGCATTCTGGGAATAAATGCTGATCCCGCTCCTTTAAGTTGTTGACAATTCAAGAATACTTTCGATACAAATTATAAAAATGAGTTTTTACAAAATTACAAGAGACTCCTTGATGATATCTGGAAGGTCATTTTAGTCCCAACTGAGTTGATGTACGTATTTATTTGTTCTGATTTTTGACACCACAAGTCGTGACTTCGATTCAGACTGTAATGGTTGATTTGGCTTGTATTTGTTTAAAGACTTGCGATGCATGATGGTGCAGATTCGTGGAAGGAATAATATGTGGGAAGCCAATGGAGTTCCGCCAGAATCGGAAATACCAGTTTCCGTTTCGGCGTCCTTGTAACTAGACGAACAGCAGAATTCTGTCACAGCCGTTCCAGTGTTTTCCCAACTCCAAAATATAGACCATTCAATTCAGGAGTTGACATGCTGTTTGAATTGCAAGAGATGAACAAATACAAGAGTTGATACAATCTATGAACCCACCTTTGGTATATCCAGGGGCTCGTTTCTGCTCTACTCTGTGTTTTGTATTGCTTATTAGATTTATGAGATTGATCACTGTTCGTTATTTTCACCTTTCATATGCATTTAATGATCAACAATTCAAGAGATGACAAATTTGCAAATTAAAGAGTAATTGAAAACTTTAAAGATATGATACATGCATTTCTTGAAACAATTAGAGCAGCATCATAAAGTTAATTTCAGGTTACCCGAGTAAACTCTGGTGACCTATTGCAGCTGATCAGTGTCGTCCGTCGTGTGTAACAATTGAAGTTTTTTAACTTCTTCAATTTTTGATAACTGCACTTCCGATTATTAAGAAATTTGGTATGAAGCATTTTAGGGACAAGTGAAACATATACTGTAAAGAATAAATTTCAGGATTTCTCCACCCCCTGGGCCTAAGTGTGGGCAAATATTGTACATTAAAAAGAATTCTTCTCCACAACCCCACATCTTCAGGAAAAACTAAATGTATATTGATGTAGAGCTGGTAGGTTTCTACAAAATTTGTAAATTTATGATCTCCGGGTAGATGTTTTCTAAACTATAGGTCGGGACCAAACTTGGTATATAGTGTTTATACGGAAAACATTTAAATGACATTCTCTTTAACTTTATTGATACTAATTTGAAACTAAATGGATATTTTGATAGAGAGGTAGCCATTTATCAAAATTGTAAATTTCATTATCCCAGGGTTTGGTACCAGGGTGGGGAAAAGCCTCTTTAATTCTGCTGATTCTTTATGAAAACTGAAGGCATGTTTAGAAAAAGCAGAAAGGGATGCACAACAAATGGGAATTTCGCAGCCTACGGGTGGATCCAAGAGTCATATAATTTTAGTCAAATATATATTATAATGTGTGAAGTCTAACATCACTAGGAACACAGGGAATTGGAACATTTGTGGTTTTTGTTATAGAAAAAGAAAACATCTTTTATACTGCTGCTAAATATAAAAATTTAACCTATTTATACAGAACAGGAAAATTATTATAGATGTCGTATCCCTTGGGGCTAGTGATATAAACTTTTAAATAATGTTCAACTGACCGATAAGGTCTGTGGGCCTTTTGTTTGATGATCATGCTTGGAAATAAATCACTAGGAATTTCAAAAGATTCACCAATGTGCCCGATGAGTACAGTCAATTTCAACCTGGTTTCAGAAGCTTTTTTCGATAATTCATCCTGGTATGGTAATAACTCGATTTCTAGCTTTCTGTTTGCTACGGCAGATCAAGTAGTATTAAGTTTTGAAATAATGTCCTTAGAACGAAGAGCGAATGATGTGGAGAAAAGACTTGATTGTACTAAAAAGATGAGACGAAAGGACAAAAAAAAAATCGAAGATAATTCGAAAAAAACAAGATTTCTGTAGATAATGTGTAACTGTTAAACATTCACCAAGGGTTTGATATTCTTTTTTTCATGAAGGAAGCTGTATAGTGAATTCACTTGTCTCTATTGCTCATAAAGAGGAGGAATGAAAAATCGTTAGGCAAGTGGATTGCTCCAAGAAGGTGATTTGATGTAAAGACTGGTCATAGTTTCATGTAATCATTCATATCTTCATCTACACGATTTGCCTTTATCATTTCTACCTTTCCATTGATCAAGATCAATTAACAAATGCATCACTATCAAATATATACACTGGTGATATGATTGATATTTTTGAAGACAGTGATCCTTTCCTTTCTCTTGCTTCTACCTTAAATGTTTTGCTCTGCAATCATTCAAAAAGATCGGTTCAGCTGCTATATTTACCGTTTATTTAAATTCTATATATCTAATCCTTAATCATTTGATCGCTGTTCGTTGTCTTCACCTTTCACAGGCTAATCTAAACAATGACAGCATGTGGATTTTCAAACTTAGATTTAGATATGCTTTCTACTGTTTAACCTTTTTCTTCATGACATCAATTCTTCCCTACCAGCATAGATTGATTGATTGGGGTTTAACGGTGTATCGGCAATATTCTAGCCATTTTATGACATTTAATTAAATAAATTATAATCGCTTTTAAAGAGTGTTGGAGCAGCATAGAAATAAAACAGGAAGCATATACAGTGTATACAGCATTAGTATCATTTTGGCATTTTGCATATCGTTTGTCATCTCGTTTCAGTACTTTCAGTACTTTGATTTAATATTGCCAATGAGATAAGTTGACCACTTTACTATAGGGTCTGGTACCGCTATGTATATGCTGACTCTCCGACTACATGTATTTGCATATAAATTGAATGAAAACCAAACCACCGATTCAGGTTGTTTTACACTTGTTAGAATTATTCAACCTTTATATTTTTTAATATCAATTGCTCAAAGTGTCGATTTACAGAAAGTAGACATAGTTAATGCATAGCTCAGATCCTTAACATATCTAACAAAGACTATAATGTACATTAAATTAAAGGGTTATCTTTCCATTGACATTTTTACGGTTCGTGTTTCTGATTTCTATGTACTCACCGTCCAGCCCCCTCCATCTGTAGTCATGTCACAGTACACTTTCTTTCTCTGATCATTGATTTTCATCGAATATACCCCATTTTTTCCTTTCACTGTTGGACTACTTTGTAAAATCTCCATACAGCTTTTGAGCAGAGAATCCCAATGCACTGGAAGAAAGACATGCTCAGCTATTGATTGCTACTAATGACGTAAAGCTGTTGTGTACTGATCAATGCACATACTGATGTACGCATTTTACTGTGATTGTCGGCTCATACAATTTTTTGTATAACAAGTCAGAATGTAAAGGTTTTGCAAAATTTGCTGGCCACCAGAAAATAAACAGTACACAAAGTTAACCAGAGAGGATGTTAACTTTGAAATCGCATGACAAATCTTGACAAACAAACAGTCTTTTAATATATATATATATATATATATATATATATATATATATATATATATATACATGTATATAATATCCAAATTGTTTAATTTGTTTTTTTTTAAATCACAGTGTCCGGTATAAGATATTAAAAGATATGATATAAACAGTACACAAAGTTACAATTTTAACACAGGCGCTTTCATTTCATAATCCTCAGGAGTTACATTTTAAAATAGTTGTTTTAAAAAAACAAAATTTAAAATGTAACGCCTGAGGAGTATGAAATGAAAGCGCTAGCGTTAAAATTTTAACTTTGTGCACTGCTTATTTTCTTCTTTTAATATATATATAATATAATATATAAAGCAGAAATATATGCAGTTTCAAAATATCACTAGCGCTTTCTGGATTTTAACATCCATCCCCAAGTGAATACAAATATTGAATATGAAGTTGTTTATCTTAGAGACGTCTATTGTGACGTCATGTCGTGAGAATAGTCTTTGCGAGGAGGGAATAGATACATTAGGTCATAATACAAAAGTTCTGGAAATGTGACTTGGACAAAATAATCATAAAATTTTACTTAATAAAAACTGAGGAATTAAAACGTTTGACAATCAAAATGTTTCATATGCATTGATTAAAGTTTGTTTACTAGCAGAAAACAGTTTAATGAAATAATTTTCTCTAGCAAGTCTCATAGATGTTGATATTGTTTTAAGTTTTTAAAATGGAAATACGTTGAAGTTGCCTCTAGCACAGGTGTCAAAATGTTCGCTGCACAGGGTATTTCTTGTGCTTGGATCGCTAATTTGTTGGTAGTGTTATTTGAAATCTATTTTGAAGAGATAAAGTATTTATTTTGATATTAACGGATTATATCAAATGCTTTGAATACATGAACCCTGCTCAAGATATAGGGTTCAAGGCGAGTGTGACCGGTCGGCAGGGGATGTTTACTTCTCCTAGGCACCTAATCCCACCTCTGGTATATCCAGGGATCCGTGTTTTCCCAACACTGTATTTTGTATTGCTTATAGGAGTTATGAGATTGATCAATGTTCGTTATCTTCACCTTTCATAGTTCAAGAAAAACCTGTCTTTACGTTCCAATGTTTACATGTGTATCACTCTCGGAATACAGACGATTGGTTTATAGTGAATGACAAATGTTCTTCAGTCATATGTTTTAAACATATACAAGTTTTGATTGATTTTTATGAATATAAAATAAAATTATCAATCGTCGATTTTATTGTTGCATTAGCAAAACTCAAAGTGCATGCAAGATGAGAATCAATTTTCTCATAATCAGTTATTACGTATGAAGGTATGTCGCAGAATAATGACCGCGGAATTCCTTTTGATCTTTGCAATATTCGTGTTAGAATATAGCTTACATATACGTGTGTGTGTGTGTGTGTGTGTGTGGTGTATATTTCACAACTAGGATATGATGAGATACACACCAAATTCCTATGCAATATATTCATGAGCAAAGCGCGTAATGACCTAAGGAAGTTCAGCTCCCAACATGAGGGTTGTAAGATAACATACCGCTAGGACAAAAATATCTCCATCCCGTTTCATTAATGGTCATGTATGATGGGACACATGACTGATGGACACGACACTTCTTTAGTTGGGGATTAAAGCCAAAACATGAAGAAAGTTCATCACACATAGCAGAACATTCAGTAAGGGATTCCGCATGATATATTCCAATGAGGCTGACATTCGACACTGTGTTGTCAAGTGAAGATTCCACAATGTAGCGTTGGCTTTTTACCTCTGCTTTTGACAAAGTACAGAAAATGATGTACAGAAAACAGCAAATGAATATCGTGGTGGCTTTCATTTCGTCAGCAGGAGATCCAGCACAATTATGAGCACAGATCAAATTAAGTAATGATAAGAAAAACTCACAGTCCACGACAGAAGTCCTCACTACATAAATATCCTGTCTGACTTACAGTTGCGTTTTATACATGTACTATAGTTGTGCTATTAACGACGTTTGATATTGCATGTTGCTTATCATTCCTGTTGTTTATGATACGACACCATGGCGCCATGAAATATTCAAAGTAATGGATCAATTTAAGTTTGTGTTACGACGGTGTATTCGTGCCAACTTAACCTAGCAGAAAAAATAAAAATAAATCGTTTGTATGATATATCAAATCGTAGAAACGATTTAAAAAGTCGTTTGTACGATTTAGGAAACCGTTTGTACGATTTAAAAAGTCCTTTGCACGATTTAGAAAATCGTTTGTACGATTTAAAAAATCGTTTGTATAATTTATTAAATCGTAGAAATGATTTACAAAGTCGTTTGTACGATTTAGAAAGTCGTTTGTACGATTTAGAAAGTCGTTTGTACGATTTAAAAAGTCGTTTCTACGATTTTTAGGTCTCAGGTGACAGATTGGAATTGGTTGTCGTCCGTCATCGTGAGTTATCAATTGAAATTTTTTAACTTCTTGATAAGTACCATTCCAATTCCTTTCAAATTTGGTATGAAGTGTGTTTGGGACAAAAGGGACATAAATTGTAAATTTCAGGACTCCTACACCCCTTGATCCTTAAAGGCGGGGCAAAAACTGCCACGAAATTGAGTAATTTTCAAAAATGTTCTTCTCTACAACCACATATATGTAAGGAAAACTAAATGTATAGTGATGTAGGACAGGAAGGCCTACCAGAATTGCAATTTTCATGATCCCCTGGGTAGGAGTTTTGACCCCAGCGTGGGGCCAAACTTGTCATTTAGCGTTTACATGTATGTGTAAAACACTTATATATTAACATCTTCTTTAGTGCTGTTGATACTAAATTAGAACTAAATGGATATATATAAGGAGCAGGTAGTCCTTTACGAAAATTGTAAATTTCACTATTCCAGGGGGTAAGGGTTTGGTTTCAGGGTGATGACAAAATTATTATAATGATTATTGTCTTAAAGATTTGAAGGACTTCTTTAAGTTTGGAGATACGGGATAAAATCTAAATGCATGTTTAAGAATAGGAGAAAAGGATGTACAAAAGATGGCTAATTTTGCAACCCCAGGGTTTTGACACTAGTATGGGTCCAAATTAGTCATATCGTTTAATGTTGAGATATATTATATTGTGTAAAGCCTTAAGCTTTCATCTGTATATGCACTTTTGAGGGCATTGGTGATTTTAAAAGAACACGTTGTTTTATACTGTTCCTGAATATTAGAATTTAGCTTAGATATTCAGAGCAGGAAATCATTTCTAGATTTCATAGCCCTTGATATTATATAGTGATACTTTTAACTAGTGCGCAGGTGACCGATAAGGTATGTGGGCCTCTTGTCGATATCGTATAAACAATCTAAATCGATTTGACCTTGATGATTTGCATAAACTACTGCTGAATGATTTGTAAATTTCAGGAGCACAATATATATCCCTAAATATTAAAGTGTGACTGTATGTACATAGCCTTGATTCAGTTATGTCATATTTTAGAGAAGGGTAGGCTATTCATGTTAATAAGTTTCTGGAGGTTTCCTCTCTGTGTAGGTAGGTTGCGTCTTTTATTTACCTTTAGTGTGTGTAAAATAAAATAAAAATGAACTGACGGAGTTTTTGTTCACTTGAGAGATTTCTGCTGTAGGATTTTAATGAAGACTCGCACCGGTATCCTGACATGAACATGTAAATTTTTCGAGCCTCGAAACCAGCCTCGCTTATAATCATGCCGAGTCATAGCCGTGATGGAAATTGCCAGGAAACAACAGGTTAACTTATCATCATGAAGTAAATACACGTAGGCTTATAACTCTGTCTACATGTTTTCGCTTCCAATATCATAGAACTTTATTTTATAAATTCTCCTTGCAGAAGTTGCAGACGGTATTTAAAACTGTATAAAATGAAACAACAGAACGATATATGTTTAATGTTTCTCTTTTATAAATTGATGAAATTCTTGTTTTTTACAAAATAAACTGTATAAATATCCTGCTGCGTTTATTTCTGTTATGCCATTGCAGTGGCGGATCCAGGGTGTACGAAAGGGTGTGTGTGAAAGTCAAGTATTAGCCAAAATGCTTAGCCATTTTGGGTGCCAATCTGGAATTTTACCAATCTAGAATTATACTCACACTATTTCTATTATTTAAATTTCTGGCGAGAGGGGGAGGGGTCTAAATCCCCCACTGCATTGCATAAGCAAAAAGCAAGGTGAAAATACAGGAACTGACTTTTGAAGCGGTGATTGTATTCATACGCAAGAACAAACTCATCACATGACCAAATTCATGTCACACGAAATTGAACATCAATTTCATTGGTACTGTCATATAAGGAAGTGCATTGGCAAATGTAAATATTAGAAAATAAAACATATATAAGGCGTGTCTGCAAGATGTGTATAAGAGATA
The DNA here is from genome assembly GCF_947568905.1 of Ostrea edulis. Classification (NCBI taxonomy): domain Eukaryota; kingdom Metazoa; phylum Mollusca; class Bivalvia; order Ostreida; family Ostreidae; genus Ostrea; species Ostrea edulis. Next base: position 61,561,442 of record NC_079170.1, on the reverse strand, counting down.
ACGGGAAGTATGAATTTCGGACATAGCAGGAGATTGGTCATGTGGTCACTCTACCTATTACTTGGCTATGTATTTGAAATAAAAGTAGAAATATAAACAAGAGTGACCTAAGGTCATCCATACAATGAGATGTCGGTTACCTCAGGACAACTTTCCATCAACGGTCAATGGTCACCAGAGGTAACCCTTGCATGACCATTACATCAATGTGTGACCAGAGGAATTCCTTATATGGTATTTACATCAAAGGGTGACCAGAGGTAACCTTATATGATCATCACATTAATGGTTGACCAAAGGTAACCCTTATATGACATTAACATCAATGGGTGACCAGAGGTAACCCTTATATGATCATCACATTAATGGTTGACCAGAGAAAACTCTTTTATGACAATTACATTATTAGGTGACCAGAGGTTACCCTTATATGACATTTACATCAATGAGTGACCAGAAGTAAGCTTTATATGGCCATTACATCAAAGGGTGACCAGAGGTGGCCATTTTATAAATATTGCTACTATGGATGACCAAAGGCTACCTCTATGTAGTTATATTATCTATGGTGACCAGACGTAACCTGTATATTACCATTACATCAATGGGTGACCAGAGGGAACCCTGGTGTGACCATTACATCAATAGGTGACAAAAGGTAACCCGTATATGACCATTGCATCAATGGGTGACTAGAGGGAACCTTTATTTGACCATTACATCAATAAGCGACCAGTGGTAACCCTTGTATGACCATTGCATCAATTGGTGACCAGTGGTAATCCTTGTATGACCATTACATCAATGGGTGACCGGTGATAATCATGATATGATTATCATATTATAATGGTGACCACGGGTGACCTTTGTATAACCATTAATCAACATGTAAATTGCCTTACATCGACATGGTCCCACTAAAACATTTTTGTTTTTGTTTTATATAATGATGAAATTTATAACATAATGTAAATTGGAGCGGGTCCAACTGCCGAAATATTTGTGCTTAGACAATGACAAATTCATGTAGAAAATAGGCATGTTCACCCTCTTCTAACAGATAAGCGTTTTACTTGTATTTATTATTACGCGCATTTATTTCGAGATATAAGAACTACTTTCGGGTGACCCAGGGTCCTGAACTGCGTTATATGGGGTTCAGTCAACGAGTGCGTTTTAGATGAAGATGTGTTGAGGTTTTTACTTGATATTGAAATGTAGCCGAGTTGCATTCCACCTTTCCTACGACACAACCAGTGTTCAACGTCTCCGACGACACAATGCAGCATAAACCCAGTCATCACTTGTTGTCTTCCTTATATATCTAATTAAACCGTTTTGTTGTTGTTTTCATTGTAACATATATGTGGTGTTACGGATATTATACGTACCAGTTTAGATTTTATAGTACTTTAGACCCTGTTTTGTGTACATCCATGAAGATCCCGCATTGAAAAGAAATTTTCAACTTATTTTCCAGTTGTTAGACAGTCCAAAGAGTTTTATATGCAAAATGTGTCATACTATGTACTTATCAAATACGTGAAGTCACAGTTGATCGCACATGGTCACAGCATTACATTATGTAAAACCTGGATTAGATATCGTTTTCTTTGCCATTTTATTACATTTCTATGACTGTCACATGAAGTTACATGTATTTACTAGTCAATTTGATATATTCTACTAGAAAGATATGTGTACGCCAAGTTATTGTCATAAATCCCTATTTTCATGAAATTTGGAATTTTGGCATTGTGTAAATCATGGATTGGTGATTTGGCGCAACTTTGGGAATTATTGTCTAAACTTTTATTAGCCGAGTTGCAACGAAGTTGAACTCGGCTATTGGTTTGGTGATGCGGGCGGGCGGTTGGGCGTCAACAATTGGTTTCCGGATGATAACTCAAAAAGTTTACAATCTAATCAAATGAAACTTTGATATATTGTTGGGTACCAGGTAAGGAAGACCCCTATTGATTTTGGAGAAAATGGTCATAGGTCAAAGTCACAGTGACCGAAAATAGAATGAAAATTTCAGAAAAATTTGGTTTCCGGATGATAACTCAGAAAGTTTATATCCGAATCAAATGAAACTTTAATATATTGTTGGGTACTAAGTCAGAAAAACCCCTATTGATTTTGAAGAAAAAAGGTCAAAGGTCAAGGTCACAGTGACCGAAAATAGAATGAAAATTTCAGAAAAATCTGGTTTCCGGTTGATAACTCAGAAAGTGTAAATCCGAATCAAATGAAACTTTAATATGTTGTTGGGTGACAGGTAAGGAATACCCCTAGTGATTTTGGAGAAAAAAGTCAAAGTTCAAGGTCACAGTGACCGAATATAGAATAAAAATTTCAGAAAAATTTGGTTTTCGGATGATAACTCAGAAAGTTGAAATTCGAATCAAATGATACTTACAGATATTGTTATGTACCAGGTAAGGAAGAACCCTATTGATTTTGGAGAAAATAGGTCAAAGGTCAAGGTCACAATAACCGAAAATAGATTTCAAATTCCAAAAAAAATTTTGGTTTCCGGAGGATAACTCGAAATTCTTTGATTTGAATCAAATGAAACTTAGATATATTGTTGGATACCAGCAAAGCAAGGCCCCTATTGATTTTGGAGAAAAAAATGTCAAAGGTCAAGGTCACAGTAACCGAAAATAGATTGAAAACTTCAGACAAATATGGTTTCTGAACAGTAACTCGAAAAGTTTAAAACTGAAATTAGTTTTTCACAATTATAAATATGCCACATCATTCCTGACTTCACAATGTATCCCATGCAACTCGGCTCATGCACTCCTGGGTGCATATATTGATATATTTTTTTTAATAAGATTGATGTTTTGTGATTGTATGTTTTTGCCTCTTATTACCACTTTGTAAGATGACCCTTTACTATTGTAGTATCTTACCCTCTGAAGTACATCTATGAATGAGGAGACCAATAAACATCTTTGAAAAACTTTGAAGCTTGTTTGTGCATAATACATGTATTCCTACGCACCCTTTCAAAAACATCAATCCAAGCTTTTTGATGGGAGAAACTATTGGATTTTCTATTTTACAAACGTCAATTAAAAGGTAAGAAATAAAACTTATAATTCTTTGTTTGATGGATGTATCAAACGAAAAATTGGACGGAAAACTTTTTCATCATTGCGCTACGCATTTCTTAAATCAAACTCTTACTTTTTATACGACCGTCTTCAGACGGGACGTATTATAGTACAACGATGTCTGTATGCCCGTCCGTCCGTCCGTCCGTCCGTTCGGGGTTTTCTCTTTATAATTTCATTTCCCTTTCACATATCATGCTGAAACTTGCTGTGTAAAGTATTTGATTTCAATTTTCCAAATTAATCTGATTGTATGTAAATAGGCTTTCCAATTTTGTCAGGAAGTAATTTTTTATGTTGACCTGATTTGAAACGCGCCATATTTGCTGTACTCACTGTGGTGTGCTTGAGCTGTTTTCTTATATTCAATGATGTATCAGAAAATAATCACCGTCATTATCAATTTAATAGTGTTGTTTTAATGTGTAAACTAGATATGTTTCTTTATAGTGTATTTACAGTTATTTATAAAAGGTAAATTGTCAGTCCAAGTATGTAAACAAAACTATAACACATGTCAGTGTGTAGATGTCACATTTCATTTTGCTTACCTTTCTATAAGTCATGCATTAATTGTCAATTTATGAAGTAGTATCAGTTAAGCTCAGTATTTCAGTCAGTAATAATTGTTAATCATATCTGAAAGTACAATATTTACATATTGTACAACATAGTAAGTTTTGTTGTTTTCTGTATTGTAGTCAATCTTTTCCTACTCCAAATAAAGAATTACAGAGATGGAAACGAATTGGCAATTATTAATATTCCAACATGTACAAGAAAGATAGACAGAGTCAAGGCACTACATGCTGTGTAGCTTCTTTGTGGGTCACTCTAGATAATACTGCAAATTTGATTCATTTCGACCTTTTTTCCAGGAGTTTTTGTCCCTTTATTTGGAAATACTTATTATATGGAGGGTACATAATTTGTCCGCCCTACTCCTCCCACAGTTTCCAAGTGAGAGCCTTCTTATTTTGTGGAGTGTTTGTATGGGTATTGAAGATGTGCATGTGGGATGGATTTTGATTTTCTACAATTTTTGAGAAAATTACAGGTTGTTGAACTTAGTCTATTTGGAAATTAATATTCTATGGAGGGTACATAATTTGTCTGCCCAACTCCTCCCACAGTTTTCAAGTGAGGACCTTCTTATTTTGTGGAGTGTTTGTATGGGTATTGAAGATGTGCATCTGGGGAAGGATTTTGATTTTCTATCATTTTTGAAAAAAAATTACAGGTTGTTGAACTTGGTCCATTTTGAGGAAATCTCGATTTTTAAGCTAAGACCCTTTGTTCAAATGAAAGTTTGTCACAGCCTCATGATGGCTGATACTACCTGAAGCAAAGTTATACAAATTATAGCACAAGAAAAACACCCTATGTAAGCATTTCACGGGCGTATTATGTACCGTTTGCGGTACTCTTGTTTCAAATGTTTTTCACGCGAGGTCAACTATGACGTTACTTTTCAATCGTAATTGTCTTTTATTACGTTGTTATGATAAGACTTAGTAAACACGACTGTTCAAAGAAGACGGGTGACACTGTCGAAATATTTCAAGGAAGTGCTCAGAGGTTTATTTTAATTTTGCTCCGATAAAAGTGACTTATAAATAAATCTGCATGTGACTGCACAGAATTGTACCACTTGTATAGGTACTTCAAACGATCCCATTCACTTTTTTAATTGGAGTTCATCAACTGAACTGCATTTGAAATGAGATCAATTGATCGTGTTTATGTAGAAAAAATAAACCTGTGTTTCAGTTTTAAAATAAAGAAATAAAAAGCAAATCAGAGCATTTCAAATCGTCCCGGAGGGCGATTGTTTCAAAATAATCATTTGTTATACATTGCCTTTGGATACTTCAAAACCCAGCAATCAATCATGCACATTTAAAATGCGCTTTTATCAAGTGTTGTGTTTTTGAAATTTTGACAATCAGTATGTTATATAACACGAAAATGATGGGTAGGGTAAATTATTAGAACCTCTGAATTGTTAATGAACTCCAGTAGAAGAATAAATAGCTTTGTTTGAAGTATATTTACAAATGGACAGGAACGAACCTGAGATGACAACCGCCAGTTTACCATTAGATATTTGTATTCATTATTTATGAAATATTCCTGGCAGTTTCACGATACCGTGAAGATGACACCAGAGTCTACGAACACACAGTACCTGACCTTACACTATTTTCGATTATATTATCTGTTCTGTTTCGTTCCGTTCCGTTTTATTAGATTTCGTTTCGCTTCCATTTGATTTCGTTGCGTTATATATCTTTTCGACTGTTTCGTTTCGCTAAGTTTCGCGTTGTTTCGTTTCAGTTTACAAGTATCCCTATCCTAAGTGTATTTTTACAGATGCGCATTTTAAGACTATGAAATGCTTCCCATGAACAGGCAGAAATTTGATGTACGTATAGTGTGTGGATGAAATCGAACTACGCATGATTTATTATTACGAATAAATCACAAATAGGACTATAACAGTGTTTTAAAAAAATTGATGGACTGATGAGAGGACAAAATTTGTCTTCCTTTTTACCTTATAAATATATATTATTACTACAGTAACTTGATCCGAAGAGTCGGATCACGTCGAGTTGACAGGCACGGATCATCAGATCACACGAGACGCGATCCAACTCTTCGGATCAAGTTACTGTAGTAATGATAAAGAACCAGAGCCACAAAGTACTAAAATTGGCCCTTTCGCCAAAGTAAATGAAACTTTCACAATAGATGCATTTGAAACCGAGATTTTAAGACATCCTTACAGAAGACTTGGATGGGTCCATGTGGCGACCTATCCACTGCACACTTAAAGAAATTGAATTCCCGAGGGGGGTTGGGACAGTTTGAGTGGATGAAGACCATCACCCATCACCGCCACCACACACATGTACACAATTTAAGGTTATGAAAATTGGGCAATTTTAGGCTGGATTATTAAATTAAGATATATTTATTGGCACAACACATGTCCAGTTTATTAATTGACAAAACACATATAACATATGACATAGCATTCAGTCCGTCTGTCATAATTTGATTTCACTTGTAACGTGCAATCCGATTTGTTGTCTTAACCCCCCCCCCCAAAAAAAAACCAGATGACGTCATGTCTAATCGATAACATGTGGTTCCCTATCTATGAATTGCTTACATGATTTACTGTGTCAGATTTAACTGGCGGCAATGCTGCATGCCATGGTAAGTAGTATTGTAGTCTAAATTTTTTAGTTTGAATTCCTTTTTACCTGACCAGGCCATGCTAATATTCAGCCCGAAACTTGGATGTACTGTAAATCAAAGAAGGACTTGCTCCCAAAGTACGTAAAGTTAGGTTAAATAAAACAGTTATTTCGAATGTTGACAGTCTAAAGCTGCGTAGTAACAATTTTGTAAAAAAAAAAAAAAAAAAAAAAAATATATATATATAAAAATAAAGCAAAAAATACTCGATGTGATATCAGTACCATACAAGAATACTTGCGTGAAGCCTGAATATTTTCCGATATCCCAAAGTGTAAGAAGACGCCATGTACATTTCAGTCACTAGGCCTAACAGTTTCGGCAACTGTCGTTTCGTTTAATGATAATGTTTATGATAATAATATAAAACTACCAAAATTTTACACAGTTTTTAAGCAACGATGCAATGAAGATGCTTTATGAACGACTTTAGAAGATGAAAACAACTAGGTATTGAAAATGAACATCTATAGTAAAAGGGCAAAACAAGCTGCAACTGAAAACTATTATTAGGTGAGGGAATTTCCCTTGCTTTGAAAATAACACATAATTAAAATGACCTATACATGACACGAAATAAAAAAAAAAAAACGTAGTTTCTTTCTCCATAAGATACTTACGAAAGCCGGATAGGCTCATTTTTGAAAAGTAAAAAAAAAATCTAACTCGTTATAACGAGTTAGTATCTCGGTTTAACAAGTTAATTATCTCGTTATAACGAGTTAGTATGTCGTTATAACGAGTTAGTTATCTCGTTATAACGAGTTAATTATCTCGTTATAACGAGTTAGTTATCTCGTTATAACGACTTAATTATCTCGTTATAACGAGTTAGTACCTCTTTATAACGAGTTAGTTATCTCGTTATAACGAGTTAATTAACTCCTTATAACGACTTAATTATCTCGTTATAACGACTTAATTATCTCGTTATAACGAGTTAATCATCTCGTTATAACGAATTAATTATCTCGTTATAACGAGTTAATCATCTCGTTATAACGAGTTAGTATCTCGTTATAACGACTTAAATATTTCGTTATAACGACTTAAATATCTCGTTATAACGAGTTAATATCTCGTTATAACGAGTTAATTATCTCTTTATAACGAGTTAGTATCTCGTTATAACGAGTTAGTTATCTCGTTATAATGAATAATTACCTCGTTATAACGAGATAGTATGTCGTTATAACGAGATAATTATCTCGTTATACCGAGATAACTAACTCGTTATAACGAGATAATTAACTCGTTATAACAAGATAATTAACTCGTTATAACGAGATACTAACTCGTTATAAAGAGATACTAACTCGTTATAACGAGATACTAACTCGTTATAACGAGATACTAACTCGTTATAACGAGATAATTAACTCGTTATAACGAGATAATTAACTCTTTATAACGAGATATTAAATCGTTATTACGAGAAACTAACTCGTTATAACGAGTATTAAATTATTTTTTTATTATTTTGTTGTTGTTGCTTTTTTCAAATACGAGACTATCCGGCTTTCGTAGATACTTTAATGAGCCATATTATTTGTAAAATTCAGGTTTACCAACACCAGCGCATTATAACCGTAATATTTTTCAGCAATCTGGAATATCGTTTTTTGAAAAATTAAAATAGTGCTCCTAGCTCGCCCTAAATATTTTTGCATTGATGGTCAATTGAAAAGGTGTATATTATAAAAATTCTTTAAATATTTTGGGCACGATGAAACCAGTATGTCAAAACTTTTCTAAAATAACCAGTTTTTGGTGAAAAATGACAAAAATACGGTATCATATCCGGTTCTAGTATGTATACAGCTTTAGTTGTGCTCCTATTTTAAAAATCTAACATGTTTTTTTTAAACCCCGGATTCTGATACACATTTATAACACCAATACTCCTATTCAACATTGATTTTCATTTTTATATACTTTAAGGGCCATATTTTGGGTTTTGTGAATCAGGTTCTTTACTATATACCCCCTTATGCGTTTTAAATCCACATTTATAAGATAATAAATGTAATCCAAATGATCAAAAACACAGACATACTATGAAATTATGTTTTGTGTACGCAGTTTTGTTTTGTGAGGCTGTCAATATTTCCACAAATAACGTTGCGTTGTTGCATTGTGACGTCATTGTGACGGCATCAGTTTCAGAGGATTCTGATACGGAATCATAAAACCACAGTGAGGTGATCCAGAAAACCGGATCACACTCTGATAAATTAAACAAACACCAATGATATTTACAAAACAAAATGCTTTAACCACTTGTCCTATCAATTTGCCACCTGGCTTAATGGACGCTTGGTCACTTGGTAGACACTGAACACCTTGGTCACTTGTCATTGGGTTACACGCCACTTGGTCACTTATCACGTGTACCCTTGGTCGCTTGTCACACAGTGCACACCTCGGTCATTGGCTGCTTGTCTCTAAGTGAACATCCTGGTCACCTCGCCAGTATATACACTACATTATATTCTATCAATATCCTTATTTGTCTGTCACCTTTATCTTTTATTTAGAAGTTGTAAATTCCTTATTCAGAGATCCCGAAGACGTCCATGACACCTCAAACACCGGAGCCTTGTTGTTATTTATACATCTAAATCATAACACTTGCTGCAGTGTTTAAAAGTCAAGCGGTAGTACTCGTATATACAAAAGAGATTTAGTATACTCGTGCTCATTAACGCTTATATTTTATTGTCTACAAATTCCTGTATAATCATTAAATCAAGTAATCGGCTAATTTTAGATGTTTACAATGATTTCTCAACCGTTAGCTCATGCGTCCCGCATGACTCTTTGGCACATTTAAAACTATTGCACTATTGGCATGACGCAATGTTAAAATGTACGAAAACTACATATAAAAGTATAAATGTCTATCTGACTGTCAGTGCACACAATGTAAATCTGCAAGTATTTTCTCTCACTTATCCGTAATCATTTCCCTTCCATTTTCCACTTCCGTCATATATCGGACCGGTTCCGTATAATACACAAATTAGTCACTATGCCAACTTGGCGCTTTTTTAATTCTACTAGAGCGGTTGCTGTCAACCTCAGTTGGTATGTCTTTTTGCCTTCATCAGTACTAATGTTTAAATCTTCTGCTGAAGATCCCCTAGTGTTGTCTTGTTCGTTTTGCAGGACCTGGTTATGATTCACTCTGAGCCTATATAGATTAACAACCTGTGGCTTTCTACAGTTCATATTGTCAGCTACAGTTCTGTCTCCAGTAACTTGTGAGCTTAGGAGACAGGTCAGCTTTCCGTAAAGGAAAATAGACGAACTTTTGCCACGATAGTTTCTGTTCATGATGTTTCTTTTGCCAAACTATTGTCGCCTTGATATTCTTTCAGACATACGTATATGCTTCTGCTAGCCTCTCTTTGAGTTGCCATTTCCTCTTGGACACATATTCAATGCATTAGGCATCTCATACATTAGGTCAGGAGACATAGCTACCTTTCCTCCCAACATCATATAGTTTGGTGTAAAACTAGGTGCTACTGGTTCAGATGCACGATATGTCATCATGGCATATAACTGTCCCAGTCAGAGTGGTGCTCATTAACATATGCACTCAGCATTGTGATACATGTATTATTGAAGCTTTCAACCATCCCATCACTTTGGGGATGTTTGAGTTTCTTTATATGAAGCACACGACACATCTCTGAGAAAAGTTCACTCTCTTACTGACGTCCTTGATGTGAATGAATACTAGATGGCTCCAAACATGGACACCATTTCTTCTACCAGAATTCTGGCAACTGTGGTTGCCTCCATGTTAGGCATTGAACAATTCTCTGTGCACTTGGTGAGAATGTACAAAATGACAAGTATTTACTAGCTGGTAAATCAACAAGGATATTAGTTACAATTCTGCCCATGGGTAATCCACTCTCTTTAAAAAGCGGCATTGGTGCTTTTCTTTTCATGTGAGAATTCTCCCTCTTTAGCACTTTGAGCAGTCTGTTGCATAAGTCCTGGTGTCTACTTGTAGACCTGGCCAGTGTTATTTCTGACGAATCTGAGCTAACGTCTTTGTTATGAGCAGCGGTGTCCATGTCATGACAAAATTGAAAAACCATTCTACGCTCCTCGGAAGCACTACTTGAAGGCAAAATGATTTACATTGTACCCCCCTCCCTCAGCATACTTTCTGTACAAAATATAATTTTCCTGAATGAGGGTATCCCACTGAGACCAAAGGGATCTTACTACACAGCCTAGACCACTTATCTCTGTACTCGGGTTTCTTTGTATTGGCACGCCAACTTTTAACTAATTCCAAGTCACGGTCCTGGTCTTGCAAATCTTCATCTTGGTCGATGGTTCTTCAATACCACTTGGTTTGGCCTACATTGTAAACAGCGTCTCTCTCTCTCTCTCTCTCTCTCTCTCTCTCTCTCTCTCTCTCTCGTATTCACACTGTCGACAAGGCATTCTGTGTTGCAAGCCTTGGCGATGCTGATTTTGAAACTTTAAAAAAACTAAATGTTTCTAGCCATCTTATTACCTGACCCTCTGGATTCCTGAATCAGAACAATGGTAAATTATACTTTGGAAACGCATATACCTAAAGAGTGTTTTGCTTGATGAATATCAAACTTGGTGAACTATTAGTCCTTACAGGATAGATGAAGCAGATCAATTTTAAAATCTGTCTGTCTGTATGTCCATAAACTTTTCACATGAAACCGTATAACTGATTTTAGTTCTGTGTGGGATTCATTTTAGCCTATTTTAGCAGTAAGGTATTATGCCACAAAATTTTAACAGCTATATAGGCATACCACATTCATGTTAAAATCACAATTCTAATACTTTTAAGTTTGATGTTGGATATAAATCATTATCTCCCAGATATGCAACAGACTGGGTGGCAGAAAGGGGGCAATGGAAAGACATTTCTAAGAGATTAGTTAGGAGACAACAGGTAAAACAAGAATATTTTATTTTCCTTATTTTACGGAATATTGTCAACAATGATCCTTAATGATCCTTATACATGGTTGGTGTATTTAGTAAGTAAATTTAATGATAATGATAAAATTTATTTATGCCTTCTATTTGATAAATCTAGAAGTTAAAACATGTTTCCCGCAGCTAGTTATTTTTCATCTCAACAAATATGATAATAATCAAGATAATTTAATGCATATCAAATAGTCCACAATTAATTAAGATTGGCTAATACAGTTCGTACCGTTTACGAAATAAACCTGGTTCGAACTATCTCGTCGTATAGACTTTTACATCTGAACATCAACTATGTAAATACGGAAAAAAGTAATGAAAGTGTAAATTTTGTTTATATTAGCCGTTGGTATACATTAAATGACCATATCAAGAATAGTATTTGTTTGAATTAGGCCATTAAATTAGATATGAAATTATTTTTTATTTCCTCTTCTGCACGAGTGATATTCTAATCAAAGAAAGATGGTGATAATCGATTTTTGCTTGAGCGATTTTATTATTAAATGCCAATGACTTTATAAATATTGTGTGTCCCTGCAGTTTGTGTGGTTGCATGGTGTCTGATAATCGGCCTTTAAGCAATAAATGAAGGCAGCAATAAGCATTTGTACCCATCACGTGTGGATGATAGTATGTTTTGCGTCTTACTGTGCGTAAGAGTTCCACAAAGGGAAAGAACTGTCGGACAATTCGAAAATTGCGTATTCCGCCTAACGGGGAACGAGTTAACTTTTCATTCTGCTGAAAACCTGATCAGGATATAGGGCTCACGGTGGGTGTGACCGGTCGACAGGGAATGCTTACTCCTCCTAGGCACCTGATCTCACCCCTGGTGTGTCCAGGGGTCCGTGTTTGCCCAACTATCTATTTTGTATTGCTTATAGGAGTTATGAGATTGATCACTGTTCGTTATCTTCGCCTTTCATTGAACACATTGTGAAAAATACGCACCCACCCAACCCATTTTCTTGTTTCATCGAACTGATTTGTGTATTACATGTGATGCTGCTGGTTTTTTATTTTTTATTTTGCAGATTCCTTTCCATGTCAACCATCGATAATATGCCTGTTTTCAGATCGATGCCAAGCTGTTTCCAGGATGCCGTCAAACTACTACTAATTTGGACATTTTTTCTTTCTTCATTGTCGCATCTTTCTATGGGGGTTCGGGAAAGGGGGGTGCGTTGGGTTAGTTGATCACTAATTCTCCTCCAAAACCGGCTCTCCTCCCACCTGCATTAAAACAGGTATTTCACGTGTACGCTCCAGATGACCACTAAAGTAGGTCAAGGGTCAGTGGATATTCATAGAAAATAAAAATTTCTTGCATAAGGTGCTAAAGTTTAATTCGTGGGGCTCACAGCTAGTTCATAACTGGAACGACATCCACCTCCTACTAAGGGAAAGGATTCTACAGACTGGTGCATGTTGTGACAACTGTAGGAGGGTTAACACTCTACAGCTTGTCCCTTCCACCATATATGTAAATTTGCATCTGTTTCTGATTACAATTAATAAATATTAAACTTGTATCACTCTTGTTAATGCTGCTGCTAAGCAGCCTATGAGGGATTACAGGGCAGCCAGCTAAGCTTTGACACACCTACTGGTCAATTTAGATATTAGGTCAAGGTCAACTATTCAATTCAGGCAGTAGGTCAACTGTATTGCGGGTGGTTGTGCTGTATATTAAAGTTTAATTTTAGCAAATAGCTTCTCTAGTTAAATTTAACATACCCTAGGTCAGGTCATGGTCATGATAAAATTTATATAGCACCTTATGTAAAACAAGTTATTCTAATGCACTTTACAAGAGTAAGAAAAAGAATAAAACACAATTAAATGACAGTATGACATAAGATCGTATAATTGTAAAATTATCAAAACAAAACCCTATAATTAAGATCAATACCGAAAGTTTAAAAAAATGTTTAGAGCACTTTGGAATTAGAAATCAACGAAATAAAACATTAAAAAGATTTAGAAAATTGCATTAAAACTCATTTTTTGTGTGATTATCTCACATGAGCTGAAAGCTCAAGTGCACTTTTTGATCACTTTTGTCCGACGTTCGTCTGTGTGTAAGCTTTTAACAGTTTCAACTTCTTCTCCAGAACACCAGGGCTACTTTTATCCAAAATTGCCACAACACATGCTTGGGTAAAGGTTTTCAAGAGTGACAGTGTAGATTCAAATTTGTTCAAATCATGACTCTTGAGGATAGGATGGGGCTGCATGTGTTTTATTTGTGGGCTCAGAATCATGGGCCTTTTGTTAATATCAGTTACAATTTTTAATTTTTGATATTCAATTTTTTTTAAGTCATTGTTCCATGATAGGCCCTCTGTCTTGCAAAGTATTGTCATACTCTGTAAGACCAAAACACTGCAAAGTATGCAGTGTATTGGAATTACCAAACAAGGACACAACAGACCACGAGTGTCTAGGGAACTGGGAGGGGAGTTCAAAGGTCATGGAACGGATATGGTCCAAAAATTAGAGAAGAGTAAAGGAATAACCATTAGTGGAATTATTGGTGATGGGGATATCACCACAACAGGAAGATTGGAAACTAATGTGAATGCGGATATCAAGAAGCTGTCAGATAGAAATCATTTGAAGAAACTATTTACAAACTCATTGTATACCTTGAAAAAAGAACATTCATCTCTAACTTTGTCTATTATGAAACATATTCAAAAATGGTTTAGTTAATACATGTTAATTATAGGGAAAAGGAAATGCTTCTCAAATGCAAGATGATCTCCCAGCAATATCATACCACATCTTTAAAGATCACCAACATTGTTCCACAAGGTGGTGCAAGTTCATCGACAATCCTATTTGATTATGCATAGGGAAATTATGTTCAGTGATATTTATTTACCATGTATAGTTGATGTCTATGCAAGAACGTGAAAGTTTGTCTCCGCAGCCACTTGCTAATCATATATATTTGCATTGGTAACACTTTTTGACGAAATAAGCACATTAGAAAAAATAAGAAAGATTAAATATCTTATCTTGTATAAAAGTTTTGATTGATGCAATGAAAATGAGAGGTGTTACATTTTGACAGAGGAAATTCGGATGTTTTTTGTTATTCAGTGCAAGTATCTACTTTATTTTTAAATATGGCAAATAGAGTGAATTGTATTTCCCTTTTAATCTGCATTTAATCTATTATTTGAATTAACATTTTGCACCACCATTCCTTGCGATATTTTAAAGATTAGAGTTTGTAATATTATAGACAGCTGCTTCTTTCATGAAAATGGAACACCTAAATATCCATAGCTTATGATGAGTCATCTAAAATTACTTCGTTAAATACCATTCTCATTCCATGCACTTGTACTATAAAGTTGATATTTAAAGATACCGGAGTTCTTCATTGTCATTGTATATAAATAATGGCCGTAGATAAGGTCCTCCAACATTATGTTTGAATTCCATGGGCACAAATTGTGCTTCTTTATTACCCGACCTGTATTTTGCATTCTTATGAATCAGAATTTATTCAAAAGACTTTACATGAGAAGGGAATATAGTGTTGCAGCCCTCAACTCGACATTTAGATATATTGATGGGGTTTTATCAATTAACTGTCGAGATGGTCTAGACGTAGAGAGTTCGCCCCGCTTAAGGAAGGTCGGGGTTCGAATTCCGATCTCCACAGACCTAAGTTGTTGAAACACGTGTGAAAGTTCTATCGCCAAACGCTCATCATCAGGTGGGAATGTCATGGGTCCTCGGATATTACTTTAAAAATGGATGTCCCGTGTCACAGAATCCTCACTGCTCAATGGCCGTAATCGCAGAACGTAGGACTATATTTGAAGCCTTTCACCAGTATTGGTGACGTCTGCATGAGTGAAAAATTCTCGAGAGGGACGTTAAACAAGATACAATCAATCACTCAATCAATGAACAAATTCACTTTTATTCATACATGTATGTCGATTTGATATATCTCAGGAAACTTGAAATAAAAACACCATGGAGTCCTCCGTATCTGCATAGTTACTGGACACAGACGTAATCGGCAAACTAACAACTCAACTTTATGACAAACGGGATGATTTCAGCGTCAACATCTCATATTTATGTAGCAATATTGCATTATCATCTGCGTATGATGTTTATGTCTCTCAACTGATTGGATATTAGAAGGTATGTCTTATGTATGGTAAATTCTCTTGTTGATATATTGATCCGATTTGCAAATACAGCTTGTTAATATAATAATTCTGTATCAAACCGATTGTTGGGCCCTTCTTCAGAGATTTATTTTGACTACGAATTACTCTGATAACCTAGCCCTGATCAAAATACAGGAATCACGGTGGGTGTGATCGGTCTACAACGGATAGTTACTCCCTTTAGACACCTCGTTCTTGTGTTTCCAGGAGGTCCGTGTTTCTATTCTTTAAAAGATTGATAAAATCGATCTCTGTTCGTATTCTTCATCCCTTTTATAATAATAATGTATCAAAGTAGAGCAAAGCTCGTTGCAAAGCAATGAGAGGTCTTCTGTCGGAGCTGTGTGACATAAAAACCTTGAACTTTGAATAAAGGTGTACTATAATTTTTTTTTCGTAAGGTGTTAATAAATTTATACTACTCAAGTACATGCGTGTATGATCTCATTCCACGAATCAGTCTTTTGAGGCGCACGTGTATGTGGGATTAAATTCTTTCAGCATTTAACTTTTCAGTCCCAATAATGAAGAAAAAATTAATATTTGAATTTATGAAATTTATGGCTAAGGACATACAATAAAGGTTTATTGCTGTTACCAATATTTTATCATACAACAAAATTATGATAGCATAATATTCAGACTGAAGAGAATAATTCATCAAGTTTGAATTATTTATACATACAAATCAAATAAATTGCTCTCAAATCTTGAATATTTTATTAAACTTTAATATATATCTGCGTAAATACATGTAGGTATATTATGTACACAGTGCGCACAGAAGTCGCGTATGAATTTCACGCCAGGGGCACGTGCCGAAGTTACATAATTTGGACCAGGAGCTCTGAATCAATGTTTAATCAATGTCATATCATTTGAAATGAGACTGGTCGGCCATGGGTTTCTGAATATTCTATATGCATGTTTAGATTTGGTTTAATCATGATTATAACCTATTGATTTCAAAACATGTTCAGAAATAATTATTTATGTTTGTAAAATGTATCCATTTTCTTTTTCACAACGAAGAATTTGAGTAAAGCTTGTGTGTTCAGTTAAAGTAGTGTGAAATCACAGATCGCTAGTTCAGCAGCGATGAATCTCCGATATTAAACACACATTCAATTAGACATGATTGAGAAACGAACTGTATATCAAATTGGAGATTTTAAAATTGATGCCTGACTCAATGCTCTAGAGTTTAGAATTTAAAACAAATCAAACATAAGACCAGGGATGTATAAACAAGAAAAATCCAATATGATCAAAAACGTAACATTCTGTGTTATATTTAGGACGACAATGTTTACTTTGTGTACATACCCTGGTTCATATGCGATGGTTCCTCGAGGCGATTACGTAATTGTAAACAAAAACAAACCCCGCGGTGTATGTAAGATGCGTGTAGTTAATGACTGAGTTATTCTATGCTTGAAGGTTTGTTTCTTCAATTAAATATATCGTTGTTTTAATTACAAACGTAGAAGAGATAACCTTTTCCTCTTTTTTTCTTTGGAACGATTGTTTATATTAAAGCTACTAAATAATAAAAAAAGAAAGTTGTCGATAGATGATTTTTAAAGGAACCATAGATCACGTTAAAATCTTATTTTAAAAGAATGTTTGCATTTCATGAAGTCAGATTTATCAATTAAAGCAAGTTTATTTAAGTTATACGCATATTTTCCCCCATTCACCTACCTAATGATACGGTTACCTGTTTGCGGGTCAAGCTTTTTACTCATATATAACACAATACTTGAGCAAAATATTATGTTTATGAGATCAATAAGATGTTAAAGAACAACTTTTCCAGCGAAAGCCATATCGAAATATTTACCGTTTTTGAGTTATAAAACGAAAACTTTGAAGATCCCCAGATCCCTAAATGAAGGGACCAGCCCCTTTTTAGGGATATCAAAAGAAAGCTCTTAACATTTTGCACAACTTTTGTTCTATACGTCTTAACAAAATATTTTTAGTTTAAAAGATACAAAGGAAAATATGTGTAATTAGTTGTTCCTTTAGTCGTCCTAATTTTTTAACCCTGTCAACCACCCTTTCGAACGCTGTAATCAAAAAACCAAAAACGATGTGCACAACTACAATGCTCCTACTTTTCATTTTCAATGCATTTTCTGCTCAAGCTTATACAGTCTCGGAGCCTTTGTCTGGAAACCAACGCCCCTAAAATTTCATTCAAAGGGGAATAACTCGTGAACAGAAGGGAATTTTTGAAATGTAGTACATGATTTTAAAATTGTTATGTAAAGTTTATAAATCTGAAAAGGATTCGACCCGGCATTGGCTGTTTATGGCCTAGCGAATGTGGAAAAAATAAACACTGATTTGTAATAAATCTGAGTGTTTATTTCTTCTGTATAGGACAGATACCGTTCAACGATGGGGGGGGGGGGGGGGGGGGGGGGGGGGGGGGGGGGGCTTAAACATGACCGGATGCTGGTAATAGTACACTAAGTGCTAAAATCAACAAAAGACTATATATTTCCGGGAAAATCGCCGATTTAGTCAACCTTGAGCTCAAATTTATTTAATATCGGGTTATCGACGGCAAAATATTAAATTAGAATATGAAAATTCAAACATTTTAAAATAGTTTTGAGTGAAAAAAAATGCCGTCAGGAACCCGCTATATCGAAATTAAATTAATTAAGAATTAGCGGTAAGTGCTAAAACTGTCGTCTGGTCATCGGTGTCGTCGCGTCTATAGAAACAGCGATGCATTTCACAGCAACTGATTAACACGGTGCAATCCGCAATCCACTTTCAAGGTAAGTTCATTGATAGATTATACTAAATAATGAGACTATTCAACATGTCTTAGATTTACACTGTCAGGTGAAGGAGATGTTTAGTTCATTTAATATTCTGGGTTAAGTTGATAAATATTTTCCCCACATCTATGTATTAGCCTTACATTTGTTAGTAGAATATACAGAGCCTATCATATCGCTAAGAATAAATATAATTTTTCTAATTTAGAATGATTACATCATTAAATGCACTGCGTTCCTATTGAATTTACTATCTTAAAATATAGGCCTATATATACGATCTCCCTAACCAAAATCAGCGACATTATGCAGCATGTCGAACGTAATACATTCCGAGAATGTTGTTGTACATTACTGCCACTTTAATACTACACTACTCTGAGTTACAAACTTCCAAAATGTGTCATGCTCAATTTTTTTAAAATTTCTTTATAACTTCTGCCGCGGGTCTTATTCTATGACGCAATTTGTTTATATACTTCACATGAATTTATCGTTACGAGTTAGTAAAATGTAAAATCAAATTTTATATATCCGCATGCATAACACATTGACTAAAATCAACTTTTGGTGTGTAAAAATGTTCATAATATCTTGTACATTAAAAAAATATTACATGGCAACTATGTAAAATATTCCGTATTGAAAGACTATGTAATCACCATAAAGGGCGATAAATCTGTATGAATCACACGGACAGATCCCCCTGCTGAAAAAAATGTATTTAACAAAATAATTATGCAATATGATACTGTATAATTATATAGTGTGTTGTAACATGTAAAACAAAAAATCTGCAGTTTTGTCTTCTTGTTTTTTGGGGTTTTTTTTTTGCTTTTTTGTTGTTGTTTTTTTGGGTTTTTTTGTTTTTGTTTTTTTCTTTGTAACTGTATAATTATAATTTCAAAGAAAATTACAAAAATGCAAATAATCAATGCATGCATTTGAGTAATATGGACATAATATTAATCAATAATTTTCAAGAACAAATTAAATATATGAAACATCTCTTTCCTGAGTAGGTGGATATATTTTTAAATCTAACTGATGGAAAAGGGTAGTTTGAACAATTAATTCAATTAGCATTAATCATTAATGCCTTTAGTTAGTTTAAAGCAAAGCCCTGGTGGGAGTTCAGTGGGCAAAGCCTTCCAAAGCTCTAGGATTTTGAGGGGTTTTAATGTTACTTTTATAGGTCATACTTGCTATAAGAAAAGGGGGTGGGTTGGAAACAACACCCCCCCCTCCTGTAAAGTAACATAGAGAAAAAATATGTAAAATGAAACAGATTTTATTTGACATTTCAGATGCCTGGTAAGAAATCTTACAACTGTTGTAATTGTCCACGCGTGGTACGACAGAAAGACAGATACAGCATTGCAAGAAAATATAGAGTCGTTATCTCCAAACTATCTGGGAGAACACCAGGTGACGATGGCTTCCTATGCAACAGATGTAGGTGCATGTGTGCACGTCACATAAAACGCAAAGGTCAAAGCATGCGAGCACGACAGATTGTCAAGGTGAATCCGCACCATCAACATCACCTACAACTTTAACACCTCAGTTCAGTCCACCATCGGTAACTCTTCCTTTTCCTTGCACATCAAGAGGACATGCTGCATGTTGCATCGGCAAAAGGCCAGGACCAAAGGTAGTTGTGGTTCCAGTGGGATTTCGTCATCGAATCTTTATCACCAAAGAAGTCATAATTCCAGCTGGAGCTCGTTGCTGCCCAAAACACCTGCAGAGAGACATTGAAAGTTTGAACCCAGCAGCAAGAACAACAAAGTTCAATAAAACTTCAATAACTGAGCTGATCAAGTTCTTAAGAACTGAGATTATATGAAGTGAGAAAGCAAGGCTAGATTTTGACAGTGAAAGTTTTACAGACACTGAATATGTTGATCTCCTGGGGATATCAAAAGCTTCTTTCAATGACATGATGCTGTTTATCAGGGGAAAATCAAAACAACTCTTGCTAGAACTACCAGAACCAGCCTTTCAATCGTTTTGCTAAAATTGAGAGGAGGGGAGTCAAACAAGATTTTGTCAACATTGTTTAATATTTCCAAATCCAGTATACAAAGAAGTGTGCGAGCTGTCCGCAATATATTGATGACTGGAGGTTTTGTTACAGAAAACCTTGGATTTGGTCATATAACACGAGAGGAGATAATCAATAAGCATACGCGACCCCTTGCCCAGACACTTTTTGGTGATGACACAACTCAGCAAGCCATACTTATATTGGATGGGACGTACATCTACATCAACAAAAGTGGTAATTTTAGATTTCAACGTCAATCCTACAGTCTCCACAAAGGCAGGCCACTTTTGAAACCTATGGTCATTGTGTCATCGACAGGCTACTTTGTTTCTGTATTAGGTCCTTACATTGCAAAAAACAATGATGCCTCCATACTCAACCACATTTTGAAAAGAAATATCGATGACATACAGGGATGGGTTTGCAAGGATGATGTATTTGTGGTGGACCGTGGTTTCAGAGACTCCTTGGATTACTTGGAGGAACTAGGTATCAAGGCACAGATGCCATCCTTTATGGCTCATGGAGACAGGCAGATGTCAACTGAAAGTGCAAATATTAGTCGATTAGTGACAAAGGTAAGTCTTATTTTTCATGTGAATGTTAGTTTGTTTTTTTTTGCAATGCAAAGAACTAAGTTACAGAAAAATATATCTTCATAATATATTTATGTAAACATATTTTAAAATCACAGATAAGATGGGTAGTTGAGTCAGCGAATGGTAGGATAAAACAATGACGTTACCTTGGGAAAATCCTGCCAACGAGCCAGGTTCCGTACATTGGAGATTTTGTTAGGATTGTTTGTGCCATCAGTAACAGGTATATTATAATCAATTCCAATAACTTGCAGATAAACATGCATCTCACAATGAAATCCTGTAAAGAGATGAAATTAAAATGAAATCATAATACCATTACCTAAGTAATTAGAGACACTCTAAGTATATTGATACTTAAAAAACCCAGAATGTTTATATTCAGGTTATGCTTGATTTATCATTATAGGTACTTGAAAAGTATTTCTAATGGTAATGCTGAAGATGACCAGATCCTTGGTACAAAAATGATTTATTTAACAAAGCAAATCAACACCCTTTGGCAGCATGTGGAAGAAAACAAATTGGAAAGACGATCAGCTTGTTGGGAGGAAATGATGATATCACTGACTTTCCAAACCTGGATGAAGAGCAACTGAGGTCTCTGACATGTGGCACGTACCAGCTGAAATTATCCCCAAGCTATGCCCAGGAACATATTGAAGGAGATTGTGCCATTCATGTCCACAAGGAGGAGCCAGGTCTAGTACGAATCAGAATGCAGAGTCGTCATGTGTCATCCAGGTCCTACCTTCTGTGGATAAAGTATGCAGAGGGTGCAATAATTGCATGGTATTGTAAGTGTAAGGCTGGTGCTCGTGTTGTTGGCATGTGTGCACACATTTGCAGTCATTCTATGGTATGTGGGGTATGCACGGCACCAACCAGCGGGACGAATAGGTGTGCGTGATTGGGGGGGAGTTTCTGGAAGATGCCACTTTGGTTGATGAGTCTGAGAATTCCAGTGAAGGCAGTGAAATAGAAGAGTAAAACAGTTGTACCAGAGAAGAAGATATTGATTGCTGAGAGAGAGAGAGAGAGAGAGAGAGAGAGAGAGAGAGAGAGAGCACAGAGAAGATATTGATTGCAGAGAGAGAGAGGGGGGGGGTTGCATCATCTTATATGTTGTTTTTATTTCAAACATCATTATTTCTTATATATTCAACTTATGTTTATTTGAAAGATTCCTTCATCTCACTTTGTGATAATAAGATGATACAATCAATTATTTTTATATTAACATGAGTAATTAAAACAATGTTCATACTCTTATCCAGATCTACTTTGTCATTTTATCATAATTGTTAATCAAGCATTGCAATACATTTTACATTTATCAGATGTGATATCGATATTTGGCAATTTCAGTTGCTCACATTGGGGTACATTTTATATTTCAAAGAATGCAGTCTGATTTAAGTGAAAGATTGGGAACCTTTACTTTGATGTATTTGCCAAATAATATTAACTGATTTCATATGAAAGATGAGATGACTATTGTCATAATTATTGAAAACATTTTTGCAATGCTTGAGAACAGTATATATATTATATATATATATATATATATATATATATATATATATATATATATATATATATATATATATTGAATTTAATTCTCCATGGATATTTGCACAACTTGATATCTATATTTTAGGGGATGTTAAAAAATAATCCATTATTTCTTAGTTTGCAAACTATGAAATAATGGATTCTTTTTTAACATGTCCTAAAATATAGATATCAAGTTGTGCAAGTTTGTGTAAGTCATCTACATCTACAATAGATCCTGAAATATGATATCATTATTAGGTGAAGTACATGTTACAGGAAAGGATAAAATATTCATGATGATTGGCGGCTGAAATTATAACTACTGCCCATTTATCATCGTCGGATACCCAAGTTATTCATGTCCAATGTGCATGTCTATCCCCAACACTAGTTTACATTACTTAAGAACAGTCTGCATGACCATCTCCAGGACCGACAGTTGAACTTGCCCCAAATGTAACATAGTATCTGGAATATGGAATCTTTTTGATAGACTTATCATAATACACAAGACAACAGTCCTAGCTTTACCAAAAAAGGTTCCTGTGTACTTGACACATTTATAGTTCATCCATGGCAGCAATGCTATGCAACATATACAGTGTACATGTATCATATGTACATTAAACCACAGTGGACATATCTTCTGGATTGTGGGAAACAATATAAAAATAAGTGTGTATTTCAAACTATGTATTAATTACCAATCTTTATCAGAGCGACTGCAAATGTGATTTCAAAGAGGATTCATATTTTACACCCCCCCCCTCAATCATGCAGTAACTTGTTGCAAATAAGTAGGGGGTGCTATGTAGGAGTAGCGATTACAAATTTTACCCAATATATGACACATGCCAAACTTTAAAAAAAAATCCGAAATATATAGGGCATGATTGATCTGATAGGGAAAATCGCGCAAACTTTCGCATTTCACTAGGCCTAATTGTTATTGAATAAATTCACTTACATCATGATCATTAGTTGCTTCTGCATACTGGTTGTTCCACCAAAGTCTCGATTACCTCTTCACTGCGCCGCATTATTGATAATCTACTATTCATTTGCAATGTAATGAATGCTACGCGATCAGATACCGTATCAGCTGCGTTCACATGCATCTGTTATAGAAATGCGAAAAAATTCGAGCTAACAGGAAGCGTCATAACGCGGTATCCTTTTAATTCGTTGCCCTACTTTTCGGACAATTTTCAAGCGAAACGTTAGCATTTATATCATTTATTTAAAATGCACAATTGTTGAATGAGATGTTAAATTTTAAGTTCACGCTAGGATGAAATAATAAAAAGTTCCATGAAGTATTATGCAAATGACAGAGTCAAAATATTAATACTGTGACATACTTCAATACACTGTCGGTAATATCGATCTACCTATACACTTTGTTGAATAAGTGTACATATGTATCAAACTCTGTGGGAATATTAATAGAAAATGTTATCAGGGAGAATATTCAATTCTTTTATACATAATGTGCTGTTTGTAAATTTTGTATATGTGAGGTGCTGTATATATTACATATATATACTGATATAATGAAAGAGATCAGCACTTACACAACTTTGACGTTACATTGAAGACAGTGACAAAAAATACCCTAATTGTGAAGACATGGTATTTGAATACTATGAAATATATAAAGAAAAGAAAAACGATTACAAATAGCACAAATCCTTGGTAATATTTCATATCAAAATCAATCATTTTTAAGACTAGGTCATAGTTGGTGGTTTGTGGGTCAAATCCTTTGAGCAAAATCCATGCAGAAATGAGCGAGATATAAAGCTTCAAAGTTAGCGTCTAGGAAAAAGAAGAAGAAAAGAATAATAAGAATAATCTTAACCAGCACAATCAGTAGAAGGTCTTCCGTTGTTACGGAAGACCTTAATTAGATTTCTCAATCTACATACAGTAAGTTAGGATCAAATGCGTAATCACTTATAATTCGCAAATAGTTCTATGATAACGATCGGCGTTACACTAATAACTTACATGTACTAGTGGTGGAGTATGTATTGTGTTTATTGATCGGCGTTACAATAATAACTTACATGTACTAGTGGTGGAGTATGTATTGTGTTTAGTGATCGGCGTTACAATAATAACTTACATGTACTAGTGGTGGAGTATGTATTGTGTTTATTGATCGGCGTTACAATAATAACTTACATGTACTAGTGGTGGAGTATGTATTGTGTTTAGTGATCGGCGTTACAATAATAACTTACATGTACTAGTGGTGGAGTATGTATTGTGTTTATTGATCGGTGTTACAATAATAACTTACATGTACTAGTGGTGGAGTATGTATTGTGTTTAGTGATCGGCGTTACAATAATAACTTACATGTACTAGTGGTGGAGTATGTATTGTGTTTATTGATTTATGTAAATACATTGGTACAAGATGGTAGCTGGTTTCGCAATATTTCAAATAAAGGCTTTCTGCCAGATTTTCGATGTACAATTGAAACGGATACCGATGGAGAGACATTGATTTCTTAATGATTGTTTAAAGTCTTAATTTGCTAAAAGGTTCCTGAGAATTAAAAGCATTACAATAACGTTCTAGTGTGTAACTTACAGAGTGTATAGAGAATTCGGTTTCATGTACATTAACTTAAATTACAAAATAGGTTCAATTTAAGCCTTTTACAACATAATAGAAATTCGTCTAATATTTGCTTAATTTTAATTAATGGTAAGGTATACTATGTCTGATAAATGTTTACTGTTACTCATCCTCCTCAGCATTAGATCAATGATGCCATGTTACTTCTTCTATATACTGTCTCGCATACAAAATTCACTCGAACATCATTCAGACAAACGTTTAGTTATAACTATTACTGCATTTGCGTCTTGATAAACATTGATATTGTGATTGGCACAAAATGAACATACATCTTTTTCTCAATATTGTATTAATACAGCTTCACTTGTGGCAATGTTATAACATTGAAGATCATTTGTTTCAGAATTATAGTTCGATGGTGAAGCCCAGAGGGAATCAACGTGAACCCGTAAATGTCAGTATCCATATGGGCTTAGATTCTGTCCAAGAGGTAGATGAAAGATTACAGCAAATTTCGATTTTTGCTTGGTTTAATGTTCATTGGGATGATGAATTTTTGATCTGGAACGAGACAGAATATTCAGAAATTAAGATGATCACCGTGCCCTATCAGAAGGTGTGGGTACCGGATCTTACCATATCAAAATCGAAAGATAACATCCACGATCTTGAGCCCCTTCCGACTGTAACAGTGACTTCAGATGGCCACGTGCTTTGGATATCAGGCGATAATATCGTTTTGTACTGTGAACTGAAAATGTCAAAATTCCCTTTTGATGAACAAGAATGTACATTTGATGTTTTTGCTTGGCAAACAACCGATCAAATTCAAAAACTTTTCCCCGAAAATCATCCAGCAACGAAACAAAAGTGAGATCAGAGAATGGAGAGTGGAAAGTAGTGAATTTTACTTGCAGTTTAGAGTATGATGTACGATTAGATGTGACATTACTACATTACTCACTACGACTTAGAAGACGATATACATATTTCATACTCAATATGCTTGTACCCATCATGATACTTTCTATTTTAAATTCAGTAACATTCTTGATTCCTTTGGAATCAGGGGAGAGAACTCAGTATTCTCTTTCACTTTTCCTGGCATTTACCGTGTTTTTAACTTTATTTGAAAAAATAATGCCGCACAATTCCATCGCTGTTCTCTACATTTCTGTGTATGTCGGATTCCAGTTACTTCTTTGTGTCATCTCGACAGTGGTCTCTGTTATAGCCACGTCAGGACTGAAGACGAGGAATGATACATGTAAGGACACTAAAATATTCAATCCCATTAACCCTGAGATTTGTGCAAATCAACCCAAAACTCCAAATGAAGATAGGAAGCAGGACAAATTCAAAGCGATAGATGTCGAGGTACATGTAGAGCGCAACAACGGCATATTTGCATTGAACAACTTTGAACGTAAAAGGAACTTTGCTATGATTCTATTCAACACTATCTCACAAATTCTATCAGCAGCAGTACTGTTTCTTCTGTACTGGATTTGATGGCTATTCCTATTCTCATCGTGAGATTCTTCAACTGCTTTCGATTTTTAATTTACATTGAAATGTGTTGTAATCGTTGTCTGCTTTCTAAAACGATACGTTTTGTTACATTTTCAGAACGTCTTCTTAGTAAAAGTTTAATGTACTATATCATATTGATTGCTTACCTTAATAATATGGTGGTAAAATGATCAATTAGAATATTTTTGATAATAGAGGAGGTTGCAAAAATTACGCATAAACTGATTTATAGCAAGTACATTTGTTTTGTTTTTTTATTTTGACAAAAACAGTTTATCGTCAACGAGTCTATAGTCAGGCCAATGAGTGAGCTATGTGAAAGTCTAGCATTTGGACAACAACTCAAAATGTGTAAAGAACGCACTAACACTCGTACGAAATACTTCAGATAGCTTTCTATCTAATGACAGGTTATATTTGCAGATGAGAGCGTCAAAAATAGATCATACGTAGAACATACTCTCATGTATCGAATCAGATGAGAATCATAATCGTTATGTGCATCAGATAATATGATATTGTTCCCTTAAGAGGGGAATTTGACAATTTAGAAGCCGAAGTAAAGAAGTTTGTGATAATGCTGAGTTGTTAGTTTGCTGCTGATTTCTATCGCCAGTAAAATATTCAAACATGAGGCTGATATAGTCGTGTCTTCTGTTCGAGTTAACTAGAATATGCAGACCCTGAAGCGTACTAATACACCATTTGCACGAAACAGTACACACGATTCTTTCACTGAACGGTCTTCACGGAACACTAAACGATTTGCACGGAACGCTGAACTGTTTGCAGCAAACACTTCGCACGAAATGCTGACCACTTTGTAGGCGTGGTTTGAACACTTAGTGAACGGTCTGCAGGAAATAGTAGGCATAGCCTGCACGGTTTAATTTTTGCGGCATTATTTGGTTCTCCCTGAGGATAAATTCAACATGAAATAATTTCAATATAATGGTAATATTCCAGATATTAAACAATGGCTGAGAAAGAAATGATAATCATTCATTTTAGAATGATTGCTCATGTACGACGGGGTAAATTCCATTGTTACGTATTAGCTCAGTGACTTGTGAACACGTTGGGATAAACACAAATAATTGTTTTTTAGCTTCGGATATAAAATAAAAAGATGTAAAACTTTGGTCCGTGTTTGCCCAACTATATATTGTGTATTGCTTATAGGAGATCACTGTTCATTATCGTCACCTTTCATCGATATGAAACAATGATTATTAAACTTTTATTGATTTATTGCTCTATTGAATTCATTCAAGCTGAAAATAAAATGGTTGCATCTGTTTCGCTATTTTAGTGCATTTGTACATTCAAGCTGAGTGTCGTTAAATACATATGTAATTTGTATATTTCAGACCTCCTCTCAAAGCCAGATGTTGAATAAACATTTTTGTATACGTGTATGACGATAGATAAATGATTTAAAAAAACAATTTTCGTCAGGCAAGACTGCAACATATTCTCGGGCGGGGAGGGGGATGCACATAGATAAGCCAGTTGATAAGAGTCTGTGTGACCTTGGATAAGAAGGAACAATAAAAACCAAAATGAAACATCAAAATATGATTAAAATGGATTGATGATTGATTTATTGTATCTTACTTTACGTCTCTCAGGAATTTTTTATTTATATGGAGACGTCACCAAGACTGGTGAAGGGCTTCAAATTTAGGTCTTTGCTTGGTGCTTACAGTCTCTCTTTTTGAGCAGTGATGGGTTTTTTAGCGCGTCACACCTACTACGACACGGGACATCCGTTTTTAAGGTCATCTCCGAGAAACCGTGACATTCACACCTCATACCGAGCGTTTGGCGATGGAAATAAAATGGATTGAAAAATAAATCAAATATATAAAATTATCAAATGTATGGAGAAGTAAATCAAATATATAAATGAATAAGTGAAACAAAAAATGATTAACTTCAGTAATGATCAACATATTTTTGAATTATGTATGCAAATATGCAAGTATGCGAGTGGATGTAACATCTGATTTTAATTACATTGTGATATTTGCCTCACTTTTTTACCTAAAGAAAACTGCATTCATTTTTTTTAGAGATAGCAAATTATAAACATCTCTTTTGTCATACTTCAATTGCCCCCTCCAATTTTTACGTCCTCTAAACGAGTGTTTCTTTTAAATACCCAGATTAGCTTACCTCTATTGTGGTACATGTAAAAAGCACCTTGGAATTTGAGTAAAATTTACAAGTTATACATAGGTCAGTCTTTGTATTTTGCAGACAGATCCTATAAATAATTTTGATGAAAATAATTTTCAATTAAACAAGAAACTTGACAATATACAACAACAAAAATATTTCCACTGAAGGCAGAAATATATCATGTCTCTACACTTGTTGGAGATTACTTAGGGTGTTAAAATTGCTTCAAGAGCTACCTATTTATCGGATTTTGCCCTGCCTGGTGGTTTTAAAATAACTGTTTTATTTCGATTATTTTCAGATTTTCACTGTTGAATGTCTGTCTTAGAGTACTTTTGAAATAATATATCCAATTCCCAAAAATATCCACCTGTCTTAAATTCCGTGTAGAAATGACCTGCACGTTTTGCGCGGTCTGTTAAGTTTCTAAGGGCGTGGATTGAACGGTTTGCACGTTTCTGTGGGCGTGGCTTGATCATGTACGGAACGATTCTTGCACGAAACGTTTTGCATCGACCGCTAAACGGTCTGCTTGAAAAGGTGTTCAACGGTTTGCACGGGACGGTGAACAATTTGTACGGAACGGTGAACAGTTTGCACGGAACGAAACGAAACGCTTTGGAGGTGTAGTAGCATGATTTAGGGTCTGTAACGATAAATATGAAACACGTCAAACAGCATTTGATCCAATGATAGGTTGCATTGACATACTACATCGTTATAACGACCATAGAATTTGCGAAATGCTGACTTCAATCGAAACTGTTGAAACCCCTGTACAATCAACTTGTTTGTCAGTAGGTTACCTCGATTTAAAAACTGACTATACGCAGAACAAGCTCTTGCATATTGAATCAGTTGAGAGATATAAACACCATATGCAGGTGAAAATGGAATATTGCTACATAAATATGGAAAGTTGACGATGGAGAAGCTAAAATCATCCTGTTTGTCATACAGTTGAGTTGTCAGTTTGTCATTAATGTCTACTTTCAATAAAATATCTAAGTATGAAGCAGAAGTGGACGACTCTGTGGTGTCCTTTATTTCGAGCTCACAGGGATATATCAAATTATAACATATGAATTAAAGTTATTATTGTTAATAGACAAAACGTCATCGATATAACGAAATGTCGAATTGAAAGCCACAGCGAGAGATTTTTTCTTCTCACGTAGAAGTTTTTGAATAAATTCTTATCATACTCATTTTTAACAAACTGAGTGTTTGAATTACAAAATACACGTCAGTCTTGTATTTTTGGCATTCAAAATTAAAACACGAATAACTGTAGACGCAACTAATGAAGAAAACAATATGGCGGCGCCCAGATGGATCACGAAATTTTCAGTGAACGTATGTAGAGATTATATCTATTCATTTGCTGATTTTCTCATTTTTTTTCTTTTACATACGTGTTACATTTAGAGGCTTGCTTCGCGGATGGGTCTTCGGCCCGTCCGAGCTTCGCTCGGTATTACTTGCAAATGATGTTAATATCTCTCAACTGAATCGATACGCAATATCTGCGTATGATCAGTTTTTAAAAAGTCCATGGTCGTTATAATGATCTAGTTTGCCAATACTACCTACCATTGAGTCAAATGCTGACTGACGTGTTTTATACCGATTGTTAGACCGTTCTTGGTTAACTGATTTTCACTACCTGATCATGATATACGGTTAAAGGCGGGTGTGACTGCTCGACAGTGGATGCTTACTCCTCCTAGATACCTGCTCCTACCTCTAGTTTATCAAGGGGTTCGTGTTTACCCAATTCTCTATTTTGTATTTCTTATCGGAGTTATGAGATTGATCACTGTTATTTTCATCATTCATCTATATGATCATTTTTATTTACAATATACAAGATATAATTGCAAGACAATTACAAGGGCTAACCCCCAAACTATTGAAGCATAAATTTTCAGCGGATTCCAAAACTTCACAAAAATCCTAACATAGAAAGAATCATTGCAGAATCCAGTAAATGTTCTACCAGGTCCTCTACTTTTCTCCTGATGAAAATAATAACTGCTGTAATTGAGAAACTTAAGACGCATTGTGCCATAACATATGAGAATAGTAGTGTAAATCAAATGTCGAATCTTAAAAGTTACCGAGAGTGTTCGAGTAAATTGAAATGTCTAAACATTTTTAACATTTACAGCATTATAACGTACGACTTTTCAAGACTTTACAAGTTATTCCTCATTAAAACAAATCAAATACTAAGTCATTTACATTTAAGAAAGTTTCTTTTTCAATAAAGATTTAACTCATATTTTGAGATCAGCAATCAAACAATATTTTGTTCAACATTATTTTTATTCTATTCACCAGTACTCCGAGGTTGGTATTACAAAGATTGTGGTTCCTCATTGACAATATCTACATAGTCTTTATAAGTCAGGTCTTCCAACAGTCTATCGAAATTCTCTTGGGCATATATTTTATTCGTTTATCAGCTGACCTGTTTCTGTATTCGAATGAGGCAAGTATAAATAAAATATCTTATTCATATTTCATATCGATACATCACAGTGACCTCGAAAGCGTCGCCTGCAGCTGCTTCGTATTTGATATTTTACTAAACATAGAAATCAACAGCAAACTAACAACTTAAGACACAGGGAATGAATTCAGCTTTTCATCATCAACTTCCTATATTGGGAAACAATTTTCCATTATCACATATAGACAGTGTTCTAACTGACTAAATATGTTGACATTCTACGTATGATCCAATTTTAAACCAAAATAGGCTACTGACAAATAAGTTGATGCTAGAGGCCTTTTAAAGTCATGTTCAAAGTCAGCAATTCGCAAATTCTCTGACGGTCATAATGATCGTATATGCTATACAACCTGTCATTATATCGAATGCTGTCAGGCATGCTTCGTACCAGTTCTTTACATACTAATTTTAACTACGGATTACTCCGTTTACCTGATTAAGGCCTGCAGTGGATGTGCCTTGTCAACAAGGGGTAGTTACTCTTCCTAAACACTTGGTTCCACTTCTTATGTTTTTCGGAGTTCATGTTTTCCATACTTTCAACTGTGTATTTTTTTATAGGATCTATGACATTGGTCATTTTTTATTATCTTTTTGTTTCATTGTATATATATTTGGAGAACATAAAGCGATCATTGTAATCTATTTGAAAGAAAGTGGCCAGAAACAAAATGTAATTGTTACGTTCTACACAATATCTTCATAATGCCTTTCCAAATCATAATTGATTAAAAAATATCCACAGACAATTTCGATATTTATGCAATTTAAAATGTTGGTTATAATATAGAGCCCGATATGTAGATATAGATCTACATGTGCATTTAAATGTAAATGATGACACGCTGTTCATGGTTTTGTATTGCATTAGTTTTCGTTTATATATGCTGTTATTTATAAGTAATTGATGATCTACTATAGATGGTGTTTTGCTTTAAACAAAGGCTATTTTAGAGATATTCAATGTGCTTATAATTGAGACTTCCATACGATATATCGATTGTGTACGGAATGTTTGATTGCCATTACGCGCTAAAAGGATCCAGAATAGCATAAACAATAGTACTCTTTGTTGAAGTGTAATTCATCGTGTAATGCTGTTTAATATCCTAAAAGTTATTTGCTTTGTATAATTTGTCAGATACTTCAGTTGACAGTTAAATGGATACATCCATGTTGAAACATCAGTGATGTCTACACCAGTGGTACAGCTGTACATGTATCCAACTGTTTGAAGTTTCATTCTGTTTAGGGATACAGATAGAAAGAGATATTTTGACACTCTGTTTTTGGCACTTTGTTTTTCCCTAAAATAGCTCTAGCAAGTTTATTTCGGATTTCAAACATTTCGGTTGAGCATCACTGAAGAGACATTATTTGTTGAAATGCGCATCTGGTGCATCAAAATTGGTACCGTATCAGTTTTACATTATATAGCTACAGCTTAACTAAATCAACTCTTAGAGTTATTGTAAATTGAACAAGCATTGATTACATACACCCCCCCCCCCCCCACCTTAAACATGAACCCTACACATGCGGCCCAGTACAACAGGTGCGTATTTTAAGTTACGAAACCATGCTTGATCATCCCCACGCAATATTGTTAGGGGCATATAACAACGACGGGACAGATTGTGTGTGGATGAATATGCGAGTGTGTGTAAAACTGAATTTGTAGACCCTCTATACCGGCCACATTTTTCGCTCAATGTATTTGATTCTTGACATGTAGTTTAGTTATCAAGAGTGGAAGAACCCTATTGCATGTGAGATCTAAAGGTAAAAGGTCAAAGTCATCATAGGATCATCATACACACTCTACGGGAAACAGTTTTTCTACATTGATTTCATACTTCACACCTACAGTGCCTAGATATAGATCATCTGATACGTATTCCACCTATGTGGTATTCTTCTTTCAACTATCTATAGTCCGGCTGGACATGTCATTACTGATAAAGTCGATATAACTGAAAATGACGATCACTTATTTCACTCATTTCAAAAGGTCCTAGATTCAGAGAGCCCCAGTTTTTCATTGGCTAAAGAACTTCCATTATACTTAGTCCTCTTCGTGCGGGTCAGCACACAAGGCCGTGAACTTCTATTATGAATTATGATTATTTTATTTATAGAAACCTAGCGCTTGCTTTTAGGGTTCTTAAAATATGACACCAGAATATATGAACGTTTTTAGTTTTGTCATCCAAGTTAGTTCCAGAACAACAAGAAGTAGCGATAGTGGCATTTTATATTTACCAAAAGTTCGAACTGAATATTATAAATGGTCTTTTAAAGGACACATCTCATGTTTTCAAAGAATACAACATTACATGCATTTCGTCTTCTTTATGCTTATAGTAATTAATTCTAATAGTTCGTTCGCCTAAATTTTGCGAGAATTAACCACAATACATCTAAGCCCCGATTTCAAAAAGTCAAGTTAATTAGGTAGGTAGTCACTTGGTACAGTGACGTCACATGCGCCCTTCGGATTGTGAAAGTACTGCGAGATATTATTAAAAACTCAACTTTTAGGGACCAAATTTATTTACCATGAGTAACATTTATATCGATGTTGACAAATTGTCCGAGTTTTATATGTGTTCGCCACCAGTGCACACATTATAACGATGTAAATACCCAAATATAGCGAGTAAAGCGTGTATGAAATCGGCAATATTGTGAGTAAATAATGTTTATATGGGTAGCTGTCTACAAACTGTTTGGTGATGTTATTCCTTTATACATCTGTAATTGGTGCCGTTTTTTCTAAAATAAACAGTGCAATCATTATTTATGTTTGGATTAGACAAATTATGATACGTTAAATTGTTGACAACTAGGCCATATGCCAAGCTATTGTCACGCGTGTATTTCGGAAAGAAAGAAAAAGACAACACACCCACAAATCAATAAAAATATTCAAATTTAAAGTGGTAATCACATTATTTTATTTTGATAAAGCAATCTTATTACTATTTTTGAATTGTGATCTGCACGTCTTTAGGAAGTACGAAGTGGGAGCACGGCGCCTACTGACGCACTCTTGAAAGATGCTACGAGTTCAATAAGGAAATAATTTTATAATTGAATTTAATGTTAGGAAATACAATGTTCTGTTATTTGTATAATTAAAAATTATTTTGTATCTTTAATTTTTTTTTTTTGTTTTTTTTTTTTTGTTTTTTGTTTTTGTAAATCTACCAGTTAGTAGAAGTTACATTGTATCGTCGATATATGTTGTTACAAGGTGAAGGTCAGTTGATCCGAGTGTGTATTGAATTTGAAGAGCAAAACAGAATGTATGCCATAGGCCTACCAGTGCTTATAGCTTCGATATATTCATTTTCTTGCAGTTTATCAGGGTCTCTGTCCAAGCGATGTTTGAAAAGGTGACTGAGTGTGTTTTTTGAAGATAAAGTTCTTGCTCCAACAAAACAATTATCCACGTCTTTTTTCTCGTACCTTCCTTCGAAAAATATTCAGTCTAGATCCTTTCTACCGACAACTAGTACATCCGAGCACGGCACAAAACATCTTAATGCATTATTATTTACAAGCAGATAACGTGATAATTGGTTTTTTGTCGATTAATCTGTTCATGAAATGGCTAATAGATGTTTTCAAACCCGAGGGCGCATATGACGTCACACATAATGGCGCGTAAACTAGCGAAAGAAAATATGTATATCGCAAGATTTCAATTTCATCGCTTTCAAACTCGAGAACAACGCAAAATATTTCATTTAAAACACATTTAAAGTAGTTTTAGACATAAAAAGAGTTAATTTTGCTGAAAAAAATGAAAAAGTTTAGAGACATGCGTTGTGTCCTTTAAGGTATCCTCCACAATATTATGGAATCAGTTGCCCGATTCAGTCAGAAGCTATGGTTCTATTACATCTTTTAAATCAGCATATCTGCAGCGTTATTATTCAAATACATGATATATAGATATGTATATGTTTATTTTTTCCCAGTGGTATCGTGTGTATATTTTATGTATATATTTTATTTTACATATATGTTATCTATTTTTCTATCCTCTCATTTATCTGTCTGTGAATATGTTTTATACTGGACCACAATGTAAACCAGTCACTTGTGCTAATTGTGTTATCCTGTCTAAATAAAGAATTTATTATTATTATTATTATGTCGAATATCATGCCATATGATAGGATAAATATGAAAAAAGAATTTGATTCCTTGTCAATACGAATAAAAAGACATCAAAACAAAAGTTAGTTTAGTAAACCAGAACTGATAAAAGAATTGGATGGGTTATTTTGAGGACTATGATTTCGTTCCAGCTGACGAGGATTCGAACAACATTGTCTTTGTATGTAATTTTCATTATTACAACTGTATCTTAAACGAACTTTGCAATATACTCCAATTTCCATTCTAAAACATAACTTTTTTTTACAATTATGTTTCAGTTTTCAAGAAATTAAATATACCCGTCAATGGGACGACTTAATATGAGTTACATATGTATCATACCTATATTGCAGTCCTAATTTTCCTAACGAGCCATCAATGTATTGCTGGGTCCAGTAAATGTTCTACAAAGCCCCTGTATTAGCTTTTCACAGAATTATCAACTGCTGTGATGAAGAAACAAATGCAAGAAAAGATGCAAATCAAACAAGGATTCTAAAGATTCTAAAGAACTTTTAATAAATCTAAAATCCCTAAACCGTTCTCAAATAAACATCAAAACGAATATGACTTTTCAATACTTTACACAACCATTTCTCAGGATACATAGATCTAAACTTTTTGACATTATACATACAAATAGCAAAAAGAATTCTTTATCCATTGATCCCCAAAAATCATTTTGTTAAACACCATTTTGATTATAAGTACTCTGGCGTTAATATCAAAAGCGTGTTGGAGTTCCTCATTAACAGTATCTTCGTAGTCGTTGATGATCAGGTCTTTCAGCAGTCTGTTGAAATACTCATGAACATGGATTGTGCTCCGTATTTAACTGACCTGTTTTTATATTCTTAGGGCGCAGAATTTTGATAATTTAATAATATTTCAGTCTTCTTCATTAGAAGAAAACTTATCTCGCTTTGGCCTTCAACTCAACATTTAGATATATCGACTACGTTTTATCTTTTAACAATTATCATTTTCAGTCATGTGTCAAATTCAATGAAAAGCGAAGATAACGAACAGTGATCAATCTCATAAATCCTATAAGCAATCCAAAATAGATAGTTGGGCAAACACGAACCCCTGAACACACCAGAGGTGGGATCAGGTGCCTTGAAGTAGTAAGCATCCCCTGTCGACTGGCCACAGCCCTATAACCTGATCAGGTAAATGGAGTTATCTGTAGTGAAAATCAGTGTGCCTAGAACGGCCTAACAATCGGTATGAAACACGTCAGACAGCATTTGATGAACTAAATCGTTATAACGACCATAGAATTTGCGAAATGCTGACTTCAATCGAGACTGTTGAAACCCCTGTACCATCAACATGTTTGTCAGTAGGTTGCCACGATTTAAAACTCACCATACGCAGAATAAGCTCTTGCGTATCGAATCAGTTGAGAGATATAAACACCATATGCAGGTGATAATGGAATGTTGCTACATAAATATGGAAAGTTGACGATGGAGAAGCTAAAATCATCTCGTTTGTCATACATTTGAGTTGTCAGTTTGCCGTTAATGTCTACTTTCAATAAAATATCTAAGTATGAAGAAGAAGTGGGCGACTCTGTGGTGTCTTTTATTTTGGACTCACGGGGATATATCGAATCGGCATATGAATGAAAGTTATTATTATTAACAGACAAAACGTTGTCGATATATCTAAATGTCGAATTGAAGGCCACAACAAGAGATTTTTTTCTTTTCACATAGAAGTTTTTGAATAAATTCTGCTTCATATGAATAAAGAAACAGGTCAGCTAATAAAAGAACACATTTCGTCCCCATCGAAATTCCAACATATATATATATATATATCACGTTGAACTCGAAATAAAAGACACCACAGTCTTCTACATCTTCTTCACCCTTAGACATTTTATTAAACATTTATGTTAACGGTAAACTAATAGATCAATTTTATGACAAACGGGATGACTCCAGTTTTTCCATTCTTAAATACCTATATTTATGCAGCAATGTTCCATTATTACCTACCTGCATGTGGTGTTTATGACTCTCCACTGATTCGATACGTAAGAGCTTTTCTGCATATAGTCATTTTTTAAAAATATTACAGGGGTTTCAACATTCTCATTTCAAGTCATCATTTCGCAAATTTTATGGTCGTTATAACCAATACAACCCGTCATTGAGTCAAATGATGTCTGGTATGTTTCATACCAATACGCAACTTCAGAGATATCAGCTCTTCAGTGATGGAGGTACGTTCAGTGTTCTGTTGAACACTTGGGTGGGTACAAAATGCATACAGTTAATATAGCCTAGCTATGTAAATACGGATAAAAAATAATGAAAGTGTAATTTTTTTTATCAGCCGTTGGTATACATTAAACTGACCATATCAAGAATAATATTTGTTTAAATCAGATCATCAAATAAAATATGAAATTATTTCTTACTCTGCACGAGTATATTTTAGTCAAACAAAAATTGTGATTATCGATTTTTATTTCAGGTATTTTATTATTAAATGTTAATAAACTTACTAATATTGTGTGTCACTGCAGTTTGGGTGGTTGCATGATGTCTGATAATCGACCTTTAGGCAATTTATCATGGCAGCGATAAGTATTTGTACCCATCGCGTGTGGACGATATCATGTTTTGCGTTTTACTGTGTGTAAGAGTTCCACAAAGGGAAAGAACTATTGGGAAACTAGGATTTTGCTTATCGAGGACGTTCTTTGAACACTGATTTTGACTACCAATTATTCCGTTTACCCGACTAAAATATAGGGTTTACGACGGGATTGACCGGTTGACAGGGAATGCTTACTCTTTCGAGGCACATTATTCCACTTCTGGAAAGTTCAGGGATCCGTGTTTGCTCTACCTTTAATTTTGTATTCTTTACTGTTCGTTATCTTAACCTTTTGATATAGCTTTGTTATTTAAAAAAGGAAGAATTTTATTGATCGTTTTAACTAAAACGCTGCGAGACTTCATAGAAGCGGCTTCCAGTCATTACGAAGGGGTATGTCCTACAGTGTGGAACTCTTCAATTTGTAATATTTTTAATACATACCATTGGTCGATTTAACTTATGGGGATGTTTACTCATGTTTTATATCAGTTCCAGATCAATCATACCATTGTATAACTACTAAGTAGCTCATTTATACACGTGTTTTTCTGTGAAAGACCATACGTTGCTAAAAATTCTTACTGACACCTCTCTATCAGGCTTTGTTTCAGAACATTTCTGTTTTTGTTTTAGGCAAAATGGAGCTAGCTCTTTTTCTCTACATTGTTTTCATCCGGATTCAGATGTCGTTATGTGTTTCTAACATAGAAGACTACATTTTGCAGAATTACAGTTCGACAATGAAGCCTAGATGGAATCAAAACGAGATTGTCAATGTCAGTATTTATATGAGCATCGACTCCGTCGAAGAGGTAGATGAAAAATTACAGCAAATCTCCATTTTTGCTTGGTTTAATGTTCAGTGGGATGACGAATTTTTGATCTGGAACGAGACAGAATATTCCGAAATTAAGATAATCACCGTGCCCTATCAGAAGGTTTGGGTACCGGATCTGTGTATCTTGAACTCAAAAGACAACAACCACGACCTTGGACCACACCCGACTGTAACAGTAACATCAAATGGTCACGTGATGTGGTTCCCAGGAGAGAAAATTGTTGCTACCTGTGATATGAAAATGACCAAATTCCCCTTTGATGAACAACAATGTGAATTTGATGTTTCTCCTTGGCAAATTACCGACCAGATTCAAAAACTTATTCCAAGGAATCGGTCCATCAACGATGCGAAGTTGATATCAGAGAATGGAGAGTGGGAAATAATGACTTTCACTTACAGTTCAGAGTATCTTACAGAATTCGATATGACTATTATACATTACTCACTACGCCTTAGAAGACGGTATCTGTATTTTGTGCTCAATATGCTTGTACCCATCATGACACTTTCTATTTTAAATTCAGTGACATTCTTCATTCCTTTGGAATCAGGGGAGAGAATTCAGTATTCTCTCACACTTTTTCTAGCTTTTACCGTATTTTTAACTATATTTGAAAAAATGATGCCACAGAATTCCACCGCTGTTCCCTACATTTCTGTGTATGTCGGATTCCAGTTACTTCTTTGTGTCATCTCGACAGTGGTCTCTGTTGTAGCCACGTCAGGACTGAAGACGTTGAATGATACAAGTAAGGACATTAATATAATCAATCCCCCGGTTGCAAATCAACCCAAAACTCCAAATGAAGACAGGAATCAGGACAAATTCATGGAGATAGATGACGAGGTACATGTAGAGCGCAACAATGGCATATTTACATTGAACAACTTTGAACGTAAAACGAATTTTGCCATGATTCTATTCAACACTGTCTCGCAAATTCTTTCAGTGGCAGTACTTTTTCTACTGTACTGGATTTGATGGCTGTTCATATTCTCATCACAATACTTCCTAACTATTGTAGATCTACATTGAAATAGGTTGTAATCGTGTTTTACTTACTAGTTACTTTTTGTTACATTTTCAGAACGTCTTAATCAATTTTACTGTTCTACACCACATGTATCTATTGCTCAGTCCATGTAATAGGGTAAGAGGTGAATAGGGTCTGTAAGTCTCGTTTGGTTTCACTTTCGGTTTTACTACTTCCGGGTACAACAACATGTGGAATATATAAAGTCGTATGTTCAGAGAATCGGCGCCAATATGTAATTTGGTGTATTGTTAAGCGATCGGCTGCATACATGAGACTGGAAAAACCCTGCCATGTAGTTTATTTAGGTTCCTAGTCGATGCTACAGTAAGGAAGCGGTGGATATAAAGATGTAGGTACGTAATATTATCACAATTCAACGAATAATCATGTCAAATTAACACACGTGTGTATAAACTGACAGAATATACTGGATGTGTTGTT
Source organism: Ostrea edulis (assembly GCF_947568905.1). Classification (NCBI taxonomy): domain Eukaryota; kingdom Metazoa; phylum Mollusca; class Bivalvia; order Ostreida; family Ostreidae; genus Ostrea; species Ostrea edulis. Next base: position 61,520,899 of record NC_079170.1, on the reverse strand, counting down.
TAGATATTTCAGAGGGGGTAGACCTACTAAAGATTTTGACAGACGAACTGATAAAAATAAAATAATAAGAGCAAAAACTTACATGTACTACAATTTCATAAATAGGGGGGGGGTAAGTTTTTCTTCGTTATCGATTTCAACATTTATTAACATCTTTTACTACATAATTCCCTTCTGTCTGAAGAGGGCAAGGAACACTTATTTATTGTATCAATATAGAAAAATAACCTTGCTAGGAAAAGGGGAAAGGGTTGACAGAACACTCTTGATACTACTTGCCTTTATATAGGCTCCTGAATGATTAAATTTTGTATTGTGTTTCAAGAGAACTGGCATATATCTTTATTGTATAATTATGTAAAAGTGACGCATGGCCTTGAAAAGAATGATTGTAACACTCATATTCTGTGCTTATTTCAGAAACTACAACTTTGTTGTGTATAAGTGAGCCACTTTAAGTCAATAAAAACAGCAACTTATGGTATATTACTTTTTTTCATAGACACAGAGTTACGAAACCTGCTGAAGCAGAAGCATCTGCTTCAAACGTACATGTAGGAACCGAAGTTGATACTGCTACCAATATATCTGTACCAGACAACAATAAAGTGCATCTACATGATCACGAGTATACAGCACCAAACCCTCAACATTTAAAAAGGTACAGTGTACGATACAAATATTCTAGTACATCAAACCAGGAAGTTACAACGGTTGTTAAGTTTAGTGTCAGGTGGTTTTTCTGTATTTTCTTCATTCTCATTTCAGTGTTATCTAAATTTATATGCACACCAAATACTATAATGGTATTGCTTTTGTTCTTACAGCTTCCCTTGAAGACTATGATGTTGTAAACTATCCTTGACAATTGGGAACATCATAATTGAAAGACCCTGGAAAGGTATGTTTTAGCGGTTCGTTAAGGAAAAATGAACAATGCACTTTCTATACACTGACTAGTTATCAATTTCACAGGTCAGCGCAGATTTCACAGTATTCAATTACCTAGTAATTTTAGGGGGGTATAAATGTTGCGGTATACACCATTTTCTGTGGATATTTTTCATATATTCTTGAAATTTTGTTTGAAGGGATCATGAACACTGTTGGGAGTGTCCATTCAACTGAAATATAAAAGTCAGAAGAATTGAAGATTGCAATGGATGCAACAGAAGTGACCTAATATGACCAAATTGATATGAATAGCCAGTTTTTCGCTTGCAGTAATGACAAGAGTCGCCACAAAGAAAAGACCTTAATGTGTATTACACCTAATGCAGCTTATTTCCAATCTGTATGCTGGATACAAATCTAATTTGGCAATTGTGAACCATTGTGGCATTTTAGAGAAGTTGCAAGTTGGTGATATATTCCTGGCGGACAAAGGATTTTGTATATTTGACAAACTTCCAAATGACATGACACTTAATATCCCATTCTTTCTTACAAATAAATCCTACTTCTCAAAAGAGGATGCACAACTTTGCTATAAAATTTCCAGATGCAGAATCCATGTTGGATGGGAAAATGAGAGAATAATTTTTTTTTTAAATTCCTTAGCCATATTCTATCATAGTCAAGATATTGATCTGACAAAATATTTCAGATTTGTGTGGATCATGTGAATTTGCAGGTTCCCCTTTTGAAGGAGATTGGAGATAAATCCTACAAACTTATTAGATTAATTGCATGTATATATATACCTTAAATCTGCACATACCTGCCACATTGAATTTTTAAAGTTAAAAGTAATGAATACCATATATGCAATATAACTTGTCTACATATTTATATAAATATAAAGCCTTTTATATTCATATGTATATAAAGCCCTTTGGAACGTCTCCATCAGAATGAAATATTCTCGAGAGGAATGTTAAACAATATACAATCAAACATAAAGCCTTTTGTTCTCATTCTGAAGGTTTTCAAATCTGCATTATTAAAAAAGAAGTAAAATCCATTGTTTTAGTAAATGCATGTAATTGAATGATTTTTGTAAAGCTGGACACTGTGTCTATACATACATGTATTTTGGTTCATCTGAAATAAGAAAAACTCTGTCTATAATGTTTATTCAATAAATATACATGTAATTACATAATTTTGATAGATGCACCACTGATATCATAATAAAGTATATGTACATGTGGTTATGTGTGTGTGTTTTAGACTGCAAAAATACTTCATTATTATAATTAAACTCTATCCCGCTTGAAAGGTTGACATAATACATCTTTGTCGATGTGAATTATTTGAGTGTCACTAGGAATCCACACTAGCAAATCACAGCATTGGGTGTCTTTCAGGTGTTGTTGTCCTTGAATTTGATGCCAATATTCATATTTTGTTTTGAGGTGCAGCGAACCATCCCTTGCATCACTTTCTAAAATGGCAAATGTCATTACATGTATTGATAAAATATACATGATTTACAAGTGCTCTGATTAGTGGTGAAAGTATTATACTGTAATATGCATACTTATTTTGACATAGATGTACTGCAGTATTCAAAATTTGATGCAAGTAAAGTTTATAAAGAACATTAGCAGTTCAATATCACAATGAAGCCTAAGTAGTATTTGTATTTCATTCATAAAATGTTACTTTAAAGTTATAATAAACTTGGATACATCCATAATGATATATATGAATACATATATGTACAGCTTATGTACATGTATTGGGTACACATACACATAATTGTTCAATCTATAACGCTGACTTACCAAGAGGGAAATCCCAACATTTGCACAGGCCTCTTTAATTGTCATTGTTCGAGCTGAAAATGGGCACTTAGCCTCAATTAAGAATTTCAGGGGTTGCTGAAAATGGCCTGTTGCCCTGCGGAATGAGGATGCAGTTAATTCCTTCATTGTTGTTGTGAACTTTGACTGTGTCGACTTTGGATGTTTTATCCAACTACTGGCGTATTTTACATTGAACAGTTTTATTTGCCTTCTTATATCTGAAAAATTCCAATATATCTACATGTAAAAATTTTATCTTCACAGTTCGAACCCATTTATTACCTACTTTGGGTATAGATAAGATAAGTTTATTCCAATTTTGGGCCCAGAGGGCATAACAGCAAGACAGTTTATAAAGAAAGAAATTTCTAAAAAGAAAGAAAGTTTACAACATATAAACTTATAATTATTATAATCATAATAGATATAGATCCAAACATGTATTGACATCATTTTATCTTTAAATTGTGTACCTGCCTTTGAAAATTTGCTGTCATATGAAGATCGACACTTATACTGCCCCATTATGGGCATACTGGCATCAGACATCCACATTAATGATGAATGCACAATGCACAACACCTTTATCCTCAGATTCAAGGCATATCTATAAAATATTTTTAAAATATTAAACAATCTTAACCCATCTGTGATGTAACTGATATAGATAGGCATATTTAATGCGCTTTATTTATTGAATATACAACTGTACACTGCAGGTGCGTAAATGTAGTTTCGTTGTTCACCCCCCCCCCCCCCCCTTCCGATCTCCCCAGTACGTTCGTATAAATACAAAGCAAGTTTTATGCATAATCCGTTTTTATTTTCAAGTATTAATATACTTTCAATTGGAATGATTTGAGAATATAAAAACGTATCGTACATCTCTCTAGTTCATAGATTATGCTTTTACCAACCTGCTCTTTCTGCAAGACGTACCCGGCCTCGTCGATGCTTGTACACTGGCGGTTAATACGTAATTCGTCAAGCACGAAGCGAAGAATCCTCGACCACTCCACTAATGCTTCAATTCCCATGTTTATCTCGTTAAAACCTCCACATAATCGATTGATAACGCTATAGCTATGTATACCACTCTCTACACAGTGCAATCTGAGATGTTGATGTACCCGGAAGTTAATAATCTCGCTAAATCTCGGCAATCACATGACGAGACTTACAGACCCTATACAAACATTACACTTGAACTTAATGTAAATGTATATGAACAGTGGTTCTGTAGTTCAGGCCAATGGGTGAATATGAAAATCTTTAATTTCAATGCGTAGTCAAAATCAGTATGTAACGATTGGTCTGCAATACTTTGGATAACATTTCTATCTGGTGACAGGTTATATTTGCAGATGAAATTCGGTCCGGCTACAAGAAAATAATCTGAATTTATGGGCATTTCATGTAACTCCACCCCTCTAGAATTATAGGTTCAATCTTTTATTAGATTGTTGATTTTCAAATGTAACAAAGGATAAAAGAAGCATGTTACGGTATTAATAAAATTTTTATCAACTGGCACAATCTACCTGTTATCCATGTCAGAAAATTTTCTTTCAACAGCATTCTCAAAATTTCACAAAAACTGGTTGTAACGATATAATAATATTCACAACAATTTCATAAAACTGTTCCATTAAAAAATATACAAAATGTTTGTGTAAAAAGGAAACTTATTGCATAATGGGTTTGATAAATATTTTAATGAAAACAGAGTTATTGCCCTTGGAATCATTATTTTGAAACATAATTCATATATAACTTAGACTTTTGAAATATTTGAAGGGTAACTATTTTTTTTTACAATAACTTTTGAAAAAGACAACAAAATGTATGTTCCTGTCATGCATAAATCTTATGAAATCATTGACTTCATAAAATCTCAAAACGTCACAGGTGGGTGACAATACCTTAACGTCAGCATTCTACAAATGATATGGTCATTATAACGATCTAATTTACAAAGTCAACCTTGTCATTAGGTCAAATGCTTTTTTACATGTTACATACCACGTTAGACTTTTCTTTACATATGATTATTCCGATTATCTGATCAAGATGAAAGGTGAAGATAACGAACAGTAATCAATCTCATAACTCCTATAAGTAATACAAAATAGATAGTTGGACAAACACGGACCCCTGGACACACCAGATGTGGGATCAGGTGCCTAGGAGGAGTAAGCATCCCCTGTTGAAAAGATGTTGATCTCGCGGCAGGTGTATCTTGTCAACAGGGGATGCGTACTCCTCTTACGAATCCGATCCTACCTCTGATGCGTCCAGGGGTCGGTGTGTGCCCTACAAGTCATTTTGTATTCTCTATTGAAATTATGAGATTGATCACTGTTATTTTCACCTCTTAATCATTATAGATTTAAAGAAATGCTTACTTTTAACGAGAGACTGTTAAAATCCCTGTATCATCAACTTATTTGTCGGTAGGTTGTCTCGGTTTAAAAACAAACATACTCCCGTGCATCGAATCAGTTGAGAGACATGAACATCATGTGAAGGGGATAATTTGATATTGTTTCATAAATATGAGCAGTTGACAATGGTGAAACTGAAGTCATCCCGTTTGTCACAATGTTGAGTTGTTAGATTGCTGTTGATTTCTATTGGCAATGAAATGTCCAGACATGAGCCAGATATAGTGGTGTTTTCTTTAGAGTAAACTAGCTAGAACATATTGAATCGATATATGATCATGAATGACAATTATTATTGTTAAAAGATAAAACGTCGGCGATGTAATCACATGTTGAGTTAAAGGCCACATCAAACGATTTTATTTTCTGATAAAAAGCTTTTTATTGAATTTTGCCTCATGACGAAAAGATTAAGGTCAGTTAATAAAAGAGAAGAATTTGTGTCCATAAAAATTCCAACAAGCTGTTGGAAAATCTGGTCGTTAAAGACTGCATAGATATTGTCAATGAGAATCTGCAGAAGCTTTTGAATGTCAATTTCAGGTCTTGGATTTTGTAATTTTGAAATCCAGTATAGGTACGGTAACTCAAATACATTCGTCCCACTGACTGTGATTAATAGAATCCTTCATTAGTACGAGTGTGAGATAGGGAAATTCCACCGAGGGGACAAGATTCGCAGTCTTGGACGAGGCTTTGCCGAGTCCTAGACAGCGAATCTTGCTCCAGAGGTGGAATTTCCCTATCCCACACGAGTAAATAATGAAAGATTATTTTTCTCACATTTTAACTACAGTTTAGTGCATAAAATTAGGAGCTTTCAGAAAATTTTAGATTATCAAAATCCTCATTTGAACTTCGATGCAAAAACTAATTAGATAGGCAGAAAGAGCATACCCGAAAATGGTTTACACTGTAAGTGTAAACTAAAAAACACAAGGTTGTCCACCAGAAAGCTATACTACATTAAAATTTAAAGATAACAATGCAAAATATTTTTACTTCACCGTGTAACATAAATCTTCACCGTGTAACGTAAATCATAGAAAATATATGACGTCACAATCAAATGACGTCGCAGCAGTGTGAGACAGAAAAATCTCACATGGCTGTCTCACATGGGTAAAGTCGATCTCACACTGGTGATAATGTGAGAAATAAATTGTGTTTTATAACTGAGATGTGATTTTGTAGAATTTCATCGTTTGTAAGGAAGTTAAAATAAAGGTTGGACTACCAGATGTGATGTAATTAAAGCCAGTTTCTTCTCTAATGCAGTTTTAATTATAGTCTGAAAGGACGAAGACAAAGTTGTTACAGGCTTTGTCAGCTGGAAATAGGAAGAAAATTGAAAGAACTCGATTTTACGACCAAAGTAATCACTTCAGTTTCTTCACCGAAAGGTTCAAAGTTTTCCTCTAGCAATTCTAAAGTTATCTGCATATGGTGCTTTTGTCTCTCAACTGATTCAATACTATCTATTTACCTAATAAAGAAATAGGGTCCATGGTAGATTAGACCGGTCAACAGGGGATGTTTACTTCAAAGCACATGATCCTATCATTGGTGTGTCCAGGGGTATGTGGTTCCCCACTCGTGGTTCTGTATTCTTTGAAGGAATCATGAGATTGATCACTTTCGTTATCTTCAACTTTCATACTTCGTGTAACATACCTAATTCGTTCATCAATCCTAAATCACTAATCAAAGATTAGAAGATACGTGATATTTTGTGTTGTGGTTTAACATTTCTATAATTGCCTTTTTACAGTAGCATGACTATGTACTGAAATGTAAACGGTACTTTCAATCCTTAGTTAATAATTCCAATCAACTATGCAAATCAAACTTATTCCGAAGATTGTTTTCTCAAATTCAAGGAAAATTATCCCAAAATCAGACCTCAGCAATTTTCTCATTCTTTCGGGTTTGAGAGTCTTACCCCTGTGACATAATGCACAAACAACTACATGTACTACGTAATCCTACGACCAGACCTGTCGAGGTTTATAAGTTATAATGTCGTAAGATAGTAAAGCGACGACAGTCCCAATTATGACGTTGAATTTCTGATAAAACGTACTTTCGTCACGTGAGCAATGTCCTATCTATCATCTATGTCCTAATAATCTATCATTTTGTAACTCCATAGTTTCCTGAAGTAAACCAGCCTACAGAAATTTTATGTGCGTTAAGAAAAGCAACGGATATACAGTTAAAATATCTTATTCAATTCCTGTGCAAACCATTGCATTATGCTTCTTATCGAATTTTCATTTCTTATTAGTCTTCTCCATTTTCATTGCAATGTGAAATTCGACACTTTGTCTGTGTGTGTAAATGATGACAAGCAATTCATGGTTTTGTATTTCATTTATATACTAGCGGAAAAAAGAAACTGTACATGTGCATTAATTAATACATGTACATGAAAATATAATAAAACATAACAATGAACAAATTTTATTTTTTGTAATACTGTTAACAAATATTACTGTTACATTATTTCATAGTCCATTAATGTTAACGTCGAATAACGTCAATTTCAGCACACTCGAAAGACACTGGTATTTGAACTTGAATTAACAAAGTTAATAACGCTTGTGACCACCATTTGCATTCATGCATGCTTGACTACGGCGCCTCATTGATGCCACGAAAGTGTTCAAAAATGTCTGAGGGTTGTTGTTCCAGGTGTTGATTAAAGCCTAGCCTCAATCAGCCAACGTCACTGACTGATTTGGTAAACGGCGTAGACGTCGTTCCATTTCATCCCACACGTTTTCGATCGGCGATCAATCGGGGGAAACAGCTGGCCAAGGCAAGACATCGACATTCTGTTGAAGAAAAATGTCCCTGATCACACGTGCAACATATGGCATTGCTTACTCTTGCTGCAGAGTGATGTGATTGTGCTGTCTCTGTATGAAGGGTATCACATGGCGCTGAATAATTTCGTCTCGATAGTGTACGCCGGTGAAATATCCATTGACAATTTGTAGAGGGGTCTTTCCAAGTTCTATTATTCCACCCCACACCATAACGCTACCTTTACCGAATTGTCGACGTTACACAACACAAGCGTCCTGGTACCGCTGCCTAACGCGACGATACACTCTACAACGGCTGTTACTGCTATCCAAATGAAATCTGGATGCATCAGTGAACATAATATTGGCCCAGTCTTGTATTCTGAATCGAAGATGTTGTCTGTACCACGCTAGTCTAGCGATATGATGACGTTGAAGCAGTATTTGGCGCACCGCTGGACGTCTTTGTCTGATGTTGTGTTCGTGCAGACGATTACGCACAGTTCTTGGACTGATTGGTCGAAGTCCAGGAATGCTACGAGCAGTCAAACTTCCTGTCTGGAAACGATTTCTCAGGTGCACAAGTGTAATGTGGTTGTCCTGTCGACGCGACGTCACACGAGGACGCCCAAAATGTGGTTGATCCCGAATGTTACCAGATTGTTGGAAACGTCTCCATAATGACTGGATGGTGTTCCCATGAACTCCAAAGTGTCTTGCTACGATATTTTGTGCCATTCCAGCTTGAAGCATCCCAACTGCACGATGACGTTGGTTTTCGTTGAATCGTGGTATGACAGAAGGGTAAATTTTGTCAAAATTAAAGTGCTTTCCTTAACGAATAGTGTCCAAACAAGCCTTTTACACTTCTTACTCCAAACAGTATGGGCCAGTAAAACTCGTGCGTACGAACACTTCAATAAACAACATGGGTGAATTCGATTAAAGCAACTCTTGTGACAATAGTGTTGAATTTACGCATGCTCAGTTGATGAACTCCATATATGAAAATAAAACATATCGTGTTGTGTGATGTTTGTTTGCAACAAAGAGGGTAGGAACGCAAGAAATGCGAACTCTGATGGGGAAATGTAATATAATAAATCATTGTTGTAATTACATAGGCAATTGTTTTATATCTTCTAACTGTCATCTACTCATTTAGAATTGCATTTTGTAAAATTAGTAAACGTCAACTACGGGGGAAAAATCAATATATAGTTTTATTATCATCTGGTAAATTCAGCATTTCTACAGCCTGTGCATTCGTAGATGTGATTTAAAGTTTCCTTTTAGTATGCAGTTCAATTTTAAGTGTCAGAATTATGTTTCGTATCGTGTTTTCATCTCTGGTACGAAATATAGACAAAACAAATCTTCACACTACGTTTCTTCCTAACACGCCGCCATATTGGAACACTTGTTACTCCTGGTGAAATGGGGAGTGTACTCGAGTAACACGAGTTCAACACTAGTGTCGATAATTCGACATTTTATTTACAACTCCAGTTACCCATGTAACTCGGGTCGCTTAATCGAATTCACCCCATGAAAAAGTCCTTGCATCTGAGTCGGATACTATCCAATATTGTTAAAACAACATCACCTTTATCGATTGTTTAGATTTAATAAAAATAAGCAATAACTATTAAAAAAATATATACTCAATTTTATAATGCACAGTTATTTCCCTGCTAGTATGTATGGTGTTATTAATAGTAGTGTAGTTTTAGAGATATTCAATAAGATGTATTGATTGCGTAAATGAATGTTTAGTTGCCATTACGCGCTAAAAGGGTCCGGATTGGCATGAACAATAGTACTTTTTGCTGGAGTGTAATTCATTGTGTAATGCTGTTTAATATCGTAAAAAGGTTTGTCTTGCTTAAATTGTCCGATACCTCAATTGACAGTTAAATTGATACATTCGTGCTGAGATATCGGTGTTCTATACACCAATGGTACATGTATTCAGCTGCTTCAAGTTTTATTCTGTTAGAGTGATAGATGTAGATACCTCCAGATTTACTGAATCAACGCTTAGAATTGTTAAACTTGAATAAGTATTGATGATGTAACCGTCCTTAACGATGAATTCCTATACATGCGACCCAATACAACGGACGCGTGGTCTTAGTTAAGGATTCATTCTTGATTATCCCCACGCAAACCATTCGAAGAGGGGAACTGACAACGGGGAATATTTGTGTGAGTAAGTGTGGGTGTGTAACATTGATTTTGTATATGATAGATATATTCAGAACATATCTTTCCCTCGATATACATGTATACTACTCATATACCTTTATTATCAAGAGAAAAATGATTGATTGATAGATTATATATTGTTTAACGTCCGTCTCGAGAATCTTTCACTCATATGGAGTTTTTACCATTACCTAAAAAAGGCTGCGAAATTTAGGCCTATGCTCGGTACTTATGGCCATTGAGCAGGGAAGGGTCTTTATCGTGCCACACCTGCTGTGATGGGGGCCTCGGTTTACACGGTCTTATTTTGTCCCATTAAGTCGCCTTAATAATTGTGTGGTTGAAATGTCAAAGGTCAAGTTCACTATATAAAGTTTACACAAACTCCACGAGCAAAATTATTTTGCTAAAATCATTTCATACGCCACACTTAGAGTGCCCAGAGATAGACCTCTTATACATCCTTCACCTACTAGGGAGAGATCTGAAATAGGCAATGCCTTTTGCCCAATCTCATTCACGTATTAGTGAATAAAATATTGTTTGAAGTAAATCAGAGAATTCACCCACATGAACGTGTTCTTTGTCTTTTTCTTTCAACTATTTCATTATCGATCATGTCATTAAAGCTGAAAATGGCAACCTGAAATCACTTATATCAAAAGGTCTTAAATTCAGAGAACGATGGTCTTTCATTGGCAATAGAACTTCATCTCTATTATGAATTCTGTCTACAATTATGCAAGACGATGGGCTAAACATGTAAAAGAATTTAATGCTTTGTCAGAATGGATAAAAAGTATAATAGGAACATAAAAATATTGTATTAGGAACATCAAAATAAAATGCGCACGATATATCCTTCTGCGTTTAGTAAACCAAAAGTATTCAAAGGATTAAACATAAGGATATGTTTTCGTTCCAGCTGACAAAGCTTGTAACAACTTTGTCTTTGTTAATCTCATTATTACAACTGTATTTTAAATGAACTCTGCATTAATTCCACATCTAGGAATCCTGCTTATACTCCAACATATGCTTTCGAGAATAAAATTCGTTAAAATTATGCTTCTTTTATAAACACCTCTCATAGCCCAGTCCACGGGACGAATGAATATGAGTTTCATATGAACCATACCTATACTGGATTTCTAAACTTAACACATAAATACAATGCTGCGTCCAGTAAACGTTCTACCAAAGGTCCTTTATTTGCTCCTTACGAAAAGTTTAACTGCTGTGAAGGAGGAACTTTAAACGTATTGTACCATGAAATTTGCTAGAAGTGGTAAAATCAAATGTGGATTCAAGTAAGTTTAAGTAAATTTGAGATCACAAAATTTTTCTCAAATCTACATCAAAACGCATCTGATTTTTTGTTATCATTTTCATCCCTTTACACGACCATTCTTTACGATAAATCGAAGACAAGAATTTCTTGACATCATAGAAAGTTGCTTCATAGAAAGTTAATTCTTCAATAAAAACGGGAAAGGGAAATATTCATATCTAATAATAGTCATTCAAAAATTAATTTGATAAACCCTACTCTGATTCAACACACAAGTTCTTTGAAGTTGACGTTATGTCAGTGATATTGTCAGTGAGAAATTCCACAATAATGGTGGAATTCTTCACTGACAATATCGTTGTAGTATTTAGCGATCACGTCTTCCAACAATATGTTCAAATTTTCATGGGCACTAGTTCTGCTCCTTTATTACTTGACCTGAATTTATATTCTTCCAAGGCAGATAATCTAAGTAGGTTTTACATAAGAATAGAGTTTCTCTTGTTGTGGCATATAATGACGACGTTTTATCTCTTATCAATAAAGATTTTTATTCATATATGGATTCAATATATCACAATAAACTCCAAATAAAGACACAACAGAGTCTTCCACATCTGCTTCATACTTAGATACTTTATTGAACATAGATGTTAACGGCAAACTAACAACTCAACTTTATGACAAACGGTGCGACTTCAGCTTCTCCATCGTCAACTCATATTATGTAGCAATATCCCATTACCACCTGTATATGGTGTTTATGTATCTTAACTAATTCGATACACAAGAGCTTATTCTGTGTATGTTCAATTATCAAATCGAGGCAAGCTACGGACAAAAAATACTGCTAAGGAGGTTTCAACAATCTTATTTAAAGTCAACATTTGCGAAATGTTATGGCTGTAATAATGATCAATCTCATACCTCCTATGAGCAATGCAAAAAAGAGAGTTGGGCAAACACGGACCCCTGGATATATCATAGATGGTAGCAGGTGCCTAGGAGTAGTAAGCATCCCCTCTCGACCGGTCACATCCATCGTGAGATTTATATCTTGATCAGGGAAACGAAGATATACGTAGTCAAAATCAGTGTGCCAAAACGGCCTAACAATCGATCTAATTAACCAATACAATTTGCCATTGGGTCAAATGCTGTCCGACATATTTCATGTCAATTGAGGGTGTTCTTTGCACACTGATTTTGACTACGGATTACTCTGTTCACGAGACCGAGATATCAATTTAATAAGGTTTGGATTGGTCAACAGGGGATGCTTACTCCTTCTAGGCACCTGGCACCAGCTCTGACATGTCCATGGGTCCATGTTCGCCTTGCTCTTCATTTGGAATTTCTTATAGAAGTTTTGAGATTGATAATTGTTATCTACACTTTTTCATGCCGCTTTGTTATTTTAAAAAGGAAGGATTCTATTGTTTTGGGGAGTAAAAAGTTAAAGTCGCGGCAAGACTTCACAAAAGAGGCTCGCAATCATTACGAGAGGATATGTCTAGTATATATTATAGGATTAAACATTCTTTTTGAAGAATTTATCGATGTGTAAACTCCGGACATTTTACTCACAAACTGAATAAAAGTGCGAAGCACTTTTATGTTAAGTTTGTGAGTAAAATGTCTGGAGTTTACACATCGATAAATTCTTCAAAAAGAATGTTTGATTCTTATAATTCCAATTCATTCACTTTATTAACAATTGCAAAAATTTGAATAGTTTCCCCGCACTATGTTATTTGTTTTCAGGCGTGTATGAATACATCGCGTTTTCGGATTTATTGATGTATAAACTCTTCTTCAGCTTTATTTTTGTCCAATCAAAACAATTGTAATAAACAACATTGGAATTATATACAAGTATATGTGTAACTTTAATTAATTGAATGTGGATCATCTCTAATTAGTCATCCCTATCCCATGGACTTTTTCTGAAATTTTGATATATATATTTTCTACATATTCCCTATACCATGGACTTTTTCTGAAATTTTAATATATATATATTTGGTATCAACAGTGCAATCTATAGTGTATTATTGTAACTAATAGCAAGTTCTGCACTGTTTTATCATTACGTAAGTTATTTTTCATAATGAAGAAGTATTGAAGACGTGAACGTCATGAGGGTATCAACTGCAACGTTTGTGGCCGGTATACCTCTAAAGTTTGCCGGCGTGCAGTGTTGCAGTTCATACCCTTACTTATTTTCAAAATTCAAACCATCAAGTTTATTTCTGATATTTACATTCTATTTTCATATTTGTCAGAATTTCCAGCCTTAATTATACATTATGTATGATATTTAAAAAAATGATTTCGTTGTTTTCCTTATAGACTAGCAGCAGCAAAAACATTTTATTACACTGATACACTAGCACAATTAATTCAAATTGCACAACTTGATATTGTATTTATCCAATTTCATGATCGATTTAATTTGATGGGGAAACATAGCAAATCAGATTCATGTTTACTCTTCTTTATTTGATATCAGCGCCAGATCAATCATAACATTGTGTAACCATTATATAACTCATTTATACTCGTGTTTCCCTGTGAAAGACCATATCTTGCTGAAAATTCTTATTGGCACCTTTCTATTAGACTTTGATTCAGAACAATTTTTGTTTTGATTTTATGTAATATGGAGCTAGTTCCCCTGTTTATAGTTATCATTCAGATCCAGATATTTTCGTGTGCGTCTAACATTGAAGACTATCTTTTGCAGAATTACAGTTCAGCAATAAAACCTAGATGGAATCAAAACGAGACTGTCGATGTCAGTATATATATGACCGTAAGTTCCGTTCAAGAGGTAGATGAAAGATTACAGCAAATCTCCATGTTTGCCTGGTTTAATGTTCAGTGGGATGACGAATTTTTGATCTGGAACGAGAAAGAATATTCCGGAATTAAGATGATCACCGTGCCCTATCAGAAGGTTTGGGTACCGGATCTGTCTCTGTGGAACTCCGAAGAAAACAACCACGACCTTGGACCACATCCGACTGTTACGGTAACATCAGATGGTCACGTGATGTGGTTTCCAGGAGAGAAAATTGTTACTACCTGTGAACTCAAAATGACCAAATTCCCCTTTGATGAACAACAATGTGAATTTATTGTTTCTCCTTGGCAAATTACCGACCAGATTCAAAAACTTATTCCAAAGAAGCGGTCCAACAACGATGCGAAATTAATATCAGAGAATGGAGAGTGGGAAATAATGACTTTCACTTACAGTTCAGAGTATCTTACAGAATTCGATATGACTACTATACATTACTCACTACGCCTTAAAAGACGGTATCTGTATTTTGTGCTCAATATGCTTGTACCCATCATGATACTTTCTATTTTAAACTCAGTAACATTCGTCATTCCTTTGGAATCGGGGGAGAGAATTCAGTATTCTCTCACACTTTTCCTAGCTTTTACTGTGTTTTTAACTATATTTGAAAAGATGATGCCGCAGAATTCCACCGCTGTTCCCTACATTTCTGTGTATGTTGGTTTCCAGTTACTTCTTTGTGTCATCTCGACAGTGGTCTCCGTTGTAGCCACATCAGGACTGAAGACGAAGAATGATACATCTAAGGAAGCTAAAAGATTTAACTCCATTATTCCCGAAATGTTTGCAAATCAACCCAAAACTCAAAATGAAGATAAGACGGCGGAAATAATCATGGAGATTGATGGCGAGGTAGAAAACAACAACAATAGCAGCAACAACAAGAACTGCAGCAAGAATGATAAGATGTTTGTTATGAACCACATCCACCAGGAACGTAAAACGAACTTTGTCATGATTCTATTTAACACGATCTCACAAGTCCTTTCAGCTATAATACTGTTTATTATGTACTGGAATTAATGCATTCTTACCATCAGTTGAAGATGATTTGTTTCTTTTCGTATTTGTTGTAATATAAAACCTTACTCATTTTTAGAACATGTATCTGGTTTTAGGCATATCCATTGAATTGAAGATTCAAAAAGGTAAAGCTATATTAAGATTCAAATTGTATCAATTTGTTCAGTAATGAATAACCATATCAAATATATTTCGAGATGAATGATTATGTTAATTTGTTCCGAAATAAATAATCATCTTAATTTGCTCCTTAATAAAAAGAATTAAGTTGTTCTTGGCACACTAATTTTGACTGCGGATAACTCCGTTTACCGGATCAGGATATAGGGCTCATGGCGGGAGTGACCGGTCAACAGGGGATGCTTTCTCTTCCTAGGCAACTGATCCCACCTTTGGTGTGTCCAGGGGTCCGTGTTTGCCCAACTATCTATTTTGTATTGCTTATAGGAGTTATGAGATTGATCACTGTTCGTTATCTTCACCTTGCATAGTACTTTATTACATAATGAATAACCACATTAATCTATTTAAAGAATGATTATGATTTTATGACAATCATGCATTATGCAATATCATATGGTTTAGATCAGATATTCACCAAGCGGATTAGGAAAAGCAGAAACTGATCCAAACCAGGTTATGTCGCACAATATGCCCCAAAATTAAATTCATTCCTAATAATTCTGTACAGGGGGACAAAACTATACGTCTTTATTTATAAGAATGTGAATAAACAGTGTATGATCAATGAAACATCACTTGTGCCGCACAAGGATTCAGTAAATGTAGCATCTACACTGTAACGACGAGCGTTGAACTATGAAACAAGCCGTCTTAGTTCTATGTATGTTATTGTTGCACGTAGAGTATATTACCGCAATAGATAATTATTTTCCTTTATTTTGCAATGCATCAAGATTATGTGTGCTATTATCATAATTCCCCAATTATTGTAACAGTTCCATTTTATCAGACCTTCAATCTCTCTCTAATTTCTGAAATATATTTAGTGTAGTGTTTCTTTGTCTTATGTCTGCTTTAGAATTCCTCACTCATGTTGAGACGCCAGCAACTGGAAATAAACTGTCACATAGCCAGGTGTTAAATCCTGTCCATACACGGTCCTCCGTTGTTGATGTTCTCAGCCAAAATACCTGCAGTTCTAATTTCCATTTGGTATTTTACGATTTAGTCTGACGCTGCTGATGCTTGAACAGATATGAAGCAAGCACTCTAGACACTGAACTCTTTATACTATTTTTACTCGTTATCGGGTAGTTTCAGGTTGTTTCCAATTAACATTGTTTGATAATTTCCTTGATTCAATTTTAATTCAAAGACACTTTAACAATTCTATATTTTTTAAATCTAAAGTTAATAGTATACTCTAATCACGATTTTTAAAAAACAATATTTCTAATTAAAAAGTATTAAAATTGTGTATTATTTCCTCTGTTTAAATTTATCAAATATATTCAAAATAATGCAAATACATGAAGTGTTGTTTGTAATATACATGTCATAAACTAGTTGTTGCAGGGGTTATAGGAGTTATGCGATTGATCAATGTTTATTATCTTCGCCTTTCATGTGATGGTATCGTTAGTGTAATTTCAATGTTTATAAATTTTAACAATTTTCCCAGCACACTATGTGCAAATGCACGTTTTGAATTTTCTCTATATTATGAGCATGCAATACTGAGTTAAAAACGTACCTTGATTTACAGTGATATAAATTTGTCAAATATTTCAATATAGATTAAAATTAGTTAATGGCAAACTAACCATTTAGCTTGATGACAAACGGGTTGCTTGTATCTTTTCCGTCGTTTTATTAAACAATCTCCCACTATCAGCTGCATATGGTGTTAAAATATCTCTCAACTGATTTGGTACATGATAGCACATTCTGTGTATAATAATATATACAGGGAGTTTAACAATCTCGTTTCAGGATCAGAATGTATCAGGTTTCATGAACATCATAATGACCTGCTTTGCAAATACAGGATGTCATTGAGGAAAATGCTGTCTGACCTGTTTCATACCTATTGTTTGACCGTTCTTTACATACCGATTTTGACAATTGATTACTACGTTTACATGGTCAAGATAAAAGGGCTCATGGCGAGTGTGACCGGTGAAGTGGGGATGCGTATTCCTCCTAGGCACTTGATCTCACCTTTACATATTCCAGGAATCCATATTGGCCCTACTCTCAATTCTATATTCATCATAGATCATTGTTTGTTATCGCGACGTTGTTTTTCATAGTGTTTTGTTTTTTGCTTCAAGGTGTCTAACATATTCAGCATAGATTTTCAATATTTTCTATCTGAGGCCTCTAGGAATTATAATGATACCCACATCCCCATTAACGTGCTGAATTTGTTTACATTAGGCGTATGAATACATATTGATATATTTTGTCTATTTCAACAGCTGGTAAATCTGACAGAAATCAAGATAAAACATAAATATAAGAAATAAACTTAATTTTCAAATACATTAGGGTATGGCGGACAACACTTCATACCGGCATACCTTTCCATGCAATATACCGATGTGTAGCGTCACAGTTCATACCCTCGTGTATTTTCAAAATAAAGTTTGTTTCTTCATTGTATTTTCTATTTGAGTGTACGGAAATATCCCATGCAGTAGAATATATATATATATATATATATATATATATATATATATATATATATATAATTGTAATGTAACTCAGAGGCGATTGACCATGGACAATGTAGTTTTTGTGAGTATCTATTTAGGAGAATCAATGCAAGGTGAAGATAACGAACAGTGATCAATCTCATAACTCCTATAAGCAATACAAAATAGATAATTGGGCAAACACAGACCCCTGGACACACCAGAGACGGGATCAGGTGCCTAGGAGGAGTAAGCATCCCCTGTTGACCGGTCACACCCGCCGTGAGCCCTATATCCTGATCAGGTAAACGGAGTTATCCGCAGTCAAAATCAGTGTGCCAAGAACGGCTTAACAATCGGTATGAAACACGTCAGACAGCATTTGACCCAATGCGAAGTTGTACTGACGACGTAGATCGTTATAACGACCATAGAATTTGCGAAATGCTGACTTCAATCGAGACTGTTGAAATCCCTGTACCATCAACTTGTTTGTCATTGGCTTACCTCGATACAGTCATTGGTTTATATATATATATATATATATATATATATATATTTGTTTCTAATCTACAGATGATTGTAAGTTTTTTGTCCTAATGTAATGAAATATATCATATTAAAGGATTGCTTATCATTTTGAAAGTTTTATTCTAAGTCTTAGATACTCAAAGGACGATTTACACATTACATCCAAGATAATATACATTTTTGATCTAATCATGCCACACTATTCATATTCAGTAAAGGAAACCTTTTATCCAGGAGATGATAGTTCGTCGGGTACGGGAGTTGAATTGCAACTATACATTCCTTGGCACAAGTGTTCGGCTTTCCTATTACATGTAGCATTGAAATACCAACTCGATAATAGAATTCATTGATGTTGCAAATGGTTATAATTGTAACATACAATAAGCAATTCTTTCAATCGAGTGTTTACCGAATAAAACATCCGGCAGGCCCCCTGTATTTTGATATCAATGATAATTTCCATGTATTGGTTTGATGTTAAATTATTTTTATTTCATTTCTAGAAAATATAGTAATTGTAATATATAGGTAAATTACAAACATTTCCTCAAATATTGCTCATTTGTGATTTGGATGACTATATATCTGTGGTGTGACCGGTCGACAGAGGATGCTTACTCCTCCTAGGCACCTGATCTCACCTCTGATGATTTGTTCAGGGGTACGTGTTTGCGTATAGCCTTGGATATTTATGCTATTTAAAATCTCTGTCAGAATATAGAGTGTGACATTTAATGAATATAGCTTTCTATGAAGCTTTAAATACGAACGATGACAAACATTTCACTGTTTTGTATTGCATTTATTCGTTTATATATGTAAACAAATGTCTTCAAAGTGCTTAATAAAATATATTGATTGTGTAATGAATGTCTAATAGCCATTAGGCGCTAAAAGGATCCAGAATAGCATAAACAATAGGAGTCTTTGTTGGAGTGTAATTCATTGGATAATGCTGTTTTGTATCGTACATTGTAAAAGTTATTTGCCTTGGTTTTGTTGCATACTTCAGTTGACAGTTCAATTGATACATTCATACTGAGATATCGGTGTTGTTTACACCAATGTTACATGAATTCAGTGTTTTCAAGTTTCATTATGTTAGAGAGATAGATGTATATAGCTCCAGGTTTACTGCATCAACACTTAAGAGTTGTTAAAAATTGAACAGGCATTGACTATGTAACTTCCCTTAAATATGAATACCTACACATGCATCCAAATACTACAGATGTGTAGTCTAAGTTAAGAAACCACTCATGATTATGCACTGCGAGAGAGAAAATACCAACGCGAGAGTTTGTGGGTGAGTGAGTATGTGAGTGTGGGTGTAACACTGAGTTTGTATACACTCCATACAGGCAACATTTTCCCCTCGATATATTTCATATTTCACATGTAGGTTAGAACTTATCAAGAGAGCAAGAACCCTAATGATTGTAGGCCAAAAGTCAAGGTCACGATATAGCTTATACACATTTTATGACTAGCAACGTTTTTTGTTAAATTGACTTTATACTTCACACTTACAGTGCTTTGAGAGAGACCATTTTATACATATTTCACCAATGTGTTCTTCTTCTTTCAATTATAGTTCAGCTAGACATGTCATTAAGGATTATGTCAAAATGGCTGAAAAGAACCTGAATAGCTTATTTCAGAACATCATAAATTCAGAGAACCCACAGTCTTCCAATTGGCGACAGAAATTTATCTCTATTTTGAATTATGTTAAAAATGTTACCAGACATTGCCTAATATGAAAAGAATACCTTATAAAAACGAATAAAATATGTCAGAGAAATACTAAAATACCGTATTAGACACACCAAAACAAAAGTGCGTACCATCTATCCTTCTGTGTTCAGTAAACTAGAAGTGATAAAAAGGTTAAATAGGTTATATGAATATCATGTTTTAATTCCAGCTGACAAAGCTTGTGATATTTTTTTTTCTGTGATGATTGTATATTGGCTAGCGAATTTTTCACTCATATAGACACGACATCATTGCCGGTGAAGGACTGCAAAATTTAGGCCAATGATATTTATCGTGTCACACCTGCTGTGACAAGGGGCCTCGGTTTTTGCAGTCTCATCCAAAGAACAGCCACATTTAGTTGTCTTGCCTCTTACGACAAGCAAGGGGTACTGAGGACCTAATCTAACCCAGATTCCCGTGGGACGTCTTTGTTTGTATTTTAAACGCATTTGGCATTCATTCTACATTTAGTAATCCTAATTATACTTCACCTTCCCTTTCAAATGATGAAATTCTTCAGAATCATAACTCGGTTTTAGGCACATTTAATATCCAAATTATATGAATGAATATTAGCTTTATATGAGTTTGCCCAACTCTCTATTTTGTATTGCTTATTGGAGTTATGAGATTCATTACTGTTCGTTATCTTCATCTTTCACGTACCATACCTATATCAAATACCTAAACTTCACAAAACCCTTACATAGATACATTGCTGGATCCAGTAAATGTTTTACCAAGCCTGTGTCTTTGCTCCTCACGAAAATATAAACTGCTGTGAATGAGAAACCTTTAACGTATTGTACCACAACATATGCCAAAAGTGGTGTAAATCAAATGTGTTGGTTCTATAAAATTCCGATGAGCTTCAAGCAAATTTGAAATCACAAAACTTTTCTCATGTCAATAACATCGAAACCTATAAACTTTTCAACATTTCACACAATCATTCCTCACGGTAAATTAAAGATATACATGTAGAAAGCAAGGCACCTGAAGTGTGGAGAGCTTGTACAGATTTTATGTACATATCCTCTTTAAACTCTATTAATTGTTTCACATAGAACCAATAATTTATCCAAAATAAGTTACATGTATTTCCCACCGATCAACCCCATAACTTGTTCTGAATAGCCTGTTTCTACCTCCTGTGAGCTTTTCAGATGATCACTTATGAGATATTAATACATGTAAAGGTGCACAACAAAATCATCTAAAAAAAAACATGGGCTACCCATGACCGAGCCAGGAATATAAATAAAGCTTTGCCAAAATAATTTCTGCTAATATTTCGCCGCTGGAACCGAGCTTTTGCCTCCATTGACAGCCTTAGAGGAAGTCTTGATATCACTTTGCGTGTCGTATTATCTGATTGGCTTGCGTCATCTTTCTAAAATATACTTCAAATATATTCATTTCGATTGAATATTATCTTGAAAAACATGTAATCAATTTTATAAAGTAATGTTGCGAAATTACTCTTTTACCATGAAATGATCTGGGTTGATATTTTTATTAGGTAGTTTCTTTTTTAAAAACATGACCCTTTGATAGATTTAAAAAAAACTCTTTTGTATGTTTTCATTCGGTCAAGGTCGTCGAATAAAGATTCAGATATCACGACCTGTTTTAGGGCTGCCAATGGACGTAAACGCTCGGGTTATTCTTCATAGGGTACGTAGAAAGGGGTATGTACGTAAAATCTATGTGTACGCTATCAACACTTCAGGTGCCTCTGATAGAAAGTTGTAAATAAATATGGAAATAGGACATATTCATATCTTGTTATCAGTCACTCAATATGTAACTAATAAACACCACTCTGATTCTAGATGTAGGTGTTTAAACATCACAACTGATTCTATAAGCAACAGTTTTTTTCTGGGTATCATCAGTTTTTAAAGTCAGTACGTCACAAATGCTATGGTTGTTACAGCAATCTAGTTTGCCAATACAACATATCATTGGGACAAATGCTGTCTTACTTGTTTCATACCGATTCTTAGGTCGTTCTTGGCACACTTATTTGACTACGGACATCTCCGTTTACCTGACCAAGATATAGGACTCACGATGGGTATGACCGGTTGACAGGGAATGTTTACTACACCTTGGTACCTGATCCCACCTCTAGTATATCCAGGGATCCGTGTCTGCCAAACTCTCTATTTGGTATTGCTGAAAGGAGTTATAAGATTGCTCACTGTTCGTTATATTCACCTTTCACACTAGTACTCTGACTTCGATATAAATAGGATAAAGGACTTCGTCATTGACAATATCGTCGTAGTCTTTGGTGATCAGGTCTTCCAGCACTCTGTTGGAATACCCGTTGGCATGAATTGTGTTCTTTTATCAGCTGATTTGTTTTATTTAGCAGACTCTGGTTAGAAGCATCTACATGAGAGGAAAAAATATCTTTTTTTCGCCTTCAGTTCGGCATTCAAATGTATCAAAGATATTTTATCTATCAACAATAATGATTTTCATTTATGTGTAGATTCGATTTCGCAGATTTTATGTCCGCTATAACTATTTAATCTTTCATTGAGTAAATTACTGTCTGAGATATTTCATACCAATTGAAACCGTTCTTTAAATACTAATTTTGACTATGGATTACTCCAAATACCCGATCAAGATATAGAGTTGATAACGGATGTGACCTGTCGAAATATGATGCTTACTCTCCCTAGAAACCTAATCCCACTTCTTGTATTGTCCAGGTGTCCTTGGGTGCCCCACACTTAATTTTGTATTATGAGATTGATCATTGCTTGTTATCTTTACTTTTACTTTTCATGCAGCTTTGTTATCCAAATTAGGAAGAAAGCCATTTATTTAAGAGTTAAAAGGTAAAGGTCATTGTGAGATTTTATAGAAAATACTTGCATTCATTACGAGGGGATACGACCCGCTTTGTAAAGCCCTTGTTGAATTCCAATATTGTTTGTACACAGTGTATTCCGATTTCTCTGATGCGCTTTGTATCTGAAGTGCATTACAAAATGTTGCAAGTAACAACAATATCTGCTCTGTTTCGTCGTAATTTTAGCCCTTTGCAGAGTCATGAAGTAATTTAGAAATGAACTTCAAGGTTTCACGCCGGCATACTTCATGAAGCGCCAATAATTTATTACAACGTAAAACGCTTCAGTCCAGATCCTCCTTTATTTCAAAAATTCA
Source organism: Ostrea edulis (assembly GCF_947568905.1). NCBI lineage: Eukaryota > Metazoa > Mollusca > Bivalvia > Ostreida > Ostreidae > Ostrea > Ostrea edulis. The sequence goes on along the minus strand of NC_079170.1, from coordinate 61,497,360 downwards.
AAAAGTGAAGTTTATTTTTTACCTTTACATTCTATTTTCATTTCTGTCAGATTTCTCTTACAAAATCGTAGTATACAATAGGCAAAATCGCTGTTTTCCTTATAGACTAGGATCAGCATCTTAATTCACTGATAAGCTAGTAAAATTAATACAATTCCAACGTCAGCTCAATTGAAGAAGTCAGAAATACGGTATATCTTCTTGACAATTTAGTTATCCAATTCCATGATCGATTTAACTAAATGGGGAAACATAAGAGATCTGACTAATGTTTGCTCTTATTTTATATAACATGAGTGCTAGATCAATCACATTTTATAACCGTTAAATCATTCATTTATACTCGTGTTTCTCTGTCATAGACCATTCCGTGCTTGAAGTTCATTTTGACATCTCTCTAACAGATTTCGATTCAGAACAATTTCTGTTTTTGTTTTAGACAAAATGGTGAGAGCTCTTTTTCTCTACATTGTTTTCATCCAGGTCCAGACGTTGCCATGTGTGTCTAACATAGAAGACTATATTTTGCAGAATTACAGTTCAGCAATAAAACCTAGATGGAATCAAAATGAGACTGTCGATGTCAGTATATACATGAACATAAATTCCGTCCAAGAGGTAGATGAAAGATTACAGCAAATCTCCATGTTTGCCTGGTTTAATGTTCAGTGGAATGACGATTTTTTAATATGGAACGAGAAAGAATATTCAGGAATTAAGATGATCACCGTGCCCTATCAGAAGGTTTGGGTGCCGGATCTGTCTCTGTGGAACTCCGAAGAAAACAACCACGACCTTGGACCACATCCGACTGTTACAGTAACATCTGATGGTCACGTGGTTTGGTTCCCAGGAGATAAAATCGTGACTATCTGTGATCTGAAAATGACAAAATTTCCCTTTGATGAACAACAATGTGAATTTGTTGTTTCTCCTTGGCAAATTACCGACCAGATTCAAAAACTTATTCCAAGGAATCGGTCCAACAACGATGCGAAATTAATATCAGAGAATGGAGAGTGGGAAATAATGACTTTCACTTACAGTTCAGAGTATCTTACAGAATTCGATATGACTACTATACATTACTCACTACGCCTTAAAAGACGGTATCTGTATTTTGTGCTCAATATGCTTGTACCCATCATGATACTTTCTATTTTAAACTCAGTGACATTCGTCATTCCTTTGGAATCGGGGGAGAGAATTCAATATTCCCTCACGCTTTTCCTGGCATTTACCGTGTTTTTAACTATATTTGAAAGAATGATGCCGCAGAATTCCACCGCTGTTCCCTACATTTCTGTGTATGTTGGTTTCCAGTTACTTCTTTGTGTCATCTCGACAGTGGTCTCCGTTCTAGCCGTGTCAGGAGTACAGACGTTGAATGATGCGGACACTAAATGTGTTAACCCTACTTACCTCGAGAAGAGTGCAAATCAATCCAAAACTCCTGATGAAGATAAGACGGCGGACAAAATTGTGGAGGTTGATGACGGGGTAGAACGCAACAAGGACAAGAACCACAACAAGAATGATAAGATGTTTGTTATGAACCACATCCACCAGGAACGTAAAACGAACTTTGTCATGATTCTATTTAACACGATCTCACAAGTTCTTTCAGCTATAATACTGTTTATTATGTACTGGAATTAATGCATTCTTACCATGAGTTGAAGATGATTTGTTTCATTTAATATTTGTTGTGATATAAAACCTGAATTGAAGATTCAAAAGGGTAAAACTATATGAAGATTGAAATCATATCAATTTGTTCAGTAATGAATAATCATTCCTGTATGTTTCGTATCAATTTGTTCAGTAATGAATAATCATTCCTGTATGTTTCGTATCAATTTGTTCAGTAATGAATAATCATTCCTGTATGTTTCAATTTGTTCAGTAATGAATAATCATTCCTGTATGTTTCGTATCAATTTGTTCAGTAATGAATAATCATTCCTGTATGTTTCAATTTGTTCAGTAATGAATAATCATTCCTGTATGTTTCAATTTGTTCAGTAATGAATAATCATTCCTGTATGTTTCAATTTGTTCAGTAATGAATAATCATTCCTGTATGTTTCAATTTGTTCAGTAATGAATAATCATTCCTGTATGTTTCAATTTGTTCAGTAATGAATAATCATTCCTGTATGTTTCGTATCAATTTGTTCAGTAATGAATAATCATTCCTGTATGTTTCGAGATGAATGATTATGTTAATTTGTTGCGAAATAATCATCTTAATTTCGTCCTTAATAAAAAGAATTATAGTACTTTATTAGATAATGAATAACTATATCAATCTATTTAAAGAATGATTTTGATTTTATGACAATCTTGCATTATGCAATATCATATGGTTTGGATCAGATATCCACCAAGCGGATTAGGAAAAGCAGAAACTGATCCAAACCAGGTTATGTCGCACAATTTATACTAATGCCCCAAAATTAAATTCATTCCTAATAATTCTGTACAGGGGGGACAAAACTATACGTCTTTATTTATAAAAATGTGAATAAACAGTGTATGATCAATGCAAATCACTTCTGCTGCACAAGGATTCAGTAAATGTAGCAACTACATTGTAATGACGAAACGTAGCACTATGAAACAAGCCGTCTTAGTTCTGTGTATGTTATTGTTGCACGTAGAGTATATTAACGCAATAGATAATTATCTTTCTTTATTTTGCAATGCATCAAGATTATGTGTGCTATTATCATAATTCCCCAATTATTGTAACAGTTCCATTTTACAATGTATCATATATTTCATCTCTCGCTGATTTCTGAATTATCTTTATTGTAGTGTTTATCTGTCCTATGTCTGCTTTAGAATTCCTCATTCATGTTGAGACACTAGCAACTGAAGATGAACTGCCACATGGCCAGGTGTTAACTCCTGTCCATACACGGTCCTCCGTTGTTGATGTTCTCATCCGAAAGACCTGAAGTTCTGATATCTGTTTGGTGAATGAGTATTTCCTACCTAAATCGACTAATATGGACCCTGCTGATGCTCGAACGGTTAAAAAGCAAGCTCACTAGACACTGAACTCTATACACAATTTTTGCTCATTTTCGAGTAGTTTGAGGTTTTATCCAATTATCTTTATTTAATAATCTAATAATTTCCTTGATTCAATTTTAATTCAAAGACACTTAAAAACTTCTGTAGTTTGTTAATTTAAAGTCACTCTAATCACGATTTTTAAAACAACTGATTTCTAACTAATTCGATATGAAAAAGCTTTAAAATTGTATATTATTTCTTGTGGATGAATGGATCAAATATATTCAAAATAATGCAAATACATGAAGTGTTGTTTGTAATATACATGTCATAAACAAGTTGTTGTTGCATGGGTTCACTGTTTGTTATCTTCGCCTTTCATGAGATGGTATCGTTAGTGTAATTTCAATGTTTATAAATTTTAACAATTTTCCCAGAACAATATGTACAAATGCACGTTTTGAACATTTCTCTGTATTATGGGCATGTAATACTGAATTAAAAGCGTACCTTAATTTACAATGATATAAATTTGTCAAATATTTCCATATAGATTAGAATTAGTTAACGGCAAACTAACCATTTAGCTTGATGACAAACGAGTTGCTTGTATCTTTTCCATCGTTATACATAGCAATTTCCCACTATCACCTGCATATGGTGTTAATATCTCTCAACTGATTTGGTACGCAAGAGCACATTCTGTGTATAATAAATTTCGAAAGCGACGTAGGCTACTGAAAAATAAAATGTTATGGTATGTACATGTACAGGGAGTTTAACAACCTCGTTTCAGGATCAGAATTTATCAGGTTTCATGAACATCCTGATGACCTGCTTTGCAAATACAGGATGGCATTGGGCGAATGCTGTCTGGCGTGTTTCATACGTATTGTTTGACCGTTCTTTACATACCGATTTTGACAATTGATTACTACGTTTACATGGTCAAGATAAAAGACCTCACGGCGAGTGTGACAGGTAGAGTGGGGATGCTTATTCCTCCTAGGTACTTGATCTCATCTCTACATTTTCCAGGAGTCCATGTTGGTCCTACTCTCAATTCTATATTCTTCATAGATCATTGTTTGTTATCGTAACGTTGTTTTTCATAGTTATTTTTTGCTTCAAAGTGTCTAGCATATTCAGCATAGATTTTCAATATTTTCTATCTGAGGCCTCTAGGAATTATAATGATACCCATATCCCCATTAACGTGCTGAATTTGTTTACATTAGGCGTATGAATACATATTGATTTAATTTGTCTATTTCAACAGCTGGTAAATCTGACAGAAATCAAGATAAAACATAAATATAAGAAATAAACTCAATTTTCGATAATACATTAGAGTATGACGGACAACACTCCATACCGGCATACTTGTCCATGAAATATACCGATGTGTAGCGTCACAGTTCATACCCTCGTGTATTTTCAAAATGAAGGTTATTTCTTGATTGTTATTTCTATTTGAGTGCACGGAATTATTCCATGCCATACAATATATATATATATATATATATATATATATATATGATGCAACTCAGTAACGATTACCTTTAATGTAAACACGCGGCTGGGTTGAGGTTTTCAGCATAAATACCAGCGCTGTAAAAAATGTACTTTACCGCACTGGTACTTTACATGACGTCACCATTAAAAATACGTCATGACGAAGGTCATGACGTACATATCTATGGTTAACGCTATTTTGTACCGCTTACAGAGCGGCGACAACGAGTTACCTGCCCCTATACAATGAGTTAATTGCCCCTGTATTTCATCTGTTAAGTTGTACTTAAAATAGTCAAACTCTTGCGCAAAAAAAAAGACAGAAAATATCAAATATGGGAAAGCGGGACGATAGACCAAACATATCTACGAAGAGACCGTTGGTGCCGGAAATATCCCAGTCTTTAGTAGTGTCCGCGAGGTATATCAATTTATAAAACAACATGAGATATTAGTAACATATTGCCCGGGAATCAAAAGATTTTTGCAAGATCGGTAAGTATATTCAATATAGGCTAAACAAGCACAGGGCCAGGGCACGTGGTACTATCATTCCGCAGCTCAGGAATGACCAAAAACTCGTCTAATACGGTACCATTTACAGAAAATACCAAAAATTACAAAAATTACCGAGAGAGGAGCAGAAATGACCTCAGTAATACATATGACATCTACTATCATCTAGTCACATTAAAAATTTTGGTCCCTCCGTTGACGACTTCAATAATTTTTAATTTCGGTCATATCTTTGGTATTTTCTGTGAACGGTTGTAATTTTGGACATTATATGTAACAATCCTACTATTCATTCCACAATGATGATCAATGGACCTAGATTTTTAATTTGATGCACGTATAAACTTAACACTGCGCAAGTTACATCCCATGTCCGCCATCTCCCGGTTAAAAATCGTATTTCCCTATGTTGGCCTTTGTAATTTTATTATCTGTAGCTTTGACATCTGTTATTTTCTCATCAATTGCAGTTGAGTCCCAGAAGGCGAGACGTCCCATGCATAACCAATTAAAAGCAACAAAGAGGATGTACAGAAAAAACATCGGCTCTACATAAAGGCAAAGAAACCAAGCAAGAAGAAGGATCAGCTGTGGGCAAAATACAATGCCCATAATTAAGCCATGGCCAACGCCCTAAACATTGATAGACTGAATTACATCAATGACATCCTTCAAGTTGGTGTTGAAGAAGGAAATAGCCAGCCCCAAGGCACCTCTACACCCAGCCCCAAGGCACCTCTACACCCAGGGTAACGATCAGACTGGAGTGGCACCCCTAAATGAAAATGGAGACCTATACTCAGACAGTACTGACAAAGCCAACATCTTGAACCGTCACTTTTCATCAGTTTTCAGCAAAGATGATCGCCATGCAGGTACAACACTTCAAGGGCCCAGCTATCCTCCTATAAGGTGGCTACGTGTAGAAAACCAAGGAGTCCAAAAGCTGTTATCTGAGATAAATCCAAGTAAAACAGGGAGGTCATACCAAATGTCATGCAGAATACAGGAAGAACTGGCTGAATCCAAGCACCGATGCTGATCATGATCTACATGTGTACTAACAATCACTAAACACCGGTACACTCCCTATTTTATGGTTGCATGCCGACGCGGTACCACTTTTCAAGAAGGAAGGTAATGTCTTCCAGAAATTTATCGTCCAGTAACCATGCAACATATTAGAGCATATCATATGTAATCACATCAGGGCCATGCAGTCACATCAGGGCCATGCAGTCACGTCAGGGTCGTGCAGTCACATCAGGGCCCACTCGGATAGACATGGTATAACATCACGATTGCAACATGGGTTTTGTACCAAGTTTTCAGGCGAGTCTCAGTTATCAGTGACGCTAGATGACTTGTTAAACATCCGAAACAAGACCCAAGTAGTTGTTGCCAGAACCAAGGCAAACAATTCTCTCAAGCTGAAAGAACAGAAGTGCAACATAACTGAGCGACTCCACTCATTTATCCCTAGAACCATTACAGAGTGGAATACACTACCTGCCTCAGTAGCAGAGGCTGAACCAGTGTAATTCAACATCTGGAAGAACCAGCTCATGCAGGTCAAGCACCGTCTCATTTGCGTATTAATCCCAGGGAGGTCTGCGAATTATTCAATAGAACTAGAAGTCTTTCCCAAAGAAGTTCTTGACAAATGGCAAACAGCCATTTTTGCGTAGTATGCTTTTATACTTGACGCATATACTTGATCGAGTAACACAAAGTGAATTATTTTATCCTTGGAACAAACCTCGAGATAACTGCGTTTGTGTATAGGGAATTTATTATTGGCTTTCACTGCCTTTTATAAGAAGAATGGACATACAAATTTTTATACGAAATGAAAAGTGTTGAAAAAGATGAAATTAAAATAAAATGCAAGTGTCGCACGAGGTGGATTCCAACCATGACAAAAAGGAACCTTGGGATAGTGTCCACCACATACATGTAGCTTACTTAGCTACACTGAAAGTATAAAAATGAGCTTGGCTACCAAAAACCCAGGTACCTTGATTTTTAAAAAATGTTTTTAGTGAATTTTGACTCCAGAGAAATCGCTTGAAATCCAATTGAAAATTGTTCTAAGATTACATCCTATTAAAATATAATTTCAAATAAGGGATAGGTCTCCTTGAAGGACTTCAAGGCCAAAATAACTGCTAAAATAAGAACAACACTGTTTAAGTCTATTTTATAGGTTAAAATTCAGCATCTCAAATAATGAATTTTAAACTCAAATTGTATATTTGAAAAATTCAAACAAATACCTACGAAAGGATAAAATGTGAATAAAAGTTGATATAACAATGTGACTTTTGTGGAAAATTGTTCTCCCCTATAGGCCTTTCCTTTTGTTAGTCTGTATTGTTCTCCCCTGTAGGTGTTTTGTTTTGTTACCCTGAATAGTTCTCCCCTATAGGTCTTTTCTCTCATTTCCCTGAATTGTTCTCCCCTATAGGTCTTTTCTTTTACTACCCTGAATTGTTCTCCCCTATAGGTCTTTTATTTTGTTACCCTGAATTGTTCTCCTCTATAGGCCTTTCCTTTTGTTACCCTGAATTAATCCTTTGAATCTTTTTCACCCAAGGGTACTTTGTGCTAAATTTGGTTTACGCCGACAATAATCAACAAATTTCGATCAGAAAAACTCACTGAATATTTAGCTCAGGTGAGCTAAAAATGTTGGTGTGGATGAACTCGCTTTTCAGCTCAGGTGAATTGAAGAGTACATGATTTGTCATACATTACCTGAACCCAGTATTGAATCCTGAACCCAGTAATGAATCCTGAACTTGTAAACAAATACAAAAGCACGGCCTTCCTTAGCGACAAATATTGAAATTGTCAAAAGTAAAAATTATATAGAAGAAAGAAACTTGTGATCAGGTGGACTCCATAAAAACCTTTTTATGTCCCTAAAAATACCACATACATGTACTATACTAATTCATACGATGATTGTTGGGCAATTAATGTTATTCTTCACTGCAGTCTTAATATCACAAAACAAATTCACATGTGTTAAAGACTTTATTTGCAAGAAGAAAAATCTATCACAGCTGGAATATCTTTAGAAAACAACATTAACACAATATTTGTACAATATTCAACAATATCTGGAGAATTTTATGTATGCTATTTCATTTTTCAAAATATTACTGTTAAGTTGTGAACATATACAACGTTAAGAATATATATAAAAACCCATCTACACAGTACCTGTATCTTCTGTAGAAGAATTGCAGCAGGTAATATATAATCATCACTATGAGCCTGAGTAATATTGTTCTTGGTCTTTGACATGAATTTTAAATTGTTGATAAAATCACTTTGAAATTCATTGAGATTCATTTCTATGGTCTTTGGTATTCTACTTTAATTTTTGTTTAAAAACTCGGATTTTATTTATTCATCAATTATGAGTGTAGTGTCTAAAAATCAAACTTGAAACTCGAAGTTTTCCTTGGACTTGAAATTTTAAAAAAAACAGCGTTGCCATCCTCATGTAGATCTTCATGCAATGCAACATAAGCAGTTATAAGGTTACTCACAATGTCAGTCAACATTTAACACTTCTGTACCTAACATTCTCTCATTAAACAGTTGAATGAGATATGTATATCAGTTATTGCTGTCCAACATTCCATATAAATATTTATATTTGCTTAATCAAATCTAGTGAAAGAATAACACTTTTCTCAAGTACATCTTTGTATCCCCAAAATTTAACTTTTCTTCTGAAAACAATCTGTACAAATGTTATTGAAATAATTCAATCTTAAAAGATAGCAGATTCTATGAAATATGTACCTCTACCTCAAACACAATGTAAAATTGACATCTTAGAACAGAAATTTATTAAATAGTTCCCCAAATTAACAAGCATGTATTTAAAAAAAACAATTTTGCAGAATAACCTTATCACAAGTAAAAGCATAAATGTCATTTAAAAAGTCACATAAAATATATATATATGTGTATTATCACCAGGATGGTTAAAAAGCGAAATTTATGCAAAATATCAAAAAAAGTTATACCAATTTAAAAGCATTCTCTGTAAACAGCATAAAGATATACAACAAAATAATATAAGTTACACTACAAAAAACTGAGATTACAATGTTACTCTATGCTGAGATTCAATGCAATGTGAAAGCACTACATCGAGTATTTCCAATCATGTATTTTAAAGTTTCCTACCAGTATATTTTGTCCTCACAAATCACTCAATACAAAAACAATCTAAAGAAAAATGATCTACAATTTAAGTTCCTTCACAATGTACATTTATCGTAAATACACAAAATCTATCTAGGTTAGATTCACATTGTTTCTGAATCAATATTTTTATGCTACTATCATATTGAATTTTAGAAGAAATGTAAGGGTCAAACTTTTCATCCAATTCTAATAGTAAGAATTAGAATGGATACATTGAAAAATTTACCATCAATGAACATTTTAGTAATGATAAAGCCTGTATAAAGACTATGTGCATGTATAATAATGACCTTTAAAGGCCCCTCAAAATTTCAAAGCTTTAAAGAGAAATACTAGATCCTCTTTTAATTTTTGAGAGATAAATTCATACAAATATGTGATATTTACTTTCATTTGCAGTCCATAGCATCAGAATTGGTACAATTTCTCAATTTCATTCATAAATTTGCCTGTAGAGTGTAGTTTAAAAACCACCCTGTGAACTTTTTTTTCCAGAAAATGAACAAAGCACCTCTAGACAGATGTTTTTCTACCACACAAGTCTACTTTAAATACAAATCTATGGTATAAATATAAAGTCTTTCAATTTCAATTAAATCTGCACTCGATGTTTTCTGAAAGATAAAACTTTGAAAAATGGCAATTATATCTCAAAACACCGTAAATGGCAGCAAAATGTCCTCTTTATGAAGTCATACATGCGATTCTGGTTCTGTATCATTCTTGCACAACTAAACACTTACTTTTGAAACAATAGCAGGGATATTGATTTTGTTGGGTAAATAAGAGATCTCATAAAAGCCTTCCTGTAACACAATCATCTGAGTATCCACAGTCCTCAAAAATCAATACTAGCTTACACAACAAGTCACACATACTTTTAAAGTGAATATACTGAAAAAAAAATCAAGTTAATTTTGATATATGTACATAAACCCAACTGTTTCGCTACAAACACAGTCTTACTGATACAATGTAACAAACGATTTGATAGATCAGTGAAACAGCATGGATTAAATCCACACTGCAAACAAAACAAGTCACCAGGAAATCTGTATATAGTGCCCTTCTTTTGGATTGTCCTGCACTTGACGGATGAGCAAACTCCAGAGAAACACACGCTCCTTTGGATCCATGTCTGAGAATTTAGGAAGATCTTATCTCCTCCACGGTGTGTATGCCCTCGCTGCGGAGGCGAGAGAGAACTGGTTGATAAATGTCCATAGACAGGGGGGCCAGGACTCCCCTCCTTTGAATCTCTCCTGCACAATGTAAAACACCTTTCATTACAAAGCTGGATCCACGAACTTACAAAGACTGTGCAGTAAAACATGCTTAAAACAAAGTGATTTCCAATCCCCAAAATAAGAAAATAAGAAATACACAAACAAAACTAACGAGATATATGTACAGTATATTCAACAATCTTTTGTTAGTTCATGTTTGTACACTTATATAATAACTCATGCTTATGTCACAAAAGCCGTCCCTGGCAATGGATACTATCAGTTATGTAAGCAATTAAAAATTAATTTCTGTTTTATTTTTATTACATTACAGAATCAAAATACAAGGAATAAATGTCTAGAATGTGGAATATCCAAATTATCCCCCGATTGCATTATCTACATCTATATACCCCAACCTCCCCACCACCACTAACACACATAATACAATCAACTCCAACATTTATTTCTTAATTAAACATTTACACTAGCAACAAACAATAAAGTGCACCGCCACGGCACATGATACGCCCGTCACATATTGTTAACAGTATAGATTGTACCCATTAAAACTTTTTTTTTATATCACCTTAATTAAATGTCACAGTGACCTTAAAGTAGGATGCGACACACCTTCTACCTAAGATGCATTAGTTGACCAATTTTGGTGATTCTAGGTCTAATAGTTTTCAAGTTATGAGCCGGACAAGTTTTTGCCATATATGGCCATATCTTCTTAATGAAAAGTCACAGTGACTTGGTTTTAATGAGCGACACACCTTCTACCCAAGATGTATCTACAGACAAAGTTTGATGATTCTAGGCCTTGTAGTATTTAAGTTACGGGTCGGACACGAAAAAGCTAACAGACGGACGGACAGACGGATATCTTCTTAATGAAAAGTCACAGTGACTTGGTTTTAATGTGCGACACACCTTCTACCCAAGATGTATCTACAGACAAAGTTTGATGATTCTAGGCCTTGTAGTATTTAAGTTACGGGTCGGACACGAAAAAGCTAACAGACGGACGGACAGACGGACGGACATGAACGCCATACCATAATACGTCCCGTCTTAAGACGGGCGTATAAAAATCAGCCATCCCAAGTATTTTACATTAAACACTTTTCACTGTCCATCATGATCCTAATTTAATGAATACCATTTGCTCAATCTTTATGCCACATTATTTGAATTGATTATAAAACTGTCTTAAGACGGGCGTATAAAAATCAGCCATCCCAAGTATTTTACATTAAACACTTTTCACTGTCCATCATGATCCTAATTTAATGAATACCATTAGCTCAATCTTTATGCCACATTATTTGAATTGATTATAAAACTGTCTTAAGACGGGCGTATAAAAATCAGCCACCCCAAGTATTTTACATTAAACACTTTTCACTGTCCATCATGATCCTAATTTAATGAATACCATTAGCTCAATCTTTATGACACATTATTTGAATTGATTATAAAACTGTCTTTAGACGGGCGTTTAAAAATCAGCCACCCCAAGTATTTTACATTAAACACTTTTCACTGTCCATCATGATCCTAATTTAATGAATACCATTAGCTCAATCTTTATGACACATTATTTGAATTGATTATAAAACTGTCTCGCATCCCTGTATCCGTACTTTACCATACTATTAACTGTTGGTATTCTTATCTTACCATCCAGAATCATTTTGGTTGCTATGGCAGTGGGCAGTCCAACGGTCTTGGCCATGGCAGAGTAGCCCTTTTCTTCACCATAACAGACAAAATTAATGACGCGTTTCTCCTGGGAGTTATCTGCCCATGTTACCCCGATGTTGTGGTGCATGACAATCATATCCTTCTCACCGGGAGCTGAAATAACATGATACAGTCTTACAGGGAGCTGAAATAACATAATACAGTCTTACAGGGAGCTGAAATAACATGATACAGTCTTACAGGGAGCTGAAATAACATGATATTAATAGTCTTACCGGGAGCTGAAATAACATGATATAGTCTTACTGGGAGCCGAAAAAATTAACTTCTTCAGTATAATGGAGAAAGATTAATCCGTTACATTTTAATACATCAACTACTGTGGTGTACTGAATTTCTGTGGAAATAAATTTTGTGGTTTTTCTAAACAGAAAAGTTTATATTGATACATGATGAATTTGGGCACATATAACCGTTAGTGGTCTTTCCTCTTAAATTAAAACTGTACTTCACTGTGTTCATCACTTACGTAATTTGGTGGTTTTGCTGAATCAAGAGAATTGATGTTTCATTAAAAAATGAAGAGACCACTGCTACAGAATATAGTGTCCAAGTCACATGTATGACTAATAGACTAATGTATACTATGGCTTATGTAAATTATGTGTAAGGTCGTGGATGTTTAGTTTAAATTGTACTTAATTAAAAAAAAACAAGGACATGATTAAATATGTATCATTTGAATTGTAGAGATTTGAAAACAAGTGCATATGCACTTATACTTATTCCTCTCTCATAGGATGTGTATGTGAATGTTTTACGAATGTTGTCATGATCATTGAACAGTGAACTTACTATAAGCCAGTTTCTTTGACAGATAGTTTGACAGCGTGTCCAGGGCATTTCCACGTTTGTCCATCGGAATCTCATCCAGCAAACCCAAGCTGTAAAATATGTGTACATACATAAGCTGTAAACATGTGTACATATAAGCTGGAATTATGAGTACATACATGTACAGCTGTAAACATGGATATACACATAAACTGTAAACATGTGTACATGTAAGCTGTAAAATATGTGTACACACATAATCTGTTGAATTCCAATTATTAAAAAATAAAGTACAAAAAAATATGTCTGTTCCACATATAAACTCTGCAGTGACTAAATGCAGACTGCAAACATTCCTTGTTCTATATATAGAACATGTAATGATTAAATACAGGCTGCAGACATTCCTTGTTCTATATATAGAATCTGTAATGACTAAATACAGGCTGCAGACATTCCTTGTTCTATATATAGAATCTGTAATGACTAAATACAGGCTGCAGACATTCCTTGTTCTATATATACAACCTGTAATGACTAAATACAAATCACAGACATTATCTTCTCATATTTTTCTATATCTTACTCTGTGAATACAATCTACACCTTATTTTTTATCTGTAACTTTCTATATCTTATCCTGTGAATACAATCTAGACCTTCCTTTTTATCTGCAACTTTCTGTATCTTATTCTGTGAATACAATCTACACCTCCTTTTTTATATGTAACTTTCTATATCTTACTCTGTGAATACAATTTAAACCTTCCTTTTTATCTGTAACTTTATGGACTCACTCTATAATGGCCTGTAATCTTTTCTCAGATCTCCCCACTCGCTCATACACTAAATCCTTCAGACTGTCCTCAAACAAGTCCGGCGTCTTGTCAAATAACTCACATATGTAGGCTTTCTGCACAACAAAAAAGATTCAATGTATTCACGTGCATGATACCTGTTAGTCAACTAACTCAGTGAACACATTTATAACCTTCAACAAAAACAAAATCATCCACATCAATGTATTCGTAATATGAATCAGTAAATGTTGTTTTCTTCAACCTATATTAAACCATAGAACAAACATGAAAATGGTGTGTCATAAAAAGCATAACATTTGCAAGGAATGTAACTAAAGTAAGCTTCATAATGATTCATCTAGGAATGCATCCCTTAATATATTGCTCTTTGAATCTTAATATCATTATAGCTCTTTACTGGTCCTCATACTAACCCATGTTTTCTCCGGGCCATTAGGATGAAGGTTTGCTACAGATTCTGGGTTCAACAGCCCCATCTGCATAATTCCTTTCATGATATTAGAGAAGCCCTAAAAAATCAAAAATACCCAAATTTACACTTACAGGAATATTTCTCTCTTATGTTTGCAGCTTCTGAATGGCTGATTCAGTGGCCACATTTTGACAAATACCAGTCTGCATTGAGCTGTAACCCATTCTTTTATGACAAAGATAAAAAGGATTTACAATAATTGTATACATGAATATGGGAAATGTTACCTTGTAACGAATTGTCCCTCGGAGGACGGTTTTGGCCGACTCGATGTTATATTCGTTAACATATATGGTTGAATCTCTGTTGGGGAAGCCCTCAATGTTAAATCCCGGCATAAAATCTAGATCTTGTACTGCGTCCAGTAATCCACCATTACCAGGGACATTGATCACCTACAGATAATCACATGGACAATGAGTGCCTTAATAACTTGGTCTGTGGAACGACACAGGTAATATACAGGACTGACGGTCCAGTGTTTGAGATCCTTGATGAATAGATTAAATGGTACCTCTTATTTACTTACACAGTTGTCCTGGAGATATTTAGCACCATTCATACAGTTCATCAGCACCCCTCGTGGAAACCAGCTACAAACAAAAACACATCATTGATATATAGAAAGTTAGTACACATTTATTTTCAACAAATACATGCACATACTATGAAAGACAACCTAACACTTTCGTAAAGAAAATTGAGAATAACTAAAATCTTTTTTAAGTCTAATAGAGTAAAGATGCTATAAATCTAAAAGAATGTGGCAGGCTCTTTTGTTCACTCTTTACTGAGCTTCTCTATAGAAGTTGGCAGGACTTTTTTCCACTCCTGATTGAGTTTAAAGAAGGTGGAAAGACCACTGTCCATTCCATACTGAATCTCTATAAGTTAGCAGGACATCTGTCCACTCCTTACTGTGTTTATACATATAGAAAGTAAAACAGCCTCAGTTCACTCCTTACGAAGTCTGTAGAAGGTGGAAAGACCTCAACATGATCCTTACTGAGTCAAACAATGGTGGTTTTGGTTTTGAACATATTTTATTGTACATACATGATATACAAAAGGATCAGAAACAATGGTGGAAGGACCTCTCTTATTGAGGCTATAGAAGGTGGAAAGTCCTTTTCCCACTCATTATGAGTCAACAGAGGATGGGAGAAATTTTCCACTCCCTACTGAATCAACATCGAGTGGAAGGATCTTTGTCCATTCCTTAATAAGTCTGTAGAAGGTGGAAAGACTTTTGCCCACTCCTTACCAAGTCAACAGAAGATGGAAAGACCTTTCTTTGTCCACCCCTTTGGCCTTACTTAGTCTATAGAATGTGGAGAGACGGTCACTTTTGTCCACTTGCTACTGAGCCAATGGACAATGGTAGGACATTTGTCCAGTCCTTACTAAGTCAACAGAAGTTGGATATATCTCTGTCTACTCCTCACTGAGTGTTAAGAAGAATCCACTCCTCACTGAGTGTTAAGAAGAATCCACTCCTTACTGAGTTTTAAGAAGAATCCAATCCTTCCTGACATCTAAGATAACAGGACATAAGCTGTGATAAGTAGTAAGTATCGAATCACAGCGTAATGTTGACTCGGCCTGAGTTAGAGTGAGCTGACAACACCAAACTAACGTTAACTGATGTACCCCAATGAATCCCTGTATCTCACTGGAGATGTATTGTTTGGTTAAATCAGGAAAGTTAAGGTCTTACTAAGAAAAACATATTAGTAAGTGTTTAGACATTTGGTCGTGCGTGTGTACTGAATAATCAACACTAATATGTCCTGTCCTTATCAGAATTAGACACTAATTACTCAGGAAATGGGTTACAGGTACCTGAACTTGTATCTGATTGGAGAATTGGAATATTCTGAGGTCAAGGAATGGATTACCTGAACTTGTATCTGACTGGAGAATTGGAATGTTTGGGACCGGGAATGGGTTACCTGAACTTGGATCTGACTGGAGAATTGGAATGGGTTACCTGAACTTGTATCTGATTGGAGAATTGGAATGTTCCGGGGCAGGCAGTCCTCCACACCACGATACGAAGGAGGATATCTGCAATAAACACATACGACTAGGGATTTTCACTATTTCAAATGTCACAATACATAGTCTAGCCACAAAAAAGAAAATGTTTCCACATTCACGATAACCCTAAATTATAAACTTTGACACTAACATTTTTATTGCATATGGCAAGGTAAAAAAAAACGACAGACTTTGCTTTCATCCTTTTGCCATTCATTGATGCCATGTTTATCATGAATATTAAATACCTTTAATTCAGAATTCTTATATCTGTGGTGTAGATTTTTTAATTGAGACCAGTGCTTGTAAATATATGGAGTGCTCTTAAAATTTATTTTTATTATTGTTCACAAAAAATGGTAGTAAATTCAAAGCAACATAGTACACTAAACAATGTGATTAGTTTATCCTACTGTATCACATCATCCATAATTAGTGTAAACTAACATCAAGATAAATACCTTCCCTCCAGCATGTTTCACCTCGTCGAAGCATTCCATGGCCAGCATGTGGTCAATACCTGGATCCACCCCCATCTCGTTCATTATGGTGATCCCCGCCTCCTTGGCGGCGTCATTGAGCTCCTTCATGGCAGGGGAGATGTAACTGGCGGTGACCATGCTTTTCTTGTGTTTGATGCACAGCTTGGCAATGTCTGGGTGTAAGACGTACGGCAAGAGACTGCAATACAATCAAGTTAGGAGGGATAATCACACTCTAGTTACAGTGAAACCTCTTTAATCCGACATACTCTAGTTACAGTGAAACCTCTCTAATCCGACATGCTCTAGTTACAGTGAAACCTCTCTAATCCGACATGCTCTATAAGATACATTTTGTGTCGGATTAGGCAGGATTTCGGATTAGACAGGATGTCGGATTGTACAATGTAAAGAACACAGACAAGAGACAATTTCAGCATTAAATTTCTGGTCAAAATTTGCAGTGAAATGGAGTACACAAGTATAGGATTAGAAAGGTTTAACAGTACTGTACTTTATTTTCCAAATTTGGATGTCGAGCTGTTGATTACACATTAAGAATAAAGAGGAAACTGGAAGTGTGACTCATCAGCCCTACAAACATTACCTGACCACGATGTCATGCTGAGGGATCAGTTTCTCCAAGTCATCAAAGTTCCTCTGGACGTCGATCAACAGGGTCTGGACATCACAGTTCTGCATGTTGTCCAGTTCAGCCTGTAGCTGGGAGACTGTTCAGAGAAACCAGTACTCGTTTGTAAACAGGGCATTTGAATTTTCATAATTCTGTATCTATTAGCAATTTAAAACTGTTATACTTAACAATTTTTGCACAATTTACTGTACGATTTATGACACTTCAATTTAATACTTACAGTATTAATTGTGACACACAAAATAAATGCACACATTTATTAAATTTGTTTAGTGTAGAAACTTCCTGAGCATAATGAGATGTAATATATGCTGCTATGAAATTTTAAACTCCAAGTATACATTTGAGACTCCGAAATCAGAATGATTGTTTCATTAAATTAAAGGCACTAAGCAATGGTTAAACACTTACATTTATATCATAAGCTTATTAGAAATACAAGCAAAGAGTGACTTCACTGCATTGGACACCTGATTGATGTATACAATCATAGCAGCGACATTCATTATAGCAGTCGGGTGCCATCTTTGCACTTAAATAACAAATCACAAATATTTGGAAAGCTCTTTGAGATAGCTATTTTAAGTTAATAAATGTCTGAAAAGGCTGAGTTACAAGCTAACACATATAAAGATGTCTTGCATTTTTATCAAGGATTGATAGTCTAGACTTTCATTTTCATGTGAAAGCTCATAATAAAAATCAGTAATTTATTAATAAATTTATATCAATTTTACTGATAAATGTAATTATAATTTTTTCAATATTATGAATATTTATGAAAAATCACCATATCATAACTTAGTAAGCTTCCCATACTTTTACAGATGGTATTTCTTAAAGCATTAAACCCACACAGTGAAATGATGTCCAGTCAACCTTGGTGAAAACAGGTCAAGGTCAATAAAAGTATGCTTCTATAAAGACTAAACTTCAAGAAAAAAAATTTTATCTGGTGTAATACGAGTCGGAATCTGAACGGTAGATTTTGTTTGTTTGACAAGAGTGACAAATACAAGATGAATAATGATCTGAAAGAAGTCCTCATTTAAAATTCTTAAATCATCAGTTTTAAAGGTACTTGGTTTCCATTCAAATGTCACTTGGGCAGGGCTTCTCCCTTATAAAACCAACCAAAATGATGTACCAATCAAATTCATCAAAATTTTCTTTATTACACATATCCTCAAATATACTGGAAATGTTATAAATCTCAAAGATGTTTGATGCAAGATTAGTGTGCAATACAAGGTGATCCAGCCTATTCAAGATTTTGTTTAATTTAAACAACTCAGGCTGATAGCTGTTTGTTTAACCACCTTCTGCTGGGTCCTTGGACACTTAAAAAAGAAAGAGAAAAAACTGATGGTCCAAGAATTAGTGGGATAAAAAGACAAAAAACAAATTTAGGTTCAAAATCATAGTACCCTTTTTTTAAAAAAAGGAATTGCTAGCAGTAGTGTGTTGAGGTACATGGAGCACTTTTCCTAGAACTTGTACAGGACAAGATGTAAAAATCAGGCAATTACCCATACGTGTACATGTATACAGGCAAATTACGATGTATGTTGCAAAATAGAAATTTGAATAAAGATCTTTAACCTAACTACTGCGGATTGTACATGATATTAACCTGATTACTGTGGAATCTATATGATATTGACCTGATTACTGTGGAATGTATATGATATTAACCTGATTACTGTGGAATGTATATGATATTGACCTGATGATACTGTGGAGTGTATATGATATTGACCTGATGATACTGTGGAATGTATATGATATTAACCTGATTACTGTGGAATGTATATGATATTGACCTGATGATACTGTGGAGTGTATCTGATATTGACCTAACTACTCAGTGGAATGTATGATATTGACCTAACCACTGTGGAGTGTTTATGATACTGATCTACTTTCTGTCAGTACGGAGTGAACATGATATTGACCTACTTACTGTGGGGTGTACTTAAAATTGACCTACCTACTGTGACATCAGTGTTCTTGCTTTTGGCCAAGTACTCCACCACCGGGAGGGAAACATACCCTGCCCCCAGGATCAGCACACTCTTGTTCTCAGGGTGGCGCTGAGCCTTCTGTGAGGAACTGCGAAAATCATATCAAAATCACAGCAACTCTTCAATGTGATAAAATCAACAGGTTTGTTAAATATTCATAGGCAAAACCATAGTGAAATGGATTATTCATACTGAGCATGCTCGTAATAATGATGGATATTCCTGCCAGTATCTACAATCCCGTAGCTCTCCGGGTAAAAAGTGAGACAGACCAATATTTTTTTACCCAGACAGCTACAATATCTGTGGTGAATGTCCCCAAATTTTTATAACCAGAGAACTACAGTTCTATTGTTATCTAGCCAGCAGATAAATTTGGAATGAGGTATTATACATTTGTTAATGCTGCAAAAGTGATATTTTATTACAAGTAAGTCACACAGAAGCCAGTCACTGGTTCATGTGAGTTAAAAAGGGACATACCTCATCTAATCAGAGAAACTATTAGTAATTTTTACTGATGCAGCAGTACTGCACTGTATTTTAAATCCTAGTACCGTAAATCTGGTTAATTTTGCAGTCAATTAATTTTTAGCGTTTTTGCGAATCGAATTTGCAAAAACATTTTTCTCAAAAATAATGAAATTTCACACGTTTTTAATATGTTTTTACATAAATTCGCAAAAATAAGAAACACAAAAATAAATATATAGGCTTTTTACTCAAATTTGCAAAAATAAATCGACGCAAAAATATCCAGATTTACGGTAATATCCAAAAAAAAAAATTCCTTGTGATCATTAAACCATTATATTTCATATATATATCTGTTTATTAAACTTGTAATAAGGTAGGTCAAAAGGGGTGTATTTTGCTAATTTTTATGAATAAGAAAAAAGCGTGAAATTATTCACCAAGGGTAGACACACACACCCACCCCCGCATTGCAAACAGTTTGGAATACAAAAATACATGTATGAAAGGAATCAAGTATTTTCTGTTACACCCCCTTCTAATTCTTTCATGAAAACCCCTGCATGCTGATCATCCAACACAGAATCTGATCCAAACTATATGATAAAATGTCCATGAAGTACAAATATAAATGAAAATGAATATCGTACGGCTCCCCCTTACAATGATGAGGCATATGATGACACGGTATTCCTGTCAAAACTTACTAAGCGTAAACAAATGAGTATCATCATTAATATTATAAATACACTGTTACAAACTGCATTCTACCTACCTCTGATTTTTTCTCCTCAGTTCGGCAATATACTCATGATTTGGGGTCAGACTCTTGTTAGATGCAATCACAGCCTACAATACAGACAAACACATTAAAGGTACCAATCACAGCCTACAATACAGACAAACACATTAAAGGTACCAATCATAGCCTACAATGCAGACAAACACATTAAAGGTACCAATCACAGCCTACAATACAGACAAATACATTAAAGGTACCAATCACAGCCTACAATACAGACAAACACATTAAAGGTACCAATCACAGCCTACAATACAGACAAACAATCACAGCCTACAATACAGACAAACAATCACAGCCTACAATACAGACAAACAAGCACATTAAAGGTACCATTCAGTCTAAATCAGACATTTTACATCAGTTATACCTACACTGTAAAGTAACTCAGTCTCACATCATTTAGACCTATAATAGTAACCCAGTCCTACTATACATAATGTCTATCTATAATAGTTCAAAGGTCACCATCAATCATAAAGTTAATAGTAAGTGAATCATGTGTTAAGGTCACAAGGTCATCGAACATTGAAATGATCTTGTAACACCAGTATTAGGCACCAAGACTGTATCATATCAGTCACTTATACTTACAAAATATCAGTCCAGTATAAATACACTTATAATATATCAGTCCAGTATAAATACACTTACAATATATCAGTCCAGTATAAACACACTTACAATATATCAGTCCAGTATAAATACACTTACAATATATCAGTCCAGTATACATACACTTACAATATATCAGTCCAGTATAGATACACTTACAATATATCAGTCCAGTATAAACACACTTACAATATATCAGTCCAGTATACATACACTTACAATATATCAGTCCAGTATAAATACACTTACAATATATCAGTCCAGTATAAACACACTTACAATATATCAGTCCAGTATAAATACACAATATATCAGTCCAGTATAAATACACAATATATCAGTCCAGTATAAACACACTTACAATATATCAGTCCAGTATACATACACTTACAATATATCAGTCCAGTATAGATACACTTACAATATATCAGTCCAGTATAGATACACTTACAATATATCAGTCCAGTATAAACACACTTACAATATATCAGTCCAGTATAGATACACTTACAATATATCAGTCCAGTATAGATACACTTACAATATATCAGTCCAGTATAAATACACTTACAATATATCAGTCCAGTATAAATACACTTACAATATATCAGTCCAGTATATATACACTTACAATATATCAGTCCAGTATAAACACACTTACAATATATCAGTCCAGTATAAATACACTTACAATATATCAGTCCAGTATAAATACACTTACAATATATCAGTCCAGTATAAACACACTTACAATATATCAGTCCAGTATAAATACACTTACAATATATCAGTCCAGTATAAACACACTTACAATATATCAGTCCAGTATAGATACACTTACAATATATCAGTCCAGTATAAATACACTTACAATATATCAGTCCAGTATAAATACACTTACAATATATCAGTCCAGTATAAATACACTTACAATATATCAGTCCAGTATACATACACTTACAATATATCAGTCCAGTATAAACACACTTACAATATATCAGTCCAGTATAAATACACTTACAATATATCAGTCCAGTATAAATACACTTACAATATATCAGTCCAGTATAAACACACTTACAATATATCAGTCCAGTATAGATACACTTACAATATATCAGTCCAGTATAAATACACTTACAATATATCAGTCCAGTATAAATACATGTACAATATATCAGTCCAGTATAAATACACTTACAATATATCAGTCCAGTATAAATACACTTACAATATATCAGTCCAGTATAAATACACTTACAATATATCAGATATGGATGCATGGGGCGAATAAAAAAAATTGCTGATTTGAGAATGAAAGTCCAAATCCAATAAACGGAAAGCTGATGAAGGTTAACAAGAAAGAAATGGTCAGACATGTTATATAAAACTGTTTCAATGAGTATTTCAGGAATTAACTTTTGTATTCAGTGAATTTGTGTGAAAATGACCTATAGAAATCACTCATCAATTGTCAATATACAGCTATGAAATTGATCATCAAGTCAAATAATCAAAATATCAAATCTAAAAGAATTTGTGTACATAGCGTGTTTACACCTTCTTTAATTTCAGATGTTTAATTTAAATCAATGTTTCACTTTCTACTTCTGCACTGATATTGATAACAAACATCATTAAAAAAACTGCATCATTTCAAAAATACCAGTATCGTACCATTTTGTTCTTTATGAGGTCCAACCCTATTAAAAATAGCAAATCCTTCTCACTTACAGTTCGAACGTTTTTGTTATGTAGGTCAAAATTCAAGGTCAGAAGGTCATTAAAGTTGACAATGTTAGAAAGTGCTTGTTACAAAAACTAAATATACCAATTATTGCAGCTCTTTCATGACATTCATAATTATAATAAAAAAGTCATAAGCAATGTTAGTGTTTTCAATAAGCAGGTCAAAGATCAATGTCAAGGTCATACGGTGATCAAAAACATGGCATCCTCTAAAAGGCTTTGCCACAAGCAGTATCCCCATCACTAAATATTAAAGCCCTGTAACTTAGGCCAATTCAACTGATTATCATCCAGGGTCACCAAAAAGTATGGGGTGGGTGGGAGGATTTTATTTTTTAATTTTTATTTTCTGAGAAAATATCAATGACAAACGAGTTTTTGTCAACAGAAGTGCATCATTTAATGCCAGATGGATATCAAGCTATGCTCATTTCACAGGCGAATTCCAGGTTAAGCTTTAATTTCAAACATAGAAAGATACCTAACTTCTTTAAAATTTACTCCCGTAAGAACGCGAGAAATTAAGAAAACCATATCTATTTCGTTCATGTGGCTTTTCACGTTGCTATACCGGAAATGTAAACAAGAAGCATATATACCGGAGTCGGGCATGAAAATTTTCCGGAAATCGTAAGTTTCGCAAAATAAAAAAATTCGGGGTGGGCCGATTTTTGAGGGGCGGGCGGGGATGATAATCTATCAATTAAGTTGAATTGGCCTTATTGCAAACTTTATCAGCAATGTTCAATTTTTGTGCAGAAATAGACAGGTAACTACGGGTACATTGTACATGATTGTATGACGGCTAAAATTGTAACTTACACTTTTTACCACAGCAGGTACATCATAATCGTCCCATGGAAGTGTCGCTGGGTACTTCAGCTAAAAAGAAAAAAGAAAACTTTTCCATTATAGTGACTGTAAAAGTTTTTAACTTACAATAAATGTATTCTTAGGCAATACACAATATACATTGTGTGTATTTGTTATGTGATACTATATATAGATTTAAAGGGAAAGGCAACCCTAACCATACTGTTGCCCTTATGAATAAAGTATTACTAACTTACTGATATCGTAAATGACAGTCTTTAACAACAAAAATCCTTGCTTAACAATTATATCAATATTAATCTATCTTATATTTCAAATTACCCGCCGCTAAGAGAGCGGCCATTGAAGTTTAATTTATTACGTCACACCGTCGGTTCCAGTTTATTTCATCAGCAGCACTGTAAACATGACAAGTCAAGAACAGTTAAATTTGGAGCCGTACAGATTTAAACACGTTCTTTCACAAGAAGAATTTAAGAAAAGAAGACATTCAGTCGAGTCGCAGACCAGGCAGATGGTACTCGTTTCTTCATACACATGTAAATGTCTCAAATCTCAACTTGTCATTACGCAAATGATGGATCCACAGTTTACATAGTATTTTCTTTTCAAATAACTTTGTTGGGTCAGGAATTACGGGGGGGGGAACGGACTTTTTTCACATCTCCCCTTTGCACTAGTGTAATTAACTGTCTCCCCTTTGCACTAGTGTAATTAACTGCTTGACAGGAAGGCATCCACCTATTTACAATGTATTTGTAAAATCTACCACATGCACACCTTTGATCTCATCAAAACCGGAATAGACGGAGTGACGGCAAAATTTTTGATTTTTGTGGTCTTGAATACAAAAGAGTTCCGCATCATGGCAGCCTCTATAGATGGCGGGAATTTCAATTTTTAACATTCTAAAATTACTACTGAAGCTTATCTAGGCCATATATCCAAAGAATAGTATGACAAATCTTCATCATATAATTAATCCTATCATTTATCACGTAAAATTTTTTGGGGTTGCCTTTCCCTTTAAAGTATTCAAAACGATGAGAAACAAATCACTGACAGCTTAGTTAGTTCTCCCTAAGGTAGTCAGTCTCTTTTATTTTCATAGCTGGTAATTAACAAGGCATTTAGTACATACTGTACAGCTGTATAAAATGGTGTTTGACAAGAATAAATTTGTTATTGAATTATCTTTGATCACTTCTTATACAACAAGAGGCTCATGGGCAGCATCACTTTCTACATCACTGCTTTTTCCCATGTACATGTAAAACTTTAAACCACTATAAAGTGGTGGATGTAGATGGGGGTTACACAGGTTGTGACACAGCCCCTCCTGTAGATTGAAGAAATCGTTATTATTTGCTATTTGGGTGGAAAAGGTGCAAACTTGGGTCACACACCCCCCTCCCCCTGAATTTCCTGGATCCAGCTCTGCTATTGTGACCACACTCTGACCTACGGGGTCAATGATTGAAAAAACTTTAGGCTATGTTAGGTATACATGAGGGCTTGCATTTATATTTGTCAAATTATTACATTCCAGATTTAAGAAAATGTCAACAGATTTTTTTTTCTAATCATATTTCTGTGCAGTACTTAAAACCCTTATTGTGACTCCACCCTGAGCCAGAGTTTTCACAAACATGAATCTTTATTATGAAAGAAAGCTTTCCTAAAAGTTTTGGCTTTCTTTATTTAGTGATTCAAGAGACAATCTTTTAAATGTCCACTCTAGTTTGATTTGATCGTCTCCCCTTGATATGCATGCATGAGCCTTCATAAAGATTTCTGCATGACAGGAACATAAATTTTGTTGGAGAATTTTTCAATAATTATTGTAAAAAAAAAATTTAACGATGAAATATTTCAAAAGCCTAAAGTTTTATATTAATAATCAATATAAATATGTTTCAAATTATTGAATCCAACGGAAACAACTCTGTTTTCATGTGATAGATTTCCTTTATTTTTCACAAACATTTTGTATATATTGTTTACAGAAACAGTTTCATGAAATTGTTATCAATACTATTATATCATTTTAACCAGTTTTTATGAAATTTTGATAATGCTGTTTAAGGAAAACTGTCATTTTCTGACGTTAATAACAGGCTAATTGATAAAAAAATTATTAATAATGCAACATACTTATTTTATCATTTTTATTTGTTACCAAGATATATTATTTGAAGAATCAAAAATCAAATATGAGATTGAACCTATAATTCTAGAGGGGTGGAATTACCTTAAATGGACAAACTTCAATCAAAAAATCTCGAGTGAGCTTTCAGCTCAAGAGAGCTGAAAAGCTCTGACACATATATATTATTACTACGGTAACTTGATCCAAAGAGTTGGATCACATCAAGTTGGCAAGCGTGGATCATCAGATCAAACGAGACGCAAAGCTATGAAAATATGAATGATATGAAAATTACCATATTTGGAATGTAGGGCAGGAGAAGATTTCCAAAGAAATCAGTGGCTTCCTTAGGAATCTGAGCCGGCATGTTGTCAATGGAACAAATCAAAGCCCCGCTGCCCTGAAAGCTAGAATAACAGATCATAGGATAGAAAATTTCATAGTGATAAAACATAAAAAAACATAGCATTGAGCGATAGCATATAGTGTATTTGTATATAGAAGTTAAAGACAACATTGCTACAATGATACTATCACAAGACAATTTTACTATAGACCATGTATATTACATGTGCTATTGTTCCACCATAGTTCAATGAAGACAAACATTTTTAGATGCATGCACCATCTACATATGCAACAAAGCTACATGATCCAACTGTAAAAACTACATGTATTTCGTGCCAAAGAAATCTAGTATGATATTTATAATTTGGTGTCATAAGGAAGCATACCAATTAATTAATCTATCAAAATTTTTTTTAACTGTATACAGGGAAATATTCGCCCCCGTTTTATTTTCGCCGCTTTTACCCTCGTTGTCACTGGGCGAATTTAAGAGTGGGCGAAACTGTTTTCCATCATATCTCTCTTTTAACACCATTATGTCTGGGCGAATTTAAAAGGGCGAAACTGTCTGTAAGTGTTGAAAGACGAAAATAACACGGGGCGAAAATATCCCTGTATACTGCAGTAGGATGAACTTTTACCCTGAGTGCATGCATACAAAGGTTGTTTCATACAGTAAGACATTCATGAATATGAGGAAATTCACAATTACAGTCTTAATTATTTTAAACAATATTTCATTCACTAATAAATGAATGGGATTGGGCAGCTGGTATAGCCTATTTCAGCCCTCTCCCTAGTTACCTAATTACAGTCTATGTTCATTTATAAATATGTATGGCATATCTAACTGTTGCCAGTGAGAAGTCTTACCTTTTTTATCAAAAATAAGCTTAAATCAAGCTACTCCTAAAATGTTCAGCAATTATGCAGTGTATATATAATAATATACTTTTAACTGCTTACTACAGCTATGCCTATTGTGTGGGCATACATTAAACACCCCCCCCCCCCTTCCCAAAAGCTCACTAACCTCTCTGTCTCCATGTTCTGTTCAGCATCATACAAACAAAAAGGTTTATCAATGGTGGTGCACTCCTTCACAAACTCAATGGAGCCACCAGGATCGGCAGAGATGTCACAGATCGCCAGCAGTCTGTGGGGCAGTTGTGGACAGCCTGGACTGGACGGTAACCATGGCGACTGGATAGGCCTCAGAAGGGTCTTGGCATCAGGGATGGTGATCAACCTTGGGGCATTTGGGGCCCAGTAAATACCGTTTATAATGACCGAGGCATAGGGCGCAATCTGAAAATTTGGTAATGATTACGCATCATATCGGCAATGATAGGGATCTCAAATTGACATAAACTCTCATTTAAATAATAATGACAGACAGTAGGTTTTAGATCACTACTTATCAACATACAACCAAATTAAATCAAAATGTTTAAAGCAATCTTTATTGTTTAACCCCATCTACAGCTTAATGTGTACACTTCAAAATCTCTTATAAAACGTGCCTCGTACCTTCTGACTGAATGTAGAAGCATATCTATATGGATGCAACTCAAACTCCTCAGCATCAAACTTGCCGCCTTCCTTCCTGACATAGTGGTCATCTCGCCTGGCCACACACACGTACAGCTTATTGGTCACTGTAAAATATCTCAAATATTGACCGTTACCTACATAGAGAAATACACACACTCAACTAATAATACACACACTCAACTAATAATACACACACTCACTCATAATACACACACTCAACTAATAATACACACACTCAACTAATAATACACACACTCACTCATAATACACACACTCAACTAATAATACACACACTCAACTAATCATACACAGTCAACTAATAATACACACACTCAACTCATAATAAACACACTCAACTAATAATACACACACTCAACTCATAATAAACACACTCAACTCCTAATACACACACAACTCATAATACACAGTCAACTAATAATACACACACTCAACTTATAATACCCACACTTAACTTAACTCATAATACACACACTCAACTCATTTTACACACACTCAACTCATAATACACACACTCAACTAATCATACACACACTCAACTCATCATACACACACTCAACTCATAATACACACACTCAACTAATAATACACACACTCAACTCATAATACACACACTCAACTAATCATACACACAATCAACTCATAATACACACACTCACTCATAATACACACACTCAACTAATAATACACACACTCAACTAATCATACACACACTCAACTAATCATACACACACTCAACTCATAATACACACACTCAACTCATAATACACACACTCAACAGATAATACAGACTCTCAAATAATAATACACACTCTCATCTCATAATACACACACTCAACTAATAATACACACACTCAACTAATAATACACACACTCAACTAATAATACACACACTCAACTCATAATACACACACTCTACTCATAATGCACACACTCAACTCATAATACACACACTCAACTCATAATACACACACTCAACAGATAATACAGACTCTCAAATAATAATACACACTCTCATCTCATAATACACACACTCAACTAATAATACACACACTCAACTAATCATACACACACTCAACTCATAATACACACACTCAACTAATCATACATACACTCAACTCATAATACACACACTCAACTCATAATACACACACACACTCAACTAATCATACACACACTCAACTCATGATACACCACTCAACTCATAATACACACACTCAACTCATAATACACACACTCAACAGATAATACAGACTCTCAAATAATAATACACACTCTCATCTCATAATACACACACTCAACTAATAATACACACACTCAACTAATCATACACACACTCAACTCATAATACACACACTCAACTAATCATACATACACTCAACTCATAATACACACACTCAACTCATAATACACACACACACTCAACTAATCATACACACACTCAACTCATGATACACACACTCAACTCATGATACACCACTCAACTCATAATACACACACTCAACTCATAATACACACACTCAACTCATTATACACACACTCAACTCATAATACACACACTCAACTCATAATACACACTCAACTCATGATACACCACTCAACTAATAATACACACACTCAACTCATAATACACACACTCAACTCATAATACACCACTCAACTCATAATACACACACTCAACTCATAATACACCACTCAACTCATAATACACACACTCAACTCATAATACACACACTCAACTCATAATACACACTCAACTCATAATACACCACTCAACTCATAATACACACACTCAACTCATAATACACCATTCAACTCATAATACACACACTCAACTGATGAGATAAACACACACATGCACTAATGGTATTTTTTTTTTCCTCCCATGCTTTTGTGAAGGATAAAAACCTGATTTAAAAGTTTTAAGCAGATATGTTCATTGTACAGTGTAACTAGGCCAAACAAGAACATCATGATCAGACACACCTACTTGATAATCAAACTGGGTAAAAACTGAAATCATACTGGTACTTTGAATAAACGAACTGAACAATTTCATACCTCCTTGTTTGGCAACCTTGGGCAGACTCTCTGGTTCTATATACTCATGAGGAAATTCCTGGAATACTTCCTGGGCCCCCTATAACAACAACAAGGATGATTGAACTCATATATTGATCCTCTTATCCTGGCTAAAAGTGAAGGACTTCCACTTAAAATCAAATTCAAATTACAACAAAACCAACCATTAATATACAAGTGATTTCAAATATGCCAAATACACTTTGACTTATTAAAAAATCTTGTTTTTCTTAATGAATCAATATCGATAATAAACTTTATCACAGAATCATGGTATCGAAATAAGCTTCAATATCTGTCTGTAGATGGGTTAGTTTTAAGCCCATAAATTATTTCCTTTTCATCATACTCCATTCACAGACTTACAATAGGATGACAATAATCCCTATCGATTTTGAGATTTAAGGTCAATGGTTGCTGGCAGTTAATTGATTTCCCTTTTCTCCTGGTGAAACCAAATTTCATACAATGACAAGCAAATGGAATATATTTGCTGATAAGTTACAATGAATGTTGACTGCTCATCATGGCTCAGTTGTTAGAGTGTTTGCTTCATAACTGGGAGGTCGAAGATTTGAACCATGTCAAACCCCAGACAAGTAAATAGGTCATATAAAACCCAAGACCAGTAAATAGGTCATATCAAACCTACGACAAGTAAATAGGCTGTATCAAACCCAAGACAAGTAAATAGGTCATATCAAACCTACAACAAGTAAATAGGCTGTATCAAACCTAAGACAAGTAAATAGGTCATATCAAACCTTAGACAAGTAAATAGGCTGTATCAAACCCAAGACAAGTAAATAGGTCATATCAAACCTACGACAAGTAAATAGGTCATATCAAACCTAATACAAGTAAATAGGTCATATCAAACCTACGACAAGTAAATAGGCTGTATCAAACCTAAGACAAGTAAATAGGTCATATCAAACCCAAGACAAGTAAATAGGTCATATCAAACCTACGACAAGTAAATATGTCATATCAAACCCAAGACAAGTAAATAGGTAATATCAAACCTAAGACAAGTAAATAGGTTATGTCAAACCTAAGACAAGTAAATAAGTAGAGATTGCTCCTTTGCCAAGGACTCAAAATTTAAAAAGTGAGAGTCACGCTCTTTCACATGAGACCTTAAAAACTGATGCCCCATGCCATGACAGGCATTGCCATGGTAAGGAACCCTAACTGCGCAACTGGTTTAGGCACCATGCATATGTTCAAATGTGTTGGCACTCCTCATACAACTGGTGATGTCTCAATATAAGTGAAACAAGAGATGTTTGTAAAACACATATGCCCCCCATGGTGCAAAATTGAAAAGGGTTATACACACACACATCATTTAATTGAGAGTAGTATCATCAATTCAAAATATTGAGCAGACAATATCTTCCTATGTCAAGAGTGGATTGACCATGTGACCTAAAAATCAATAGGGGTCATCAACTCCTGAAGATGTACCAGTGTACCAAGTTTGATGTCTGTCAAGCAAAGGGTTCTCAAGATATTGAACGGACAGTATATTCCTATGTCCAATTTGACCCTTGACTTTTGACCATGTGACCTTAAAATAATTAGTAGTCATCTTCTCCTGAAGATGTACCAGTGTACCAAGATAGATTGATGTCTGTCAAGCAAATGGTTCTCAAGATATTGAGCAGACAGTATATTCCTATGTACAGTTTAACTCTTGACCTTTGACCACGCGACCTCAAAATCAATAGGTGTCATCTTCTCCTGAAGATGTACCAGTGTACCAAGTTTAATGTCTGTCAAGCAAAGGGTTCTCAAGATATGGAGCAGACAGTATATTCCAATGTCCAGTTTGACCCTTGACCTTTGACCATGTGATCTGAAAATCAATAGGGGTCATCTTCTCCTGAAGACGTACCAGTGTACCACGTTTGATGTCTGTCAAGCAAAGGGTTCTCTAGACATTGAATGGTCAGTATATTCCTATGCCCAGTTTGACCCTTGACCTTTGACCATATGACTTCAAAATCAATAGGGGTCATCTACTCTTTAGGATGTACCAGTGTGCCAAGTTTGAAGTCTTTCAAGCAAAGGGTTCTCAAGATATTGAGCGGACATTATATTCCTATGTCCAGAGTAGATTGACCCTTGACCTTTTGACCTGAAAAACAATAGGGATCCTCTTCTACTCATAACTAACCCACATATGAAATATCATTATCATTAAGTGAATGGTTCTCAAGATATTGAGAGAACAACACATGGTATACAGACCGACCGACAGACAGACCGACCGACCGACAGGTGCAAAACAATATACCCCCTCTTTTTCAAAGGGGGGCATAAAAATTCAGTAGGGCCAAACAAACAAATACAACAATGGATGCTAAGAAAAAACTGATGGAGAGATAACTTTTCTAAATATGCTGGTCATCAACTTTGTTCTTGAAAAATGGGAGGGGGGGGTTATTAATCCCACTTGGAGTCTTGGACAGCTGTATTTTTTTCTATCATCTATTTCTGTATTACAATACCTGTGACACATTTCCAGACCCTGTGAAGACAAAAACTAGAGGACCAATGGACTTTGGTAGTCGATCTAGTGCGATCTCGTAGCCAGCATCTCGCACAGCCTGCCTGGCCTGCTCTGTGTTCCGGTAATTGTGACTTGGTCCAATATGCTGAAATTTTTAATTGAACTGATGATATAACAATTATTTTAAAAAATTTCCTTTTAATGAATGTGTTTCGCTTTACTTTATTTCTAAAGGTGATACAATGAATATACATTGTACACATGTAGTAATATCATTTACTATTTTTCCTCTATTCTTACAACAATAAAAAATGCTGTGATGTGGTTAAAAGTTCTATGATTGCATGCTATGAGATTTCTATGCCCAGCTTTGAAAATGTTAATATGAAAACTGCTTGGTACATATGCTAAGATGTGTTATAAATGTTCTGAGATCAGGAAATAAAACAATTTCCACCACAAATTACTTTCTCTCAACCTTCATATCAATTCTCTAATGCCTTACCTATTCCCCTAATCTAAGCATAACAAGAGCTAACTTGGTAAAAACTGGTTACTTTTCTTTTTTACAATTATTGTAATATTGCTACCCATATAACACATGTACAAACCATGAATGGCGTATGATGCCCGAGGGCCAGCAGTCTCAATCCCAACCCGTGAAGGATGTTGATCATTCCCGCCACGCCCGCGTATTTACCGAATGCCACGACACGCTGGCCCACGTCGTCCACCATCCTTTCATAGTCTATCAGACGGATATTCTGTAAACCCAGATTAACATTTGACATACATGTACATTGAAAACTTCAGAATGCCGTACAACCATCTTTATTAGATTATTTGAAAGACAGTGATTCATTGCTAATCTTTCAAAAATAATTTTATACAGAGAAATATGTGGAAGAATAATTGTAAATACAATGAGAAAGAGGTCTATGGGCCTTAACAGTCACTTGAGCATCACAGACAAATATCCTGCATGCATGATATAATAGCTTTGATTAAGGTACAATCAATGCACTATTCAGCACCACCCTATGACTGAGAACTGAATGGGCTCCACCTTTTGTGATCAAAAATGATAATCACTTTTTTTTGTGTGTTTCTCAAATGTAAAATCATGACCTAAAAATATTTTTAATTTATTCAAAGAGCAAAACATGAGCTTCTGTTCAAGTTCAATCCCTGCTTATTATCACAATGCACTCAATATATCTGTCTAGGATTCAAGAAGAGAAAATTCATAAAATTGTTGCATTTTCTTAATAAGAACCCCTACGTGAAAATTAGGCCAATGGCATCATATACACAAAAGCAGAAACTTGATTTCTCATTCACTTTCATTATATGGGAAAGTACACATATTCATTCATAGACAATTTGGCTCCCATTTTTGGGCCAAGTACAAACAAAATTGTACTTTGTCCTTTGCTCTTGTATCCAGATGTTATAATTGATGATATACACACGTACTTGTCAAATATTCTCAATTCATGCAAAAGGTGTGGAAACAGAATTGTTCAACAACTATCGATATCAAAATTGTGTGACTCATGAACTTTTACCTTCTCCAATATGGCATCCAACAGGGGCATGTTATCCTTCTGAGCCTTGATAGTGTGGGAGAAAAACGCGTACGTTTTGTTTGGTAGGAGCAAGTCGATGGGAACGGACTTGACCCCAATGATCAGTTCGGCCTCACTTAGGTCCTCCCGAATGACAGCCCCCACATCAGAATACTCCTGTCAATCAAAACACAGTGTCATGGAAACATGGGTGTATCTCTCTACAACCCCTCCCTCAATATTTCTGTTGAAATCATTTTGCAGCATAATTAGTTATAAATGTAATAATTTCATTTATAGCACAATATGAATTTTAAAAATGCTTCACTTATAATAAGGAAAATAATTCAAAATTTAATTTCAAATTTAACAACTACAGTTTTGATTTATAACCCAAAAAAAAAGCGTGCAAAATAGCAAGGAAATATTAATATGAATAAACTTGTACACTAGTACTAGGGACTTGGTGCACTCTGCTTGCCAAGGGTCCCTGGAGTGTGCCCAATCTGTAAAACATTTCTTTAGCTAATACGAACTGTAGAAAGCATCCTTGGGAGTGATTTTTAAAAGTATGAATTCAATATACATGTCTATATATGTCTTTAAAATTCAATAGTGTAACAATTCAATATTTTTCATGTTTGAGGTATAATTTTACATCTTGAATCTATTGCTTTTATCTCTAAAATACAGACGCATTACAAATAAATGGTTTCCCTTTTCAAAAGACAATTGAATATTATTACATGTATCTACAAAAATTATTGAAACATTTCAACAAAAATCCACTTTATCTTCAGATCTCTTCCTTCAATTCATTTTTATTTCAAATATCAACTAACCTGCATGTTATATGCCCTTCTGTTAGAAGGCTGGACAATGACCTTGACCCCATTCTTCACCAGTTTCCTGACATGGCGTGGATTAAGTGGGGCCCTCCTCTCCCACACATTGATGGTCTCCCGGCGAATGGCCATGACCTTTGGTCCATCTGACATAAACCGCTGGGCCACCTCATGTTGTGGGGACAGAAGTCTAGAACAAAATTTCTGTGTTGTCGTCTTCCACATTCTACCAAAGGTCACGGCCTTGGTCGTTAATTTTAACTCTAACGCAACTTATCTCTTTCCAATGCAGTGAATTTACGTCACTATTTTTTAGAAATTTCTCCGAATCCTGTTAACGTCTGTATGTTACACTTCTACTGTTATAAAATACCTGCAAAGGACAACAAAAAAAACATTCATTTTACAACATATCTTGTATTGCAAATAAATGCAATTTCTTATAAAAACCATATACTTATACATGTTGTCTTGTTTGCTTAATCAAAGAGGCATTTAGATATTTGCCAGTTGTTGTCAATATGTGAAAAAAATTCTAGGGTACGGGGAATAATTCAGGGTCGGTTGGGTTAGCAGAAACATGTACAGCATTTTTATTTCAGGCCCACACTGGGTACATTCCCTTGATACAAGGAGGAATAACACACCAGAGAAATCCAATATCGATGGAAGTGGAAGATATGTACAATAATCATGATAATACTTTGAATTCAAAAAGTTTCAAATTTACCTTATCTAATAAAAAAAAATCCAGTTTTAGTT
This sequence comes from Ostrea edulis, assembly GCF_947568905.1. NCBI lineage: Eukaryota > Metazoa > Mollusca > Bivalvia > Ostreida > Ostreidae > Ostrea > Ostrea edulis. Next base: position 61,461,493 of record NC_079170.1, on the reverse strand, counting down.
GAACAGTAATCTGAAAAAAATTAGAACTCCTTCTAGACTCGACCTACAAATCAGCAGTCGACACGTTAACCTTAGGCTACTGAGCAACCCAGCCAAGTGATTAAATTTGAAAGGAATATAATACATACATCGCTGATATATTTACATTTTCATTAAGTTTCAAAAGGAGTCAGACATCGTGAACAAGTAACTATTCCTCCTTAAAACAAGCAGAATCCCTTAAACAAAATTAAGAAATTGTATAGATCAGTGATTTTACTAGGCCCTGTAATTAATTAAGCCTAACATTCATGTGTGCAACACTTCACCTACTTTTATATGAACTGTATATAAATTAATTCCTCAATGACCTCAACTATTAATTCATATAGTACAGTACTGTACTATAACATTACAAATTAGATTTCATAAAAAATTTGCATACCATTATTCATGAAAGAATCTCCCCATTTGTCTCTCGGTCATTGACTAGCTCACGATTAAGCAGTCTTTGGAAAATAAGAATTTTAATGACCATATGATGACTAGGCCTCACTGAAAGGTTGATGTTGGTTTTTTTTATGGTGTTTTTTTTTTTCTTCATTTTATTCTGGTATAAAATATCACAGAATGTCATGATTATAAATTTAAAACAACAAATTGAAACCTGACATAATCTATAGCACTATTCAGTTAAAACAGTTAAAGAATAAGTAACTGTATGAATAACATGACAAATGATACCTAAGGATAACCCATCAAAAGCTTAAATTAGCTTATTTCCAAAGAGGTCATATTACTCATATATTTATATAATAGATTATGATCAACAGACAAAAAGAATAAAAATCACATGATCGAGCTAGCAATTGGGATTTTGGCAAGTTTTGATTAATAGTTGCATAATGCGGTGAAAAATGACAACCTTCAGACATTTTATAATAGAATAATATAAAGTGTTAAAAAATAAGTATTAAACAAAATTGGACATGTTATCTGCATGGTTGTACCCCTTGCTAATAAGGACTTTACAGCTTTTTTAAAACTTATACTTAGTTGCCAACTCTTTTGTGTTTTTAAAGGTAAATTATTCCAATCCTTGATAGCATTGTAAAAAAAAAAAAAACCAAAAAAACAAGAAGATTCTTTGCCTTTTATCTTAAGTATGACTTAGAATTTATGTTTGTAGCACTTCTAGTATTATTGTTTAGAACAAATTTATCACAGAGATAATGTGGTGCTTTACCATGAAATATATCAAATACACGGTCCTACTAAACATGAGAGTACGCTAGGGTACGATAAAGTACTTTATAGTACGCTGGTAAAATTTCATAATTTAATGCAATTTAACCACAGTTCGTAGATGTTTATACTTTAATTTAACCTAATAAATGTATATCTGGAATATATTGTGTATGTTTTCATTAGTTATAGGGATTATTTCAAGTTACAGTTTACCGTTTGATCACGATCAAATTTAACTACATATTACTAGGGCACTACATCTAAATTCCCAGATTACGCCTTTATCTTATTTTTGAAGTATTAAGTCTTTTTATTATCAACTGAATAAAGAATTCCTTGAAAATAAATCATTGGTATTTGGGTTTAATACTGGTGTAATATGTCACATCGCTCAAATACTTTCTCCAAACAAAATACTAATAATCGGGATCAAGATGCCGTAAATCTTCAATAAATTTAATGTTTTCTGGTCAAAATATCGCTAAAAAGCAAGTACTTGTGACAAATATTGCAATATTATTTTCTAATCATGCTTATTTAAGCGGTATACATACAAATAAACACTTAAATTGCATTAGATTTGGAAATTTTACCAGCGTACTCTATATAGTACTCTAACGTACGTACTCTGTTTAGTAGTACCCTCAAATACATGGTTCAATCTTGGTTGGGTATAGCTCTGTCATCCACTCTTAACATGCCCAAAGAATCTAGAATGGCACAATTTAAGAAATGCTAGCTCTAGGACCTAGATTTAAGATAAATCTGACAACTTTGTTTTGGGTTTAAATAGCCATTTTTATTTAAGTTGTTTGCCAATACCACAATACCAAGAAGAACATGCATAATCAAATTAGCATTGTATTAAAACAAAACATAAGGTTGTTCTTGACGGTAAATTTAGGCAAGATGCATTTCGATCTGTACAAAAAATGAAGTCTATAGCATGTGCATGTATGCATGTGCATTTATGGGAAGGTACAGTTATGTATAATGTCCTGATTACACATATTTTCTTCACTGATGAAGATATATAAGTGCATCAACCAAACTTTTTTTACTTTAAAATTAATATATAATTTATTCAATGTTACATGTATATAAGAATGATATGAAAAAATAAGTAAAATTATCAATGAATATTATTTTTATTTGGCAGATAAAAAAAAAAGACGGGTGAAATGGCATAATTTTGAGTATAGGCCTAATGACCTGCTCAAATAAAGCATTTTATCAAATATTATTAAGTATGTATGTAATCAGGTCAAGCAGAACAATGGGCCCTACTATATAAGGACCTTCCCCCGCTGACTTTGTAGCGCTTTCAACCCCAGTGTCCGCAGTCTTATACATCTACGTGCATGTCTGGTCTATGATATATGCAGTTTCTCCCTTCCTGTTACAATATTATTAAACTAGGAGTTTGCGTTCCTCTTCAGGGCCGGGGCACCCTGTGGCGCGCCTCAAGTTTCATGTAAACTGGTAAATCATCGCATTATAATGATTTTACGAAAAAAATATTTTATATTCTTGTTTAATCCTCTTGTATTAATGATCGCAAATGTGCAGAGTTTTTATAAGGAGAAAAACAATCATGGATTTCTGCAGAAAACATGAGTGACCACAGCTAGGAAACAAAACATGTCGAGAACTTGGAACTTCGCCACCAGCAAAAACTTGAAAAAGCAAGGTTTAGATCGCTCCTATATTGGCGAAAATCAGTCCAAAATATAGCAAAGAACTTTCATACTTACGATAATACACACCGAATGATCTTCCTTTTCTCAACAAACCGTGTTTTTGTCCGTCGATAATTTTGTAAACATGTCTGACGAAGTCGGCCAATGGAATCGCGCTACAAAGCACACCCCCAACAAAACAAGGTGAGACGCTGAAGGTCAGGGCTATTTTTAGATTGTTGGCGGCGGATCCAGCATTGTAAACCAATTTATCGCTTAGGTGGGTTCTCTCTCTCTCTCTCTCTCTCTCTCTCTCTCTCTCTCTCTCTCTCTCTCTGTTTTTCTTTTCTTTTCTTTCTTTGTTGTTTAAATTGGGTTTGTCTTTGTTTAATTTACATACAGTACTTGGCCATATAAGTATTTTCCCAAAGAAATTTCCAAGTTATATATTTGAATTTATACATATACATATATTTTCAAACAATTTTCCTAAACTCAATTCTTGATCAATTCTGGTGAAATAAAAAGCACTGATCTCGGACGCACCCACAGTATGACCTATTAATTTCAGCGGAATAATTAGGCCGATATCATAATCGATTGTAAAGATATGACAACTTTAATACGAAGTTTAATTTGAGAGTAATTACTCTTTATATAAGTATAATGTGTAATTTTGGAATTAAAAAAAAAATCAATACAATGAATGAAATGTTATCTCTGCAATATTTCATCGCAGCATATTTTCCCCTAAATTATGACAGTTACTTCCGATATTTCTAAACAAAATGGTGTTTATTTCATCCAAATAGAGGGAAAATTGGTTCCAAGGGAAGATTTTGAAAATATGTGGTTTTGTATTGTGAAAATTTTCTTTGGGAAATTCCTCATGGCCAAGTGCTGGCACACTACAAGGAAGTCCTACAAATCATATCACAAAATCCATCAAAGTCACGAAAAATCAAATCATAAAAAAAATCCATCAAAGTCACCAAAAATCAAATCATATCACAAAAATCCATTAAAGTCACGAAAAATCAAATCATATCACAAAAATCCATTAAAGTCACAAAAAAATCAAATCATATCACAAAAATCCATCAAAGTCACCAAAAATCTCGCATTGACAATTTTTCAGGGGGAAAAAACTTAACAGAAAACAAGAATCTAACACCTTAAACAAGGTTGTGTAATAGTAAGAGAGAAAATGTAACGGATCAGACCGGGATTCGAACCCGGGTCCCCTAAATCTCTATAGTTAGGTGCTCTACCAACTAAGCTATCTGGCCACCGGCGATCGAACCCGGCTGACCGCTACATTCCTCCCTCATTAAATGTCGTCACACCTTGAAGACATCAACCCAGATTTTAATGGCCCTGGCAGGACTTTCACCTGCAAGTCATGGGGTGGTCGGCACCAGAAGTAACAGGGAGGGAGAAAATACAGCGGACACCAGACCAGCATTCGAACACCCGCCCACCCCTGAATCTCCAGTTCCAAGGTACTCTACCAACTGAGCTAACTGACCACTGGCGACCGACCCCGTCTGACCGCTACATACATGTATTTACTTTCATTACTTTGTCATTTCTGTTTTGAATATAGTTAACATTGCATTTTTTCCCTTATCAGACTTTGCACATTCTTAAATGAAATTTTCTTTAAACTAAAATGTTTCTATTGCACGCACGCACACACCTAGAGAGAGAGAGAGAGAGAGAGAGAGAGAGAGAGAGAGAGAGAGAGAGAGAGAGAGAGAGATTAAATTCAATCAAATAATCTTTATTTAGAGTAGGAATAACATATACAGCATTATTTGAATACCGACACACATACCTCATATATTTTTACACATCGCTCATATTGTGCTTTGACAATATAATTTTTTTATGATTGAGTTTGAGTTGTCTTCCTTTCCTCAAAGAAATTCCCGAATTAGATTTTTTTTTATCAATAATTTATTAATATTCGAGGAGAGCACGTTTGCTACAGATACACTGGATTAGGAATTGAATGAAGACAATGTGTCTGTTACAGATACACAGGGTTAGGAATTGCATGAACCAAGACAGTGTGTATGTTGCAGATCCACAGGACTATGACTATGACTGTTACACAGGAACTAAGAAGTTAATTATCAGCAGCATAGGAATCAATAGGTTACATATTTCCAAAACCACGTTTCTGTGAGGATAAGAATGTGCATTGTTCCTATTTGCGGGGTTGTTTTGTCTAGATCATTATCGCATAATTTATACTTATTTGTATGCTCTTTCCTGAATGGAGGCGATGCGTCTTGTAAGCTAAATTGACAGAAATTCTAGACTTGATGGACATACTTAAATTGTTTAAATACCTCGATACGAAACTGTTTTAATACAGTAAAAACAAAACAAAAGCCAAAAAAAAAAAATCACTAAATAAATACATATAGGTGAGGAAAGTTGAAAGCTTGGAGTTGTAGACTTAGGGAATCTTCCGGAAAGCCCTACTAGGAAGTTTATAGTGAATAGACGTTTTGTCAATGAGAATGTACAGCGAAACTGAAATCAACTTCACCTGTGACTTACGCGGATATAAATTTAAAAAAAAACCACACAACTTATAACCGATAATTCAGTACTTTTAACATTATACTAAGATCTGAGTATGTATTGCAAAACTTCCAATCCTGCATCGTATTGGTTATGTAGCTTTAATGTTTGTATGATGTGTGACCGGACTTTATGATAAGGAGACTGGGGTATGTTTGTATGTGTGACCACCCCGGACTTTATGATAAGGAGACTGGGGTATGTTTGTATGTGTGACCACCCCGGACTTTATGATAAGGAGACTGGGGTTAATATATTGGTTATATAACCTAGTTTACATTGTGGTCCTGTAGTATACATCACAGACAAGCACCAGACAAGACATGCCGGACTCTACGAATACTTGTTTCCTGTAATAAACCGTTGGTTAGCAATTGCGTGCATCAAAGACAATGGGTCGTCAATGAGATTTTGTTTTGCCTAGTTCCGTCACTTTCACGCTTTGGCCTTTCTTTTGACACCCATTTTTCTCAAGCGTCCGTCTAGTGGAACAATCGACGATATATTGTTCATAACGGTTGATAAAGTTGTAAGGGGCTTTGTAAATTGCACAACAGGAAGAGTATACACATACCCTGAAGCGTGCTACTACACTTCCAGAGCGTTTCGTGCAAATCATTTCGTGCAAGAATCGTTCCGTGCATAATCAAGCCACGCCCATAGAAACGTGCAGATCGTTCAAACCACGCCCATAGAAACGTACAGACCGTGCAAATCATTTCGGCATGGGATGTAGGACAGGTAAACGTTGTTGGGAATTTGAGCAATTATTTCAAAATGTCTCTAAGACAGGCTTTCATATAAATCTGCAAATAATCGAAAGAAAACATTTTATTATAAAAAAAAAAACAGGCAGAGCAAAATCCGATACCATTTTATCACCCTTGGTAGTTTCTAGCAAGTACAGAGACATGTATATCTCTGCCCTTGGTGGTTTTTTGTAAATAGAAATGATTTATTTGTCTTGTTACACTTGTATAATCAAGTTTCTCTTTTTAAATAAAAGATGTTTTCATCAAACTTGTTTATCGAAACTGTCTGCATAATGCAAAGACCGACCTGTGTAGAACTTGTATATTCTACGCAAATTCCAAGGTGCTTTTTTTTTTTTTTTTTTTTTTTTTTGCTGCTTTTTTTTTTTACCACAATAGAGGTCAATTAATCCGGGTATTTGAAATTAATTAACATTCGTTCATAATGAGTAAAAATCGGCGGGAGGAATTGAAATATAACAAACGAGGTGTTTATATCTTTTGTCTCTCAAAAATGAATGCAGTTTTCTATAGGTTTAAAATTGAGGCAAATGCAACAATTTAATTAAAATTGGATGGATCCTCTCGCATATCTACCTGTTAATCATTACTGTACATAGTCCTTATTTGTTTTATCTATTCATTTATATGTTTTATTTATTTCTCAATCTATATCAATCATATTTTGATTGTTTCTTTTTGTTTTGTATTTTCCCTTCTTATCCAAGGTGACAGGTTCTTATCGACTGGCTAATACGATGTCTAGAAGCAACCCCCAACCCCCCGAGAATATGTTCCCGTCTTAGCTGACAAGAAGTTATCATTTTATCTGTTGTCATACACGTATGTAAAAATGTATAGGTATATTCAACACCTGTCTTTAAGAAGAGGCCTGGAATACAAGATATTTTTTATTGGCCAATCAAGGGCCCCAAAAGGCATAGTTGACAAAAACATTACTAGTATTTATATAGAAACTCAACAATATTGCTCACTACAGGCATCATTGTCTCTATTGTTGATGATGAAATATCATTATACTTTTTTGCAAAGGTAGATGTTAATAAATGTACATATTGTATTCATACATTTAAATGTTCTATTGCATCCAACAACAAAAGATAAACTTCCAAAAAAAAGCCTGCATGCACATGAAAATACATATGTTTATACAAATGTTTTAAAAAGTAAATTTTCCAAGCAAACATAAAATGTCTTTACTTTCATATTATCTAAAATCCATATTAGTTTCTCAGTAGGTGTCAAAACAGAGAAATTTGAGTTGATTTTTGAGATGGTTTCCATTAATTGTAACCTCTCATGGCTATATTTTGGGCAAAGAAATAAGAAATAACGTTCGTCTTCAACCTACTGCATAACACATTGAAAGCATACTCTTAACTCAGGGGAAGTCCTGTATAATTATCTTCCCTTTTCAATATTTAATTGATGTGCAGAGATGCGGAGTTTAGTTATACTCTTCCTCTGATCGAAGTTATTAACAATAGAGAGGTAGTGTTCTCTTCCAAAGTTGTTTTTTGAAAGTAAAATAAGTTCTTACTTTGCCATTATTTTGTTGATCCTTTCCTTTCACCCATAGGTTTGTAAAATAATGTTTTACAATATTTGACAACTTCTTTTTTAAACGAATAGGGACTTGGTTTTGATAAATCTATATATTTAAGTTCAGATAACTGATCCAACATTGTTTGGATATATGCAAACCATAATGGAATATTTTGAAGATACAATGTAGAGGTTCTTTGACACTAAAATAGAAGATGGATTCTGTAATGTTTCGAGTCGAAACCAGTAATTCATCATGGCTTTAATAATTTGATAATACAATGGAAATCTTCCAAGTTCAGATAGAACTGCAAAATTAGTCGACTTTCTCTGTACACCAAGAATGGTCTTGCAGTATTCAATATGTAGTGTTTCACATTTCAGTTTATTAAACATGTTGTCCATAGTTATATCTTTATCTTTAAATGGAAGCCAAAGGGTTAAAAGCACCCAAATGTCACAACCATATAGAAGAATAGGAGCAATGGTATGATCAAATAAATGAAGGTTAATATTGATGTTATGACAGTTGGATGTGACTTCCCTCTGTGCGTTTGAGCATGCCTTCAAGGCCTTTTTATATAATTCATTTTGAGCAAAGACAAAAGACCCTGAGTTACAGAAGTGGACAACAACATACTTGTACTGTTGAACACATTCAATCCACTTGTTTTGAAGAAAAATTGTTTCTGACAATTTTTTCTCAGGTTTGTTAAAAGTCATTATTTTAGTCTTGGATAAATTAACATTAAGGCACCAGTCATTGCAATATTTGTCTAAAATATATAGTTTTGATTGCAAACCTTTTGAAGTGCTTGATAGCAAGATTAGATCATCAGCATACATCAAACAGTGAATCACGTGATCATTAAGAGTAACAGAATATCTAGAGTCATCCATGTACTTAGGCAGATCATTAAGAAATATCATAAATAGGTTTGGACTTAAATTATCCCCTTGCTTGACACCTTCTTGGATTTGAAAAAAAGTCAGTAATTTGATTGTGGATTTTTATACACGAAATACTTTTTTGATACATTTCTTTAACAATATTGTAAAACTTCTGACCAATTTCTATTTGAAGAAGTTTAATTTTTATCCCTGTATGTATAACAGTATCAAAAGCCTTGTGAAAATCTACAAAACATGTATACAGTTTTCCATTATTTTTCATTACAATATTTATCAAAAATACATTTTAAAATAAACATATGATCACATGTTCTAGCTTTCTTGGTAAATCCTATCTGACAATCATCAATAATTTTGTTTTCTACAAGAAATTTGTCTAGTCTATTGTTCATAACACTGTTATTTTTTATTTTTTTTTCGGTTTCTCCCGTTACAGTAGTCCCCTCTATAGTTGTTGGGGTCATTCTTGTCTCCACTTTTATGAATTGTGGATATATATCCACATGACCATGCTTTTGGATATTTTCCGCTAGACAAAACCATATTGAATAATTTAACAAGACTATATAGTAATACATGCTGTCCACATTTTAACATGCTGTTGGAGATGGTATCGAAACCAGGGGACTTATTATGTTTAAGTTTAGCAATTGTTTGAGATATTTTAGATTGTTTTATAGAAAAATCTAATGCATTTGGATATGTTTGTGGATTCCAACTCCTCAAGATTTTTCTGGAGAATATTTAATCTTTCTGAATAAATTTCCCTTGTTTTACTTACATTTTGAGAGTGGTTTAACCAGGTATTTGAATCAATACAATTTTCTGATCTGTCTTCACTAGAGGGGTCTCCTTCTTTTAGGTCATTGATAAGTTTCCAGTACATTTTTGGATTTTCTTCATGCAAGTTTTCTAACTGAGTTAGAATTGATCTCTGATACTCTTTTCGTGGTTTTTTTCTTGCTTTTGTTTACTCTCTATATAATTCATAGTAGTGACTGACACTCTGTGTGTGGGATACTTTGTAGTGACTGACACTTTGTGTGTGTGGGATACTTTGTAGTGACTGACACTTTGTGTGTGTGGGATACTTTGTAGTGACTGACACGTTGTGTGTGGGGGATACTTTGTAGTGACTGACACTTTGTGTGTGTGGGATACTTTGTAGTGACTGACACTTTGTGTGTGTGTGATACTTTGTAGTGACTGACACTGTGTGTGTGGGGGATACTTTGACAGTATTTTACCATAACTAATCAAAGTCATATGTTGTCTATGTAGATTGCTAGAGTACCATATTTTAGATTTCACTTTCTTTGATTTGGGTAGTTTTTTTTTTTCTTCTTCTTCAAAGAATTGTCAGCCGCCTGAATTACAATTCTGTTAAAATCTTCTGATGCTTCATCAACAGCTTCCTGTACAATGCCTACATTTTCATATTTTTATGGAAGTCTGCCAACCTATTTTGAATATCTGTAGATGTCAGAGCAGTTAAGAGGTTGTCCTCTGAGTTGTCATCCCATACATAACTGGTAGAAACTGGTTTTGTATTCAGAAATTGTGTTGTTGTTTCTTCAGGTACTAGTCTTTATTTAGCAGACAGGGACCATTCGAGTCTAAAGTGTGTGTCAGACAATGTCGGAATAAAGTCTGCTATTTTGAAATATAAATTGTTGTCAAACAAGTTTTCTGACACAATTACATAATCAACAGTACTTGATCCATTGGGTGTATTGCATGTGAATTGACCTAACATGTCCCCTAAAACTCTACCATTCAAGATACGAAGCTGATTCCCAATGTTAAAATCTAATAGATTTTATCCTCGACCATAAGTGGTTTGATCCCCACACTTCCTTCGTAATATGTTTTATCAGTACTACGATTATTATATACTGGAATAAATTGATGATCATGTGCTAATGTTGTTTAAAATGTCAACTTCAAGTCTCTGGGTATAAGTTGACTCACTGATAAACAACACATATAAATAGATCTTGATCAAAATAGGTTTTCTCAAGTTTTAGCCACTGAAAGTCAGGACTGGTATTTTGTAAGAACTTGACATGGGGTCTAAGATGTTGTTTGACGAGGATTCTCAATCCTCCAGAGTACCTGTTATTTTTCTTTGTAGCTTCCCTATGAGTAAAATGGTAAAACTGTCATTTGGATTAAGATGTGTCTCTGCTAGGAATACAAAATCATACGAGGATATATGCTTAATAAAGTTTGGGTCATTTGTTTTGTTACAATGTTTTGATATTAACCCTCCTATATTCCAGAAACACATCTGTACAGATTGACTCACATGCACCATTTTCTTGTATCAAGGTTTAGAATTCTTTTCTAAATTATTATAGAAATTGTATTGTATTGTACTGTATTAAAATAATAATTTTAAAAAACTGTTAACATATATAGAAAACAGAAAACTGTGATTCGATACCTCAGTAATTCGTCGTTATATTGTAACCAGGCCAGAGTGTAGTCATCTACTATAATTATGTATGTGTACATATGTAATGATATAATTTTGAAAAAAAGGAAAAACTATGTAAAGATAATGTGACAGTACTACATTAGTTTACCTAAATTACATCTAAATACAGTTATACATGTACCATGCATATCTAAAAGATTACAACTTTGAGAAAGAGGAAAACATATTCAAAAATATTGTGACAGTACTATATTATTTTACCTAAATAATATCATAATACCATGCATATGATTATTAAGTGTCACCAAGGGATTGTGCTCGTGGAATCCAGACAGCTTATGTAACTGTTCCGTCTCGTGACAAGTGTAAATAAGCAAGCATCAAATATAGCAGAATTAAAGAAATACTTTATGTCAGTAATTTCACACTACACATAAACTGGGATTCCTTGTTAGATCATGACAATGCTTTAGTAGTATCTGTAATGGCGACGAGATCCATGGTATCCGGATCGAGACTTCTAGGTTTCCATTGTCCCTGTGCAGTGGTTTAACAGCACTCAGATTGAAGGTACAAAAATGACGCGACTTTTCCCATGAATTTGATAGAGCAATGAATAAATAAAGTTGAATAATCAATATTCCATGACGATACAATTTATGCATCTTTTTCCTTTATTTCCGAAGTGAAAAAATATTTACTTCATTTTATTCCAACGTGTTCATAAGTCGTTAAACTATTCCTTGTTTAAACTAATCCTAGGATGAAACAAAATCAAAGCGTGCAAATCATGTCTATTGTTTCGTGCAGACCGTTCACAACCCTCTCCCCGCCCAAAAATGTTTTCAATCTTTCCTGACGAGAAGGTTTTTGAATTTATTTTATCTGTTTTCATACACGTACACATGTACAGTAGATAAAATGTGTAGGTTTATTTAACATCTGTCTTTGGGAAGAGGACTGGAATATACAAATTGCAAATGTATTTTAACGACACTCAGAATGATTATACAAAAATAGCGAAACAGACGCGACCATTTCATTCAGTTTCAATGAATTTAATAGAGCAATGAATCAATAAAATATTAATCAATATTCCGTGACGGTACGATTTTTGTCCCCCCCCCCCCCCCTTATTTCTGAAATTAAAAAAAATATTCATTTGTTTTCATTCCAACATATATCCCATTATATTGAAACTATTCCTTGTCTAAACTAACCCCAGGATCAACCAAATGATACCGAAAAAAAAATCGGTGACCGCCCAGTATTCCGACGGTCCGATAGTCCGACGGTCCGGTAGTCCGACGGTCCGATAGTCTGACGGTACGGTAGTCCGACGGTCCGAGAGTCCGAAACTCCGATAATTTGTGGCCACATATATAAGAGATCGCTATGTAATAGTCAGCAGAAAACAGGATTAAGTGCCGTGTGCCAGAGCGATTTTTTACGTCACAAGAGCAAAACATCGCACAGTGGGAAAACTTTGAACGGGTTCGACCTACATCGGGTACCTGTAAAGTGCGAAACGAAACGAAACGAAATCTACCGAAACGAGACGAAACCCACCGAAACGAAACGAAACAGATTGTATAACCGAACTCTATTAATTATAATAATTAAAAATGGTGTATAACCGAACTCTATTAATTATAATAATTAAAAATGGTATCTTAAGCCCCTGTTAAAGTTACCATATATAAATAAAATTTGCCTCCCTATTGTGGTAAGCTTTCGGCTTGACAGATACAAAGTTTTAAAAGTTGGAAGAGGGTGAGTAAGCACAAAGTTCATATCCGAAGTTGATTGATTACCCTGTGCAATTAGTTTCAGATCCATAAATTTCAGAACAGAGGGTTACAGTTCGGCATAAATACACGTTTCAGTATTTTTTGCTCTAAAGTCAAATCTATGTATACATGTGGATATTGTGTATTTGTATGTAGTATATCAAACGGTGGATTCTGAGTGTGTCTTCCCGTTCTCTTTGCAATTTCTGCTTCCCTTGTTCATAAGCCTTTTGAGTTTACAAAATGCTGACCTCCTCCTGATGTTATTGCATAAAAAATTCTGTTTTCCGTCCCGTTTTCAATTCCCCGTCCTAGCAACAAAACAAATGTATAGAGTTATATTTAGACTCACTACATATCAATAATAATTTTTAATAACACACACATATATATTTTACCGAATTGCATTCATATAATATGGTATACTATTTAACTTTTTCCATTATTGAAAGTACTCGCACCTCAGCAGTTAGAGATAAAATAAAAGGTTAAGAGCTCTTCCTGCTTTCAAATTTCTCAGACACCAGTTTCTTAAAACAATGTATCTATACCCAAAAGCGGATCCAACGCCAGCGACCCCACCCCTTGTTTAGTGTGTTTCGCCAGACCTCTGAGACTGTAACTCTCCGTTCTGAAATTTATTGATCTGAAACTAATTGCACATGTTATTTAATCAACTTCGGATATGTACATTTTGCTTACTCACCACCTCCCCTCCCCTCCCCTCCCCCCCTTTCCAGCTTTTAAAACTGTGTATCAGTCAAGCTGAAAGCCTATATCAAAGGGGAAGCGAATTTTATTTATATGTGGTAATTTTCACAGGGGCCTAAGATACCATTTCTAATAAAAGAGTTCGGTTATACAATCTGTTTCATTTCATTTCGTCGGGTTTTCGTTTCGGTAGATTTCGTTTCGTTTCGCACTTTACAGGTACCCACCTACATCTACATGTATATATTTCGACATCGTCGGAAGCCCACGGTTGATTACGCTTCGTTCCTTTCTCCATCACCCGTGGGTTCATTCATTCCTACTCGCTGTGTGTGTGTCTGTATGTCTGTCTGTCTGTCTGTATGTATGTATGCTGAATTTAAGGAACATTTTCATCGTGTCTTTATAGAGAGCTATGTAGATACATGTAGGTATACATATATACAGATATCTATAGGCTTGTAGGGAGGGCTGAGAGCGGATACTCGTCAGGGACGTAGCAACAGAGGGGGGGGGGGGGCTGATCCCTTCTCCACTTTTTAAAACATTTTCCTTTCTTCTTTTTTACATGTTAAAACTCTTTTTGGTTCGGCTGCCCCCCCCCCCCCTTATCCTTTCTGGCTGGCCCCCAGCTTCCCCCTTTCAAAAACGATGCCACGCGCCTGCTCGTGTTCCCTTAACACTTTCAAAAGTAGGGAATGGAGACAAGAGTATGTACATGTATGTGCCCCCTCCTTACACTTCTGGGACCCCAAACGAGATCCTCATCTTTATATCAAATGTTGTTTGATAACATCCTCCCCTTAATTCTAGTGCAAGAAATTTCTGTTCAAAAATTGTTATTTGCTATAAAGAAAGGTATACCATAAAATTGGTATAAAATTCGGATATACAGATTTCCGTTGAAAAACTTAGATAGGCTCTGATTGACGAATATAATTGCATTATTGTCGTTCCATACAAAAATTGATTTCCTTATTGATTGTGTTATGACCCGTTATACAGAAAATTTTCATTTAATAAACTTTTGCCCGTGGATGGGGCGGGGGGGGGGGGGACTTGAGGCCTACTTCAAACTTTTAAGACTGAGCAGGGTGTAGGGATTCCTACCATTTTTAGCTTGTTATTTCAGAGGTTGGGGGTGATTATGTAGGTTACCGTCGCTATCTTCATGACGTTTATGTGGAAAATTTTGGAATTGAATCCCATTTTAGCATGTGTCCCAATCTAAGTTTTGTGCTCTCCTACCAACACTTTACGGTATTTGACTACGGCATTGGTGTTGCCTTATAGCCAATAACAAATTCGTCCGAACAATTAGCTAATTCGTCCGAACGAATTACTAATTTGTCCGAACAAATAGCTAATTCGTCCGAACAAATGGCTAATTTGTCCGAACGAATGTCTATTTCGTCCGAACAAATCCATAATTCGTCCGAACGAATTACTAATTTGTCCGAACGAATTACTAATATGTCCGATCAAATAGCTAATTCGTCCGAACAAATTGCTAATTTGCCCGAACGATTTTCTATTTCGTCCGAACAAATCGGTAATTCGTCCGAACGAATTGTTAATTTGTCGGAACGATATTCTATTTCGTCCGAACAAATCGGTAATTCGTCCGAACGAATTACTAATATGTCCGAACAAATAGCTAATTCGTCGGAACAAATTGCTAATTTGTCCGAACGATTTTCGATTTCGTGCGAACAAATAGCTAATTCGTCCGAACGAATAATATATTTATATATGGCCTTTCTACGCCGCCGTAAGTTCACACTTGAATGATTTTGGTCAGAAATTGATTGTCTGATTTATAATCAGGCCGTGTCGATTTTGGCGGTTTCTGGTAATTTCCATAAAATAATGCCTGACATGAATACATTCTAACTCTATTAATTAACATTTTTGGTGATGGTCAACATGTCGGACTATCGGACAGTCGGAATATTGAACCGTCGGACTATCGGACTACCGGCCCGTCGGACTATCGGACCGTCGGAATACTGGGCTTGAACATAGTGTGGCGCCTACTGTTTCGTGCAGACCGGTCACAAAGCGTGCAAACCACACCTACAGAGTTGTCAGCCTTTCGTGCAAAGCGTTTCGTGCAACCGTTCCATGCCGACCGTTCAGTGTTTCGTGCAGACTATTCATGCACCGTTCCGTGCCGACCGTTCACCGTTCCGTGTAAGAATCGTTTAGTACCGTTCTGTGCAAGTGTTGTAGTAGTATGCTTTAGGTTTTGTATACCTTTGCTTCTTGTATGTTGTTCACAACGGTTGATAAAGTTGTAAGGGGCTTTGTAAATTGCACAACACAACTGGAAGATTATATACATGTACCTATGTATGTAAATCCTAAGTTTTGTTGAGTGACACTTGTTCCTGGGGTCCACCCCAGGGACACTGAATTAATTCATAATTCCGTGGATATATTTAAAAATACACCACGAAAATGCAATTTCACTTAATTTATACTCATGTAAAGTTCTTTGATTTTTTAAAATTATTATTTTGCTTTTAGACCTCAATAAAAAATCCCATTTTCTTTATTTTCAGACAGTCACCAACAGCACTTTTACTGTACTAGACCAATTTTCACCTCGGTTGATTTAATGAGGAAAAATGGTCGAGAAAAGCGTGTTATCGGTAGGGTGAAATTACAAAAATCCATGTAACGTATACATTCCAATGCTAGTACTTGAATTGGACTTTGAATTTGTTTAAAAACTTAATGAAAAGCTTCATAAAATTCTGTGTTGCTCAGCAATTTGTTCCTCACAGATATCTACAATACAGATATACAGAGATAATTAGTACAATCTGAAAATTATGCAGCAAATGAATTACATCTAAATTCATGATTTAAAACTGCTTAATTTGAACCCGGATTTTGAGGAAGTACCATTATAAGTATGAATATCCAGGTATTCTTTTGATTAATAAATAAGTGGACACTTTATGTTTCTTAATCTTCTTTATTACAAGCTTCAATTTTCTTTCCTATCGCTGCTCGAGGGCAACCCGTCTGGTGTCTGTTTCATCTGCAACAAAAAAAAGAAAACCATTTGTAAATAATTTAAATGAATTACATGTACATGATTGCTCAACTGCAGTTTCAAAATCATTATTTTCCAAATTTATCAAGATGACATAGAAACTCAAAAAGTACATTAATAGAAATAGCAATCTCAGAAAATACTATCTCCACTAAACTTATCTACAGATAGATAGTTAATTGAAAAAATTTTCATGTTGGAAAGGAAATCCAGACTTTTCCTTTTTTAACCTTGTTTGAATGACCATTAGATAAGGCCATAGCACATTTACAGGTTTTCTTGCTCTGGGCTTTCTAATTTTCAAAGCCTAGAAAAGAAATAACACTTTTTTTCTGTCAGACCTAATTATGTACTTGAATAAGGGAATATACACATATCTGCAAATTGAAGTTAATGTTAAACCGGACTGTTTAACACAATTAAAGTGTGCTTACAGATTGCATTATCTGATGAAGTAGCAACAAGACTCATTCTTGAATGTATTGTTTCATCAATAATGCTGTAGATATGTATAGCCTTTACTTTTTATAATCTGTGTTACTTTGTAAATAATCCTAAGCAATTTTTATGAATATTTAATCTTGTTATAGAAATGTAACAAATATGTATATGTGCAGTTGTAATTTTAAGTCTCTTTGGATGTTTCATATCTTTGAAATTCAACATCATTAGTTTAAGTCTAATTTTCACATTCTGTCCACTGATCACATCACTGGATTTTGTTGACCATTTATGACATCAAAATGAAGTTTTGATCATTCCAACTGCATATTTACATCATTCATATAGAGTGTTTTAGATTAAGAAAACATATACATATTCATATTAACATTGAACTGACATAAATCTGTATCCTAAAGAATTGAAGAAAATAGTCGAGTATACTCTATATCGCCTTTGTGATATATCACTGCCACTGGTCCCTTAACACTCAAGGGTCACAGAAGCACTGCATCACTGAACGCTACACTAACTGTTCCAACCTATGACTGTCCACTCTGCAATGTTGTCTGTCCATCTCTTTTCCATCTCCCTCGTCGTCAATGAAGTGTGTCTTGGGATATATATATATCATATATATATATATATATATATATATATATATATATATATATAAAAGCACTAAAGTTCCAACAACACCCGATACCTCAAAGTGTCGGATCCACAACATGGATACAAGGTCAAATACAAAAAAATATACAAAGCACTAAAATGACCAACGACACGAACAACGAGATTGTCAAATTTTCGGGACGACCCGTCCCTTCTTCAGGACTCTCTCTCTCTCTCTCTCTCTCTCTCTCTCTATATATATATATGCAGTAAAATATCTCTATCTCGAAGTTCAAGGGACTTCGAAAAAACTTCGAGATATCCGGGGGTTCGAGATATCCAAAATCGATCTTGAAGTTTTTTTTTGAAGGGGGATATATGATGCATAGTATGGGATTTGCATTATAAACAACAACCCCGTTGCCGTTTCTTATAATGCAAGTTGATTGATATTGTGGGATTTCAAAGACAAATATTTCGGTGGGTTTTTTTTTCCATATCTATAAACATCACATTCACAATGTGTTTCAAAATTAAGATGATCGTACAATTTGTATGCTTACTTTACTGATGTCTAGACTAAAGTCAAGCTAGCGAACAATAAGCTAGCGACCAATAAGGATTTTTCCTAATATTTATCGCTTAGAAAATGTACGTATAACGATCCCGACAAAAAAGTACTCTCAATATACAGCGCATAGCGCCTAAACTAGGACTTGTGCCACTTAGGTGACCACAGTGCATTTTAGGCCATTGACCTCCCTAATAGGATCTGACCTCAAAAGGGTAAGTATAGGCGCCAATTTGGGGCACGGCGGCACCAAATATACCCTATTTTTACTATTTGACGATATGCGATAGCGGTCTAGGTACGGCGCCTAGCGCCTAAACTAGGACTTGTGCCACTTAGGTGACAACGGGACATTTTCGGGCATTGACCCCCTAAAGGAATCTGACCCTAAAAGGGTAAGTATAGGCACCGATTTGGGGCACGGCCGCGCCAAATATACCCTATTTGATTATATGAAATAGGGATGTAAGTTCTGCGCCTAGCGCCTAAACTAGGACTTGTGCCACTCAGGTGACCACAGGGCATTTTAGGACATTGACCCCTCCAATGGGATCTGACCCCAAAAGGGTAAGTATAGGCACCAATTTGGAGCCCGGGGGCGCCAAATATACCATATTTAACTATATGCGATAGGGGTCTAGGTACGGCGCCTAGCGCCTAAACTAGGACTTGTGCCACTCAGATGACCATAGGGCATTTTAGGCCATTGACCTCCCTAATAGGATCTGACCTCAAAAGGGTAAGTATAGGCACCAATTTGGGGCACGGGGGCGCCAAATATACCCTATTTTTACTATTTGACTATATGCAATAGGGGTCTAGGTACGGCGCCTAGCACCTAAACTAGGACTTGTGCCACTCAGGTGACCACGGGACATTTTCGGGCATTGACCTCCCTAAAGGAATCTGACCCCAAAAGGGTAAGTATAGGCACCGATTTGGGGCACGGCGGCGCCAAATATGCCCTATTTAACAATATGCGATAGGGATGTAGGTTCTGCGCCTAGCGCCTAAACTAGGACTTGTGCCACTCAGGTGACCACAGGGCATTTTAGGACATTGACCCCTCTAATGTGATCTGACCCAAAAACGGTAAGTATAGGCACCGATTTGGAGCACGGGGGCGCCAAATATACCCTATTTAACTATATGCGATAGGGGTCTAGGTACGGCGCCTAGCGCCTAAACTGGGACTTTCACTCAGATCACCATAGGGAATTTTAGGGCATTGACCCCCCTAATAGGATCTGACCCCAAAAGGGTAAGTATAGGCACCGATTTGGGGCACGGGGTCGCCAAATATACCCTATTTAACTATATGCGATAGGGATATAGGTTCGGTCCCTAGCACCTAAACTAGGACTTGTGCCACTCAGGTGACCACAGGGCATTTTAGGACATTGACCCCTCTAATGGAATCTGACCTCAAAAGGGTAAGTATAGGCACCAATTTGGGGCACGGGGGCGCCAAATATACCCTATTTTTACTATTAAATATATGCGATAAGGGTCTAGGTACGGCGCCTAGCACCTAAACTAGGACTTGTGCCACTTAGGTGACCACAGGGCATTTTAGGGCCTTGACCCCTCTAATAGATTCTGACCCCAAAAGGATAAGTATAGGCACCGATTTTGGGCAGGGCCGCGCCAAATATACCCTATCTAACTATATGCGATAGGGGTTTAGGTACGGCGCCTAGAGCCTAAACTAGGACTTATGCCACTAAGGTGACCACAGGACATTTTAGGCCATTGACTCCCCTAATAGGATCTGACCTCAAAAGGGTAAGTATAGGCACCGATTTGGAGCACGGCGGCGCCAAATATACCCTATTTAACTATATGCGATAGGGGTCTAGGTACGGCACCTAACGACTAAACTAGGACTTGTGTCACTCAGATGACCACAGGGCATTTTAGGACATTGACCCCTCTAATGGAATCTGACCTCAAAAGGGTAAGTATAGGCACCAATTTGGGGCACAGCCGCGCCAAATATACCCTATTTTTACTATTTGACTATATGCAATAGGGGTCTAGGTACGGCGCCTAGCGCCTAAACTAGGACTTGTGCCACTTAGGTGACTACAGGACGTTTTAAGGCATTGACCCCCCTAATAGGATCTGACCCCAAAAGGGTAAGTATAGGCACTGATTTGGGGCACGGGGGCGCTAAATCTACCCTATTTTTACTATCTAACTATATGCGATAGGGGTCTAGGTACGGCGTGTACCGCCTAAACTAGGACTTGTGCCACTTAGGTGACCACAGGACATTTTAAGGCATTGACCCCTCTAATAGATTCTGACCCCAAAAGGGTAAGTATAGGCACTGATTTGGGGCACGGGGGCGCCAAATATACCCTATTTGTACTATCTAACTATATGCGATAGGGGTCTAGGTACGGCACCTAGCGCCTAAACTAGGACTGGTGCCACTTAGGTGACCACAGGGCATTTTAGGGTCTTGACCCCTCTAATAGATTCTGACCCCAAAAGGATAAGTATAGGCACCGATTTTGGGCAGGGCCGCGCCAAATATACCCTATCTAACTATATGCGATAGGGGTCTAGGTACGGCGCCTAGAGCCTAAACTAGGACTTGTGCCACTAAGGTGACTACAGGACATTTTAGGCCATTGACTCCCCTAATAGGATCTGACCTCAAAAGGGTAAGTATAGGCACCGATTTGGAGCACGGCGGCGCCAAATATACCCTATTTAACTATATGCGATAGGGGTCTAGGTACGGCACCTAACGACTAAACTAGGACTTGTGTCACTCAGATGACCACAGGGCATTTTAGGACATTGACCCCTCTAATGGAATCTGACCTCAAAAGGGTAAGTGTAGGCACCAATTTGGGGAACGGCCGCGCCAAATATACCCTATTTTTACTATTTGACTATATGCAATAGGGGTCTAGGTACGGCGCCTAGCGCCTAAACTAGGACTTGTGTTACTTAGGTGACCACAGGACATTTTAGGGCATTGACCCCTCTAATAGATTCTGACCCCAAAAGGGTAAGTATAGGCACCGATTTGGGGCACGGCGCCGCCAAATATACCCTATTTTGACTATTTGACTATATGCGATAGGGGTCTAGGTACGGCGCCTAACGCCTAAACTAGGACTTGTGCCACTAAGGTGACAACGGGACATTTTCGGGCATTGACCTCCCTAAAGGAATCTGACCCTAAAAGGGTAAGTATAGGCACCGATTTGGGGCACGGCCGCGCCAAATATACCCTATTTAACTATATGCAATAGGGATGTAAGTTCTGCGCCCAGCGCCTAAACTACGACTTGTGCCACTCAGATGACCACAGGGCATTTTAGGACATTGACCCCCCTAATAGGATCTGACCTCAAAAGGGTAAGTATAGGCACTGATTTGGGGCACGGGGGCGCCAAATATACCCTATTTTTACTATCTAACTATATGCGATAGGGGTCTAGGTACGGAACCTAGCGCCTAAACTAGGACTAGTGCCACTTAGGTGACCACAGGGCATTTTAGGGCCTTGACCCCTCTAATAGATTCTGACCCCAAAATGATAAGTATAGGCACCGATTTTGGGCAGGGCCGCGCCAAATATACCCTATCTAACTATATGCGATAGGGGTCTAGGTACGGCGCCTAGAGCCTAAACTAGGACTTGTGTCACTCAGATGACCACAGGGCATTTTAGGACATTGACCCCTCTAATGGAATCTGACCTCAAAAGGGTAAGTATAGGCACCAATTTGGGGCACGGCCGCGCCAAATATACCCTATTTTTACTATTTGACTATATGCAATAGGGGTCTAGGTACGGCGCCTAGCGCCTAAACTAGGACTTGTGTTACTTAGATGACCACAGGACATTTTAGGGCATTGACCCCCCTAATAGATTCTGACCCCAAAAGGGTAAGTATAGGCACCGATTTGGGGCACGGCGCCGCCAAATATACCCTATTTTGACTATTTGACTATATGCGATAGGGGTCTAGGTACGGCGCCTAACGACTAAACTAGGACTTGTGCCACTAAGGTGACAACGGGACATTTTCGGGCATTGACCCCCCTAAAGGAATCTGACCTCAAAAGGGTAAGTATAGGCGCCGATTTGGGGCACGGCGGCGCCAAATATACCCTATTTTTACTATTTGACTATATGCGATAGGGGTCTAGGTACGGCGCCTAGCGCCTAAACTAGGACTTGTGCCACTCAGATGACCACAGGGATTTTAGGATATTGACCCCCCTAATAGGATCTGACCCCAAAAGGGTAAGTATAGGCACCAATTTGGGGCACGGGGGCGCCAAATATACCCTATTCAACTATATCCGATAGGGATCTAGGTACGGCGCCTAGCGCCTAAACTAGGACTTGTGCCACTCAGATGACCACAGGACATTTTAGGGCATTGACCCCTCTAATAGATTTTGACCCCAAAAGGGTAAGTATAGGCACCGATTTGGAGCATGGAGACGCCAAATATACCCTATTTTTACTATTTGACTATATGCGATAGGGCTCTAGGTACGGCCTAAACTAGGACTTGCACCACTTAGGTGACCACAGGGCATTTTAGGGCATT
Source organism: Ostrea edulis (assembly GCF_947568905.1). Lineage (NCBI taxonomy): Eukaryota > Metazoa > Mollusca > Bivalvia > Ostreida > Ostreidae > Ostrea > Ostrea edulis. Next base: position 61,438,547 of record NC_079170.1, on the reverse strand, counting down.
GACCCCTCTAATAGATTCTGACCCAAAAAGGGTAAGTATAGGCACCGATTTGTAGCATGGAGACGCCTAATATACCCTATTTTTACTATTTGACTATATGCGATAGGGCTCTAGGTACCGCGCCTAGCGCCTAAACTAGGACTTGTGCCACTCAAGTGACCACAGGGTGTTTTAGGGCTTTGACCCCTCTAATAGGATCTGGCCTCAAAAGGGTAAGTATTGGCACCATTTTGGGGTAGGGAGACGCCAAATATATCCTATTTGCACTATATGACTCTATGCAATAGAGGTTTAGTTGGGGTGCCTAGATGAACCACCTAAACTTGGACTTGTGACACACATGTGATTACAGCCCAATTTAGGTATTCAACTCCCTAATATGATCTGACCTGAAAAGGGTAAGCAAAGTCACCGTAAATTTATTTTTTTTATATACAAAACCATATTGTTTTTAAAATTTCGGCCGTGATCTTATCAAATGGGTATCAGTGTTATACAAAAAAGCTAAATTATGTGTTATTGAAAACGGTGTTTTTTCATAATTCTTTGAAATTGGCAGCGGTTGTCGTCAAGGTGATCCAATATCTCCTTATTTATTCAACCTTTGAGTCGAAATTTAGGCCATATGATACTACAAAACAAAAATATCAGGGCCATTAAAATAAAGAAAGCATTTGTTTAATACAATATGCGAATGACACAGTTTTATTTTTGGATGGATTAGAAAAAAGTCTAAAAAGTGCTCTTGATCTACTATTTCAATATTCTAAATTTTCAGGTTTAAAACCCAATATTTCCAAAACCAAATCAGTTTGGATTGGCTCTATAATTAATACTGAAGATACTTTCTGTAGTCATACTGGATTACAATAGAGAAGAGAACCATTCACAGTTCGAGGTATAATAAAGCTTAATTTTGATAACAGACTTACAGCTATTTAGAAAGAAATAACCCAATGGTCAAAAAGATATATTTCTCCCATAGGATAAATTACAATGGTGAAAAGTTTATTTCTATTAAAATTCCCAAACAAAGTTTACAGTGGATATAGCAACTTATAAAAACTAAAACCAGAAATCATGAAAAATGGCCCTGTTTCCAAAATTTAAAATCTTTTGGGGGTCAAAAGACTTCAAAATCTGCTTTCTAAAACAATTAATTTTATCCAATTTCCTCTACGCGCTTTCTTTCTACGGGCTTCTAAATATAGCAATGAAATGAATGCATTTACATTGTAACGTCATTTTGACGTCGTTGTATTGCTAAGGTAGTTAATTAACTAAGTCAAAATTTACTCGAATGGTGTAAAGGAGAAAAACTGTATCATTTAATATTATTAAGTTCTTCATTAAATTTCCTCGTGTATTTTCAGATACAATGAGTATTCATTTTGATAATAAATATGACATTGTATGGAAAAAGCATTGCGTTCTGCATGTTAGCTTGTCAAATGCAATGAGGATGCCAGTGTTGTATCGTTCATATTCAGTTGATTCCACAAGATATGACAAAGGGTTTCATAAAATACATGTACATGATTTATTAGATACAAAAGGCAATTTATCAGCTACCAGAGTATCACAAATGATTACTCAATTCAGATTCCATTTACTAGATATGAGGGATTGAAACAAGTTATTGTGCACTTTCAAACAATACGATAGAGCTTTAAGTTGGGAGCCTAGCGCCCAAACTAGGACTTGTGCCACTCAGGTGACCACAGGGCATTCAGGGTATTGGCCTTTTTAATAGGAACTTACCTCAAAAGGTTAATAGAGGCACCATTTTGGGGCACGGAGGCCCCAAATATACATTATTTCAATCATTTTTATGGAAATTATCTCTATGACCTAAAGAAGTTTCTGGTTGTTCATATTTCATTTTTTAGAATGTATTCCTCTTAGTCATTATTTAATTGGTTTTATTGAGAATTATGGGTAATTCTTTACTTGTTTTAAACAATGTAAATTCAGTGTATATAGAATACATGCCAACAGTTTCATAATTCGATATACCCTTCGATCTCTTTCTTTGTTACTACATGTAGAATCTGTACAATTAAGTTTCAATTCCTGGATTATGCGGCGGACCAGCGCACTGCATGGAAACAACAACTCTGCAATCACCCATAGATATACGTCCATGGCCTGGAGTTTGGCGTCGATAAAGTACACCACAGTCAATGATTAAAGAGGTCTGAAAATGGACCGAGACTCGGAAGGCACATGGTGCGACCCCAACAGCCCCAGATTGAGGGCGGAAAATGTTACCCCAGGGGGTCCCTTTTCTTGCCTGTATACCCTTTTAGCGGACTTTTCAAACATTAAGTTGTTATTAACCTTCATTATGACCCTACATGACGTAAAATTAAGAACTTTCAGGTGAGCTCAATTGTACTTTATACCCTATGTGACCCTTTTAAGCGTTCTATATGTTTGACTGTTGTTTTCTACCCGTCTATCAGCTTTCTATTCTTTAATCACCCAATATTCAATTATTAGGGAAGTCTGAATAGGGGCCCCGCTCCTGGTAGGCCCAAGGTGGTACCCCTACCGCCCCAAACTGAGGGTGGAAGATAATAGCCTAGGGGAGGGGTCCCCTTTCTTGCCTTCATAATCTTTTTGTGGACTCTTCAAAGATTAAGTTGTTATTAGCCATCATTAAGACCCTACATAAAGTAAAACTAGGAACTTTAAGGTGAGATTATTTACCCTCAGAGGCCTATGTGACCCCTTTTAAAGGTTCTATATGTTTGACTTCATTGTTCTCTAGTCTTTTGTCAGTTTTGTTTTATTCCAACACCATATAGTCATTTATTAGAGAGGTCTTAAGTGGTCTCACCGTTTGGTGGCCCCAGGAGGTACCCCTACAACCCCAAACCGAGGGCGAAAAATGATAGTCGTAGGGATCCACTTCCTTGTCTGCATACTCCTTTTGTGGACTCTTCAATCATTATTTTCTTATTAACGTTCATGTGATGTAACGTCAGGAACTTTCAGGTGAGCTCAATAGCCTTCAAGTATGAAACTTGGTAATTAAAAATTTGTTAATTAATTGTTTGAAAAATTATCAATTCTGATTTATTATGTGTTACCTTTTAGTATTCCGTTTGAGTACTCGAAGTACTTTGTTGAACTTTCTTATTGGCTGCTAGCTTTTATGGTCTTATTGGATGCTGGTTAGTGGCTGCTAACTTCAGCCAAGTCGTAGCTAGGACTGTTAAAATATGTAGAACCGAAAGTTTCACTGAAGCGCCGAAGGTGGCGAGGGTTAGGTGCAGGAGGGGTGTTTCGAGGGACCATCTCCGAGAACCCTTAATTTTAGACTTTAAATAAATCTTCCACATACTCTATCAGAGATGCATAAAATTGCGTATCTGCCACGTAAGGGGTTAATGGACCCTTCTCCAGTTTCATATGAAAGCCAACAAAAATAATCTATCATATCTGAAATGTACACTGAAGTAATTCAGACATGTTCCTATAATTTTCTATCATCTTGATGCCATGTAGAATATATTGTATATATATATATATATATATCATCATCATCATCATCATCATCATCATCAATTGAAGTTACGCTCCTGCGTGGCAGTGATTGAGTGATACGAAGTGCACATTTTCAAAAGTTTTATCCATAAAAATGGAGAAACTAAACCTTGTTTTATCAGATATAATACAACCTGTTAAAACTAAGCATAATGAAGAATTTGGTAACGTAAGCTTTACTATTTAGGACCGCAATGGTAAGCGCGTCACCAACTTCCGGTGTAAGGGGAGTAACTGCAAAAATGTAGGTCTGAGTAAGTAGCTCTTAAGAATCCTCTGGTTAACTTTTCATTTACTTTTATTAAAATATACTTATCTCTTAATAATTGCAAAGTGACATACAATAATGTTTTGAAATTGAAATAAATGTTTAACAATTTCCTAAATTTTCAAACCTTGCAAATATTTGTGTCAGTATCTTTTATAGAAAATAACGTTGATTTTGAGCGTATTTACTGGCATAAGTTTTGCTGATATAACATTTATTAATATGACATGAGTCACACTACTCTTTTGATATTGATAGGTCTGAACAGTATGGAGCGCCATATTAACATAAACTGAAGTAATGGAAGATATCTTCAATTAGTTGAAGATATCATCAATTCATTTGATGCGCGCAACAATTTAATTAAAGATCTCTTCAAATAATTAATGATATCTTCAATTCTGAATTATTGCTCGCATTAATTGAATTGATGATAGCAATAATTCTTCAGCTGAATTGATGCGCACTTTGATTTAATTAATGATCTCTTCAAATGAATTAATGCTATCAACAATTGAATTGATGCGCTACAATTTCATTGAAGAGAGCAATAATTGATATATTGTGCGCATTAAATCACATTGATAAGAGCAATAATTGATTCAATGCGCGCATTAATTCTAATATGGCTCTCTTCAATTGAATTAATATCTTTAATTTATTTGAAGAGAGCAATAATTCTTTTAGAGAGAGCAACTATATAATTAAAGATATCTTCAACTCAACATATCCAAAATTGAATTAATGATCTCTTTAATTGAATTGTTGCTCTCTTTTAAAGAATTTATGCGCGCATTAATTCCTTGTACAAAAGCATTTTAAATAATTAAAGATATCTTCAATTGAATTAAAGAGATCATCAAATTATTTATATCGAGCTCTAAATTAATTATTGCGAGCAATATTTCTACGAAATTGATGCCCTCATCAATTGAATTGAAGAGAACAATAATTGAATTCCATTATTGCTCTTATTAATTCAATTGCATTGATACGCGCATCAATTGAATTGAAGAGAGCAATAATTGAATTAATGTGCACATTAAATCAATTATTGCTCTCATTAATTCAATGGATGCGCGCATTAATTCATTTGAGGAGAGCAATAATTGAATTGAAGCGTGCATTAATTCATTTGATGAAAGCAATAATTGATTTAATGCGCGCATTAATTCAATTAAAGAGAGCAATAATTGAATAAGATATCTTCAATTATTTGAGTGTATGTTAATTTGGCGCTCCATAGAACAGCAGCATTGAAAAAAACCCGAATGTTGTGCGATGAAATTCCTAAATACATATCTAAATACATTATGTCCATCATCTTTCAAAATTTACTTATAATTAGGTTTACTTCATATAAATCTGTTATTTTTATATCAATATCTACATATGCTGGAAGTGCACATGTCACAAAATTCCGTGGAATGATGAATACTACGTTCTGCTAAATTTTCAAATGGAGTATCAAGAATTTCAACAATTCCGTTCTGAAATAGAACATCCTCCAATGATTTAGAAAAAACAATCTAGAACATTGGGGAGGGGGTCATTAGTGGCGGATTTAAGGTACATCGTGGTCTCTTGTTTAGAAAAATGTAAACGATAAAAAAGCAATAATTCATTCCTCTCTCAGAGCAAGAAATGACAAAATCTTTTGATTTATTGAATTACTTTTATTGGGAGAACGTACATTTTTTCCAAAACCCCTTAAAATTTGCGTCATTTTGTTGATTTCCCTCTATCAAAAATGACAGAAAATAGTAAACATTTCCACATAGAAGACATATTTGAAGCCCAATAAAATCTGTAAAATCCGTAAAATCTAGGAGGTTCCGGGAGCCTCCACCAGGGCTTAGCCCTGGACCCACTGGGGGTCTAAAGGTGCACCCCCCGACCCCTGCATCATAAAGTTGCGCCTTCTAACCCCAATTTCTGGATCCACCCCTGGTCATGCTAATAAAGTGATTGTAAAACGTGGTACTTTGCATAAAACTACTTTGGTGTTTATACATAGAATTAATACGGCATTACTGAAAAAAATCAAAATTTATTTTACATTATTAGACCTGATTAATTTTTCTCTCATTGTATGATTGAACATATTTATGATTTTTACGTAAATAATAACAAAGACACGTGTCTGCGCCAACCACGTGGGTCCTCAAACAGGGCCCATTTCATTTCAAACATCAAACACTGGTCTATCGAGTATTCATTGATACACGACAAATATTCGTACGAATTAATGTACATCAGATTTGGCACGCTGTGAAAGGGATAGTTTCGCACTATAGACCCGATCAACTTTCTCAAAAAATAAAAATATCTCATATTTAAAGTAATATTACCCGTGTAAAAATTTATGAAATAATTTAGGGAAACGTGTCAAGTATACCTAAGTGGCACAAGTCCTAGTTTAGGCGCTAGGCGCCGTACCTAGACCCCTATCGCATATAGTTAGATAGTAAAAATAGGGTATATTTGGCGCGGCCGTGCCCCAAATCGGTGCCTATACTTACCCTTTTGGGGTCAGAATGTATTAGAGGGGTCAATGCCCTAAAATGCCCTGTGGTCACCTAAGTGGCACAAGTCCTAGTTTAGGCGCTAGGCGCCGTACCTAGACCCCTATCGCATATAGTTAGATAGTAAAAATAGGGTATATTTGGCGCGGCCGTGCCCCAAATCGCGCCTATACTTACCCCTTTGAGGTCAGATTCTATTAGGGGGTCAATGCCCTAAAATGTCCTGTGGTAACCTAAGTGGCACAAATACTAGTTTAGGCGCTAGACGCCGTTTATTGAGAGTTCTTTTTTGTCGGGTTCGTTATACGTACATTTTCTAAGCGATAAATATTAGGAAAAATCCTTATTGGTCGCTAGCTTATTGTTCGCTAGCTTGACTTAGGCGATGTCTAGGCCCGACTAGGATGTAGCTATTGCATTGTAGTGAAAGAACCTATCACGTAAGAAACAAAAAAGACGGATTTTTAAAAAGAACTTTTTATGTTTATTAAATACAATATCTTATTAAGTACAGCTAATACGCATGCTATTTTATTCAGCATTTTTTATCCATGTTGATAATGTGTTTGGAGGGATTTCGTATTTTTTAGCGATGTTGTTGTGATCCAAAGTGTTTAATTTCTGTTCACTTTGAAGATTTTCGTGTTTTCTATGTTCTAGTTTTAATGATGAGGCGTGTATTATTAAATGTATTATCGTTATTATGAGCATTAACTTCAAGCTCACTTCGACAATTTTGTGCGATTATCTAACCCACATGTTAATGATATAGCGTGTATCAATCAAAACACCATCCCTGGAATCGGGCAGTGGACTTAATCCGTAATGTTGGAAGGCTTCACTAATCACCTGAGCTGTTGAAACAATTATGGCCACCCGTGACTACTCGGAAAAGGCGAGCGTGGATTAGCGGTCATTAATTATAATTGATGTAGCCGCGGGCGGAGACGTGTGTTTTAACGACGCCAGGTATGGTAAGCAGACCGGAAAATTGACTGCACCTCAAGATAAGCCAGGTGAAATTAGGGCATGGGACCTTGAAAATACGTCGACATAAGCGGAGTATTCGAGATTACCGTGTTCGAGATATCAGAAGTTTTTCAAATCATTTATATAGGGAAAACGGCCGGGACCGGTGGTCGACTTCGACTCAAGCGGGGTATTCGAGACAAACCATATTCGAGATACAGATATTTTACTGTATATATATTCTAACAATTTTGAAAATGTGTTTATACGTTTGTACTAAATGCGTCTTAATGTACATGTAGTTTGCAGATCTTATTAAGATTGTGCATTGAAAGGCAGTTGAGCAGTAGATCCATGTGTCAAGCTTGTTTATTGGTTGTGACTTTGTGATAAAGATGTGACTATTAAAATATATAAATAGCATTGAATATATTTAAGCATTATTTCCCAGTGAATAATGTGGGATAGTTAAAAGTTCATGCCCCCTCACAGAAAGTGTAACATGCTGTACCACATATTAAGATCTATAAAGAGAAGTATTTCCTTGCTATAGCGAACCCATCATTAGTAGACAATGGTTTGTGTGTTATTTTTATTTACTTCATGTTGAGTTGAATTGTGTAAATATCTTCTAGCTATATGCTTACGTGAAACATGTTTACAAGTACCGGTAGAAAACTCAATTTTCAGTGCAATATTTTATTGTACAATGTAACAAACGTTTAATCAACAAAAATAAATAAATAATGTTGAGAAAATGTGGTGGCTAGAAGGGGAGGCCACATCAATTACTAAGTAATTAAGCACTGATTGTTATTTGGGTATATATAACTAGTGGGCAATTTTTCAAATTCTATAACAATCTTCCTTTTAGAATGTGGTTCTCTCTATACGAAAATCATTTACCCGGTAAGTTAAGATATTATCATAATTTTTAAATTGGTTGTAGGTTTTGTTGTTAAATTTGAAAATTAAGGTAAGTTCATTTAAATGTCTAAAACTTTTCTAATCTAGTTATAAAATCCCGAATTTTATCTCTAAATTAGCCCTAAAATTTCATTTTGTTGCCCTCCATTCAAGATAAATATACGATGCATAAAATGTATATATACTTGCATAATGAGAAAATGCAGTTTATATGTGAATGGTTTTCAGTCTAATTAAAATTAGATCCTTTGATCCACTCATCTACTAATGCTACACTTGTGATCAAAGGATCTAATTTTAATCAGATTGGAATGATTTTATTTATAGGGGGGGGGGGTAGTAAGTCTTAAGTTTTTTTTGTATAAACTATCGAATGATTTTTGTATTTTACAACAACTTTTAAGAGGGTTTCGTTGGGCAAAAGTGGACACAATGACACTGAATTGCGTCAACCAAGTGTTGGGGTGTACAAGCTTCGTATCGCTCGGTCGTACAGTCCCGAACACATTGACGTTTTTTTTGTTGAGAAATCCGAGCCTGATGAGTGATAGTGTCTGTGAATATATGTATGAGAGACGTTCTGTTTAAGGCGTGGGAGAGAGAGAGAGAGAGAGAGAGAGAGAGAGAGAGAGAGAGAGAGAGAGAGAGAGAGGGGGGGGTTGACTTTTGTGTACATTTATGTAAATGTTTTTGCTGTTTTGTTTGTTTGCTTTACGTCCCTTTGAGAACTTTTCACTCAAATTGAGACGTCACCAGCTGTACGTGGAGTACCACAAGTTCAAACCTATGCTTAACGGTCAAGGCTGTAGCATTCAAATTTTTAATGTGCCAACGCCTGGGCTTGCCCAACGCCTGTCGTAACACAGGGTCTCCTTTTAAGCTCAAGTGACATTTTCTGATCGCCTGTTGTCCGTCATCTGTCCGTCCGTCTGTAAACTTTTTACATTTTCGACTTCTTCTCCAGAACCACTGAGCCAATTTCAACCAAACTTGGCCCAAAGCATCCTTGAGTGAAGGGCTTTCAAGTTTGTTCAAATGAAGGGCCATGTCCTTTTCAAATGGGAAATAATTTTTTTTTTTAAATTGGTTGTCATCATATACTGCTACATGCAGAAATTTCTAGCTGTAAAAACAAGATTTTCGACATTGACAATGCATTCATCTGCCTCCTCGCCCTTTTGGAGAATTTCTATATCCACGCCCGAGTCCCAAATATTAGAGAATTGTATTGAAAAGTAAATTATATTCATAGAATATAGAGAACAACCAAGGAATAGGTCCAGAACCACATCTTTTTCATGGGGAAAGGGTGGATGTTCCAATCCAGCTTTATACAATACAATAAAATGCACGAGGAGAGCACGAGGAGGACTACCCTGGTCAATGTTACTTTTTGGCGATAATGGCATTCCATACAGACGATTTATGCTTATAAATTAATCAAATCCAAATATTATACACGAGATATGTATCCCTACAGTTTGTCATACGTATTTACTACGTTGAACAATCCCCGGGAATTCTTGCTCTGATATTCCGACTTTAACATTAGTGTGCAGGTACAGTCATGGATGTCCGATACCAGCATTGACGAGTACAGTCTTGGATGTTAGCTGACAGACCCCACTCATTGAATTGCGAATAATGAACAGCGAACTGCGTTCCAAAATTTAATTGCCGGTATGAAGTGCAACAATTCCCTCCGGCATCTAACCTGTTTATGAAATGGCTAATAAATGTTTACAAACCCGAGGGCGCATAATGGCGCTTAAAATAGCGAAAGTAAATATGCATATCGCAAGATTTGAATTTCATCGCTTTCAAACTCGAAAACTACCCAAAATATTTCATTTAAAACACATTTAGAGTAGTTCTAGACATGAAAAGAATTAATTTTGCTGAAAAAATTAAAAAGTTTAGAAACATGCGTTTTGTCCTTTAAGGAAGCCTTTTAGTGTATCGGCGTGAAGCATCGCAGTTCGTACCCTCAATTATTTTCAAAATATGATGAAAAAATAATTTATGTTTTCTTAACCTCTAACAAACATTTAATCGTGTCCAGAACACTCAACAGCTTGGGATCTCTCTCCGCCAACGCATACAATTTCAAATGATAAAAGTACACTTTAATGTGAACGTCATTCAACCATGCACTTGGAACATTATTTAGATTTTAATGGAGGAACGTGTTTAGCCCCGTCCATTAGTAAAATGTTGGTATATCTTACATGGAATGTCTAATCCTATCTCAGGATCGGTTAATTTAACATACATCACACGATACTGAACATACATCACAAGATATTGAACACACATCATAAGAATATCGAATATAGCAACGTTTTACACGCCATAGACGGCACCCAACTTGACCCAAGTCTACCTATAAAAAAGATGATAGAAACAGGAGCCAACAGCGTTATCAAACATGATTGGATGACACATTCTTTATCCCCAAATCAAATTGCAGCATGTGTACTTGAAAATTTGATTAGTTTTACACCAAATTTCCTCATGAAAATACAGTTAAATACTAAAAACGTTCCGGGGACTTTGCTCCATGGACCCCCATCAGGGCGAATTGGGGACCTTAATGCGACCAACAGACCCCTTTTGTTTTAGATTTTTTTCCAGCCCCCTCTAAATTGAAATCTTAAATCCAGCCATGTTTATAAGGCAATTTGCATTAAAAAAACTAAATTGGTTTATAAGGTGTTGACGCACCATCCTGATGGTATACAATGCAAATGAAACACACATGACTATTATTAGATTTTGTAGATTACAGAAACAAAATGCTTCAGATATGTGCTTGATATAAATATACCTACCCCTGGATCAATGTCACATGATGATGACGATATCAGTTACATTGTGCATGTCTGCAACTCTGGGGCGCGTTTTAAAAAGAACTTACGACTTACGACAAACATTACATACTGGAATTTTCCTGTTTATTGTAAAGGTAATTCACTCCAAACGCAAAATATATCTTTAAAATGTTGAAAATTAAACGTCAAAAAAGTTTTACTTTATTCCCTTAAAGTAATAACTGTGTAATACAATTTAAGACTTGCGACTTTGCCGTAAGTTGTTTTGTAAAACGGGCCCCTGATTCGCACGTCGCGGATTTTGAACAAAGCTATAACAGAGAGAGAGGGGGGAGCAGAAAGAACCACAACACTGTTGGTTATTTGAACCTTGAATTTTCGACGCAATCCGCGTCTTTATTACGAGACATATTACATTAATAAATATCAAATGCTACACACTACAAATAAAAAAAACCGGACAAATATCAATAATCTACATCGATAACAAAAATAATACACTAATAGATTAAATTAGAGAATAAACAATTTCTAAATGTAAAAGTGTAGCGGAATATGAATATGTATATATTACAATGCTGCTTCCTCATCAGCGTATCTGATAAAGGAGAATCTGAAGAGTTGTACCATATCGTAGATGGCTACAATTCAACTTTCTCTTAAAGAAGCGAACAAGAAATTTCTCCAAAAATTCGATCCAACTCTCAACTTATTCATGACAATCTGACCCCAGATGAAAGGAGCCTGCCAGTATTAAAAGACTTAAAACCCCGGGAATATTGTCATCAAGATAAAGTATCTACTGCAATCATTATGAACAAAGCAGATTACAAAGCAGGAGCAAACAGACAATTGTCAAATCAATTTTTTTTCAAAAAAAAATAAATGATTTTGTCCCAACAAAACCTTGCCAATACTATCACGATGAAGAAATAAGTGAAGAAATTTTCACTTGTCTCCTTCCCATTAACAACAGCAAACCTGTAGGGTTCTACCGTCTACCAAAAATACATAAAGAAGGAATTTCAGACCATCCAAGTGTCAGCGCTATTGGTAATCCCATTGAGAAAATGTCGCAGTTTTTGGATATGTGCCTACGACCTGATGTAGAAACCACACCGTCCTACCTCAAAGACACAACAGACTACATTAACAAAAAAAACCAACTTCCCAGACAATTTCCCTTCTCGTGAATGTGGATGTTGTATCATTATACACGAACATTCCTCACGACGAAGGCATTGAGGCATGTAGGGTAGTCTGGAACAGTAGAAAACACCAAAAACCATCAACAGATTTGGTATACTTTAAAAGCGCAATATAGTTCGTGTTCAATGAGGAACATTACCTTCTAGCAAGAGGCACGACCATGAGAATAAACATTGCACCTTCTTATAAAAACACGTTTATGGGTAGATTAGAATATGCCATGTAAAACGTTGCTATATTCGATGATCTTGTGATGTACGTTCAATACCTTGTAATGTACATGTATGTTCAATATCTTGTGATGTATGTTCAATATCTTGTGATGTATGAAAGGTGAAGATAACGAACAGTGATCAATCTCATAACTTCTACAAGCAATACAAAACAGTTAGTTGGGCAAACACGGACACCTGGACACACCAGAGGTAGGGTCAGGTGCCTAGGAGGAGTAAGCATCCCCTGTCGGCCGGTCATACCCGCCGTGAACCCTATATCCTGTTCAGGTAAACGGAGTTATCCGCAGTCAAAATGAGTGTGCCAAGAACGGCTTAACAATCGGTATGAAACACGTCAGACAGCATTTGACCCAATGATAAGTTGTATTGACGAGCGAGATTGTTATAACGACCATAGAATTTGCGAAATGCTGACTTCAATCGAAACTGTTGAAACCCCTGTACCATCGACCTGTTTGTCAGTAGCTTACCTCGATTTAAATACTGACTATACGCAGAACAAGCTCTTGTATATCGAATAATTTGAGATATATAAACACCATATGCAGGTGATAATGGAATATTGCTACATAAATATGGGAAGTTGACGATGGAGAAGCTGAAATCATCCCGTTTGTCATACGGTTGTGTTGTCAGTTTGCCGTTAATGTCTACTTTCAATAAAATGTCTAAGTATGAAGCAGAAGTGGACGACTCTGTGGTGTCCTTTATTTCGAGTTCACAGGGATATATCAAATCGACATATGAATGAAGGTTATTATTGTTAATAGACAAAACGTCATCGATATATCTGAATGTAGAATTGAAGGCCACAGTCAGAAATTTTTTCCTCTCACGTAGAAGTTTTTGAATAAATTCTGCTTCATATGAATATAGAAACAGGTCAGCTAACAAAGGAGTACAATTCGTGCCCATGGGAATTCCAATAGACTGTTCGAAAACCTGATCACCAAAGACCACAAAGATATTATCAATTGGGAACTCTAGCGTATTTTTATTTCAACTTCAGAGTACTTGTGCGTGGTATGTTCTATATCTTGTGATGAATGTTCAATATCTTGTGTTGTATGTTCAATATCTTGTGTTGTATGTTCTATATCTTGTGATGTATATTCAATATCTTGTGATTTTTATATTCGATAATCTTGTGATGTATGTTCGATAATCTTGTGATGTCTGTTCTATATCTTGTGATGTATATGCTATATCTTGTGATGTATATTCTATATCTTGTGATGTATATTCAATATCTTGTGATGTATATTCAATATCTTGTGATTTATATTCGATAATCTTGTGATGTATGTTCGATAATCTTGTGATGTATGTTCAATATCTTATGATGTATGTTCAATAATATTATATCTTATGATGTATGTTCTATATCTTGTGATGTATATTCTATATTTTGTGATGTATATTCGATAATCTTGTGATGTATGTTCTATTATCTTGTGAAGTATATTCGATAATCTTGTGATGAATATTCGACAATCTTGTGTCTTGGCCTTCAACCGATATACACATTTCAGAGAAATTACCACCGCAAAGAAAAAATATCAAAATCAAAAATAATTTGTTAAGCATTATTGAAGCAAAGTTATTTGTTGTGATGTTTTGCAACTGCTGACGTCAGCAAAATGATTATTGATTACGTAAAAGGGGATTTATAGGGGAATAATGTACGAGAGTTGTTAATCTCGGCTGAGATTCGGCTCGGCTGGATATTTGGACAGACGCCTTCACCACATCTTGGAGCAGTCAATAATTCATGTCTGGTAATTTATTTTCAGCTTCGGCCGATTCTAGCAATCAATGTGCACTTGATTCATTAGACCTACACTTGAATTTGTTTGAACTGTTTTGAATAGCAGCTCTAAAGTTGTTCCTAAGTTTGTGTCCAAAGAATCACTGTACTTCGAAACTGGCTGGGAAACAAGGCATTTTGTTGCAAAAATGACTACGATGTTCAAAATTAACATTGGAAACGTACCTGAATATTTACTGATTATTTAAATTAAAACTCGTTAAATTTACTTAAATTCCAGAGTAGATAATCACTCTCTCATCAAAAAGCATGAAAACATGTCTAAATAGAACACTCGAAACAAAGACCAGTTTATTGTATCAAGATGTACTCTAGAATTATTTAAAACGTCTTTTGTACCAGATGTTGTAAAACAATGGAATGTTTTTAATGGAGAAGCAAGGGCAGCCACCTCAATCAATTCATGTCGCAGATATATAACTTCTTATTCGCCACTTTACCTTACACTTAGTAAATTTATGTTAATATACCAATAACATTCACACAAAACTAGGATATCACTCTTTACTCAACTATGATTTACGCAAGCGTAACATTATAAATAGTCCTCTATGTTGTTGGGGTAAAAATCTCTTCTTTTTCGCTTGTAAAGTTATACAATATGCTAGACATATTCTTTTTAATCAACTATTTGGTAATGATTTGGTCAACATAGATACAAACCTTGTTGGATAAATGTTTTGCCATTACAGACCAATACCAGTATTTTTGTTGCTGTTGATAAGTTTATAGATGAACCCTGTTCATTTATGTACATGTAATTACTTTGTACTATGTTATTATGTCTCCATTTCCAAGCAGAGCCCCATGTTGTTTTAGTTTGAATTCTTCTCTTCTCTTCTTTTCGAACATAGTTTGTCTGGGCCATAACTACGTGTATATTATCTTTTGACACAGGCCTTTGATATTTGGTATGTGGGTATACCATGCTCAGACAGTATGTCGCGTACCGTTTTGGTGAACTTAAACCTTGACCTTTATGTAAAGGTCAAACAATAGATTTTAGATCTTTTTTTTTTGTCCGGACATTAGCTTGTTTTCTTTTGTCATAGGCCTTCGATATTTGGTATGTGGATATACCATGATAAGATAGTATGTTGCGTGCCATTTTGATGACATTTGACATTGGCCTTTTATGTAATGATCAAATAATAGGTTTGGGGGCATTCTTTTGACACAGGCCTTTGATATTTGGTATATGGGTATGCCATTATAAGAAAGTGTATCGCGTGCCATTTTTGATGACTTTTTATGTGAAAGTCAAATAATATAAAAGTTTGGGGCAATGTTTTGTCCGGAACATCTTCTTTTTCTTTTCTTTTTTGTCTTTTGACAAAGGCCTTTGATAGTTGGTATGTTGATAAGTTTAATTTACTATCAACACTGTTCTTGGTTGAAGCACATATACATATAGGTGACTGTTATGTACCGTAACTCTTAATTTTCCACTTTAAAGATGATCCCTAGAAACTGTTATAAAAAAAAAACTATGGAACTTGGAAGGAGAGACACAAGTTTTAGTGTGCTAAAACAATTCTTTCTAGTTTAACCTTGCTTCACTTGCTATTTACCTGATGTATCCAATGCTCATGACATATTATATATTATAATATTTAAGGTGAGGGGCCAGTAAGCTTATAGAGACCTTGTCTCCATTCTATTTAATTATGCAAAAGAATATGTTTAAAACAAAACAAAAAATTTAAATGTCACAGTCTCGGTGGGTGAGGGGGAAATTCGGTCACTTTCATGCTAAGAAATCGATTTCAAAATTTCATCATTGTTTGTGTTCAATTACATTTGTCATCTGAATGGACGGAGGGTAAGATTTAAAAACCTGCTTACATGTCTTCGTTACTATTATTCTTTGTTTATGTGTAGAATCGGGCTGAATGATAACATTTTGAGAAGAACAGCTGAGGACAATGCATGATGGTTAGATAATCTCAAAACGCTGTGTTAGCATATTTTTTAATCCTATTTATTTTGCTCCAAGATGTATTCATTCCGTATAATCCATCACCACATATTACACTCTGAAGAAAAATAAATAAATACGCGGCTCCTGTCGGCTTACATGTAAGATCCGTGCGGAGGAATACACGATATTTTTTTTCTCATTACTATATATGTAAAGCATAGAGTTGAGCATTATTTTAAAAATATCGCAGCCTTTAACTTATAGTGTACTAGTACAAAAAAAAACTTATTGGCGAAAGCGCCAAATTCGAGCGCATCATCTTGATAACCATCAAATCAGATCATTAATAGAAACCCCTTTTTTATATCGAAGATTATTTTTCCTGCACCCATTCCTTCGCTACAGTTAATTTTGGTAGGTTAAGGCTCATATTTTAGATAACGTTCCATTGTTCCTTGATAGGCTCACTGGGGACCGTCAGGGAAACTCCAACAATCACAACCTACATATTTCTGTTAGTTATTAATTACCGCCGTAATTGGCTGGGGAAAAAAACCCGAAACGGCCTCACACTGTAAACAATCAATCATTAGATAATATCCCATTGTATTAGCTTCCATCTCCAATGTAGAATATATCTAATCATAGAGAAATAGCTATTTGTATTTCTATTTGTATTTTTAACAAAAATATATTAATTTTTTATTTTTTTTTTTTTAAATAAAAATGTGCTTTACATTCACCCTTTGTAAGTAAGCAACATGAATTTTTTTTTCCAGACAATGATAACAATTTTTGATCTAAACATGACATGCCTGCAAGGTTGACTTTTGAGACATTAAATTAAAAACTTGCTTTATTCAAAGTACCAAAAAGCTTTAAAGTTGAATATATGTAGTATTGTATACTTTTTAAACTTGCATTGCAGAATTTATTATATGTTAAATCTAATTATTTATTCATGAAATACAAAAAGGGTCTGCAGTAATTTGTGAATTCAAGACTATTTTGCAGTGAGAACCAGACATATAAAAACTCCAAAGTGCACATGTATATACACTCTGTACATGATGTATATACACTCTGTACATGATGTGTATACACTCTGTACATGATGTGTATGCACTCTGTACACGATGTGTATGCACTCTGTACACGATGTGTATGCACTCTGTACATGATGTGTATGCACTCTGTACATGATGTGTATGCACTCTGTACATGATGTGTATGCACTCTGTACATGATGTATATGCACTCTGTACATGATGTATATGCACTCTGTACATGATGTATATGCACTCTGTACATGATGTATATACACTCTGTACATGATGTATATGCCCTTTAAAATCGTTATCCTTTTGCGTACAAGTGTTTCAACTTGCTGATTTTGTTACTGTAGCAACTAAAATATCTTGATTAAATACTTCACAACGACAACGAGCTCTTCTTTCTGAAAAGATTTACAAATGCACATCGTCAATTTGTCAGATCAAAAAACAAAAATAGATTACTTTCATCTTCTGCTGCCTGATGTCTTTAACGCTTGTGTCAAGTTGTTTTCCTGTATACTATGTATTATTTTGTGATGTAGACCCGCAGTTAATCACATTATTTTGTGATGTAGACCCGCAGTTAATCACATTATTTTGTGATGTAGACCTGCAGTTAATCACATTATTTTGTGATGTAGACCCGCAGTTAATCATATTATTTTGTGATGTAGACCCGCAGTTAATCACATTATTTTGTGATGTAGACCCACAGTTAATCACATTATTTTGTGATGTAGACCCGCAGTTAATCACATTATTTTGTGATGTAGACCCACAGTTAATCACATTATTTTGTGATGTAGACCCGCAGTTAATCACAGTTGTCTTTCAAAATGGCCCGCGTCCTGTCGGCCGACAATTTTAGCAAAGGTCTGCAAAAGAAAGACAAAATCTAATTGCATGATAGAAAAAACTTGAACTCCCGTTTATGTACATATACGTGCTGGACTGTTCTCAGGTCTTGTTTTCTGATGAGCTTCATTTAGAAAAAAATCTCCATGAACAGTATATGGTGGCATGGGTGAGTTATTCACGGCTTATGAACAGTATATGGTGGCATGGGTGAGTTATTCACGGCTTGCAATGAGACCTCCATTTAAATTATTTTTTAAAGCCAAGTGAACCGAATGACTGAAATGTCCAAATTAGGATGGAAATTGGCACTTCATGATTTATTCTGTGTAACACCATGTTTTGGGTAGAGGAATCTTTAGTGCATTCTCTTGATCAGGGTTTACCTCTTTGTAACATCCGTGGGTAAGCGGTAAATGTAGTACGGCCGAAACCCGAATGCCGAAAGTCCCGGATAGCGATTTTTTTTCGAGTTTTCTCTCTTAATGCTGCATGTAATAACATATAATTTGCAGAGGTTGCTGTTTGTAACCTAGGTACATAAAAAAACATAAAAAATTTCTGAGAATTCTTCTACAAAAGTACCAAACCAGAGTTTTCACCTGCCAAAAAGCGGTAAATCTAGTACGTTTTATAAATGTCTGAACCCAAACACGGTCGAAGACACTGACAGATTCCCACAGCCCCTTGTAAATACTGGGTTTTAAGTAATCATATTCATGCAAATTATATTGATTAAGACTACATTTTATGTTTCTATCATCATTTCACAACACAGAATAATAAAAACTGTTGTATTTTGTAATCGTATTCTTGTTTTAATCGGAACAAGTAGGTCTCCTTAGTTTGGTAAAGTCGTACCTAAACAGCGTACGCTTACATGTAAAACGATAGTTGAGGATTCTATCGGTAATTAGTCATGATTACAACATTAACCATTGATTCCGCTGCCCAGCTCTAACCACGTGAAGGTTCCCCATTCATGTTATTTTGAATAAAAATTTAAACTCCGAAAGTAAAGAAATTATACCCCCTAAAGTAAATAATGTAACCCAAAAAGTGTGCTTTTACAACATTTTGTCATTTTGATTAAGAAAGAAAAGGGAAATATGATAGTACAGTCGTTAATCGTCTTGAAGATTGAATGGTAATATTAAAATTTGTCGTTCTTCTTCGATAAATTACATATAAATTACATGTACATATGATTACTTTAAATCACACTTCGTATGCATTAGTAGCCTACACTGTATCAAAATAATAATTGAATTATAAAATTATTCAATTAATTCAATAACGAATATGCTTCAACAACCGAAGTTTAAAAAGAAGCACACTATTTATAGTGTATATATTTCAAAGTGGATTGAAATATTGCAAAAAAGTGCCTGAATTACACATGTATAATTATAAATAATATGTAGGGTGATACAATAAAATGCGCATATAAATGCACCATATATGCAATTGCGATTTATCTAAGTTACCGTAGATATCTAGAACTCAGTCTAATTCAATATTGTCTATAATGCTAAAACGCGGACTTTCGGAAGATCAAAAGACCGGCAACCGTGTTCGGGTTTCGGCATTTATAAAACGTACTAGATTTACCGCTTTTTGGTATCCGAAAACTCTGGTTCATTATCTTCTTTACAGGATTCCCAGAAAAGGTTATATGATTCTTGTTTAATAGGTCACAAACAGTTATCATAATAAGTTTGATGTCATTCTATCAATTATTAAGAGAGTATACGTTTAGAAATGGCGGTGACGTTTAGATACATGTATCTACAGAAACTCATTTGCTGGGATGTAAAACTTTATCGATTAGAAAAAAAAATCATCTGGGATAATTGAAAATTAACGTTCTCTCTCTACCTGTATAAACAGGTTTCCAACAATTAAACTGTACGCGTATCGATATATAGCCAATAGCGACTGTCCACCCTGGCAGTGGTGGAAAATAAATCGTATACATGTATATCACGATTCTCCACCCACAGTCCACGGACCGTGTCCAGGTGGTATAAAGGTCGACAGCGCGGAGTCCTGAACAGCACTGGACAGACAAAATGAAGATCGGCATTCTGCTTGTGTTGTTGGGGCTTTTGGCCGTGTCCTACGGATTTCAGGTACTACCTACTGATTATCTGTATCAAGACTCGTCAAATTTACTTAAATTCCAGACTAGATAATCTCTCTCTCATCAAATAGTTGTATGATCGTTTTCGAAATTAATTTTAAACAGTTCACGGGTAACAGTAAAGGGGAATTTGAATGAAATAGAATTATTCACGAAAAAAAAAAATGGCAAAAGGGGTAGGAGACGTGCAGTGTCGGATTTTAAAGTTTAATTGAAAACAATTTAAAATATTGACTACACCCAAACAATTGAAAATCATTTAAATAAATGTTTAACTATATAACTTGGATTTCGAAAGAAAAACTAATCTGACAGTATCAGCACCCGAGATGCAAGTGTAAGTCTTTATCAGAATTTATTTCTTGGATTTCTTAGAGAAAGAGAGATGAAAATTTCATATCAATTTATCTATACATCAAAAGTTTATGCAAATATATATATATATATATATATATATATAAAGCACAAATTTCCCTCTTTATTTGGATACCCACTTCCGCCCCCTACCCGGGGTTGAACTCACGACCTGCGGAAAGTCTAGGCAAGTCTTGCCTAGATGGTCGAGCGGTCTAGCACGCTGGTTACATGCTGCTAGGAGACTTGGTTCCGCAGGTCGTGAGTTCAACCTCGGGTAGGGGCGGAAGTGAGTATCCAAATAAAGTGAAATTTTCCGTGTTTATATTAAATATTTCTACACTTAGGGCAGTTATGTTCATTTAAGAGTTCATTGCTATTTCTGTGCTTTATATATATATATATAGACAGGGGGAAAAAACAATACATGGTACATCAATAACCTGCTCGTCGGTAGCTGTATTGAAAATTAGCGTGCTAGGTACGGTTCCTGTAAAGTGCGAAACGAAATCGAAACGAGATCTACCGAAACGAAACGGAATCTACCGAAAGGAAACGAAACCTACCGAAACGAAACAGATTATATAACCGAATTCTTTTAATTATAATAATTAAAAACGGTATATTAGGCCCCTGTGAACGTTACCACATGTATATAAAATTCGCCTCCCCTTGACTGATACAAAGTTTTAAAAGTTGGAAGGAGGGTTGATTAAGCACAAAGTACGTATCCGAAGTTGATTAAATACCACGTGTAATTAGTTTTGGTCCATAAATTTCAGAAAAGCAATAAAGAGAAAATAGTTTTAAAATATGTTCCACCCCATATTAAATCCTATGCCAGAAGTCCATATCAGAGTTACGAGTATAACATTCTGTGCATAGTGAGTGAGGGGGAGGGGCATAACCTTCAAAGGTAACCAAGCAAATTGGTTTTTAAATTAATTTTATAAATCAAAAGCAGTATGCACATATCTATTCACCTGGTGAAGCCGATCCCCGAATGCGTGACACATTTGTATACATGTTATCCATTTCGCTCACCTAATAATAGTTTTCGGTTGCAGCTTGTTTTGCCCTTTTACTATAGATGTTCATTTTCAATGATTCTTCAAAGATGAAGGTACATTTTTTAAAATTAAATTACTATTATAAATTTACAATAATATATATCATTAATTGATATGAATATATTCAAGTCGCCGTTTTATACGTTTTGATTTTCACCCACTAATATTTCGCTTAGTATTTATTTCTTTGTTTTATCACACGAAGGTGCACGGTGGCACAAAGGAGGCACAGATGTCAGATATCCACGGAGATCCTCCGTGGACTTAAAGGTCTACCTCGCTCAGAAAATTAAGACTTGAGAGGTGCCGATAATTTTAAAGGTCCACCATGTTTTATTTTTTTTTTTTAAATTAGTTTATGAGGTGAATGTTTAAAAAATCCATTTTTCTAATCAGTTACTATAATTACTCAAGTTTAACCAAAATTATTCAATGGTCTCTCTTTTTATCGTCAATTAATATCAATGTAATGGAAATTGATACGAATAGATATATGCAACATGAAAATATAAACTCGTCTTTGAGATAGACGATAAAACAATATTTTTTGATGTGGTCCTTTCACTGCATGGAATTTTAATTTTTGATCACGATTTTTCAATTCTGTCCAATACAGCGGGAACAAAATTGTAAAGTGTTATGTAGTGGGAGGGGGGGGGGGCAATATATCACAAACATCGTGATAGAAAATATACAAGTTCCTAGTATTTTAACACCTGTGATTTACAACCAGAATAAACCCAAAAAATATTTATTAACCTATGCGTCCATTTTTTGTGTATTACACTGTGATTCTCATAACGTCAGCATCATGACGTTATATTGTTTTTCTGTTGAAAAACAACACAAAGTTTAAACGACTGTAAAACGAAAACTGGAAAAGATGTAGTTATAAAACAAATTGTTCTATAATCTATAAATCCTAGAGCATCAACTGTGAAAGTCTCATTTATTTTGGCGAAAGGGCCAATTTTAGTACTTTGTGGCTCTGGTTCTTTAGCATGTAGATACCAACATTAATTGAACCCCCACCCCGGGGGTCGATAGCCGGTTTCTAGACTCGAACGTCTGTACGCTATAACTGTGTCATGTGAGTTACGTTGTATCAATCGTGTTTATTGCATGATCATGCGTCGTCCGTGTGTGGTGTGACTTATCAATCGTGTTTATTGCATGATCATGCGTCATCCGTGTGTGGTGTGACTTATCAATCGTGTTTATTGCATGATCATGCGTCATCCGTGTGTGGTGTGACTTATCAATCGTGTTTATTGCATGATCATGCGTCGTCCGTGTGTGGTGTGAATTATCAATCGTGTTTATTGCATGATCATGCGTCGTCCGTGTTTGGTGTGACTTATCAATCGTGTTTATTGCATGATCATGCGTCGTCCGTGTGTGGTGTGACTTATCAATCGTGTTTATTGCATGATCATGCGTCGTCCGTGTTTGGTGTGACTTATCAATCGTGTTTATTGCATGATCATGCGTCGTCCGTGTTTGGTGTGACTTATCAATCGTGTTTATTGCATGATCATGCGTCATCCGTGTGTGGTGTGACTTATCAATCGTGTTTATTGCATGATCATGCGTCATCCGTGTGTGGTGTGACTTATCAATCGTGTTTATTGCATGATCATGCATCGTCCGTGTGTGGTGTGACTTATCAATCGTGTTGAAATGTGTTGCACATATGTTGTTACATGTATTTCCCCTATAAACTTATTTACTTGTCGAATGACATTTAGAAAATCATTTACATACTAGAATGAGATTTAGAAAATTAGACTCGTGAAAATTGTGTCTGTGATTAGTAACGTTGGGTAAAATTGTATTAAATGGTTTTATATGCCGTATAAATGTTGCAATATTCTACAAATCTTGATTAATATGCGAAATCTGGATTTATATTCAATAAACTTGGTATTTTTGTGCAAAAATCTTGAGTTATTGTATATACATTATACAATTATTGCTGTTTTTGAGGTCAATGCGATGATTTAGACACCTGAGGAATACAATATTCACCGAGCCCGAATTATCTGATTAAATGATTTAAAAAAACCTTCAAGATTGTTCTTTGCTTTAATTGCTGAAATCTTAGCCGAACCCAGTGAGAAACGCGGAATTTCATTGGACGGCAAAAATAAGTATAATCGATCGCGTCAAATTGGAAGTTCCCGACCTATTTTGGGGGAAAATAATTCTTATTATGTTCACCTGGAAGGTCACGTGCAGGTAAACATAACGTAGTATGATTTCTACATTGTTGGATCTCAGCCAATCAGAGAGCTAGGAATTATTCAATCATATAATAACAATATTTATTGAATACCGGGTAAACATGAAGATTTATTGAATATACGTCAGGATTCATTGCATATACAGACATTGAAATTTATTGAATTTGGAAATTTGAAATTTATTGAATTGAATCAAGATTTATTGAATATATATCAAGATGTTTGTATATGAATGCATACTAATTACTTGTATAATATTTCAACCTTTTAAACTCTTCAGTTTCAAAGAATGAATTACAATTATGTCGTGTATTTTGTCGCTTTTTACCACTTAGCTGATGGGTTTTCCAAGAATTACAACAACCAACAAACATTCTTAAAATGAAATAAAATCTGACCCCCCCCCCCCTTTTGAAATCTGCTTCATTATCAAAAGAAATGAAATATTTCTTTTTCTTCAATGATGTTTCTGTGGGATGAACACAGATTTGAAATATATGACATCCATATCATGATTACATGTATATTGAAATAACAAAAACTGCATGTCAACTTAATTCAGCACCCTCCCACTCCCAAAATCCACTCGGTACTTGACGTTTTTAAGACTATTGTAAATAATGACTGCTAGACCGTTCTTGGCACTCTTATTTTGACTACAGATAACTCCGTTTACCTGATCAAGATATAGGACTTATGGCGGGTGTGACCGGTCGACAGGAGATGTTTACTCCTCCTAGGCACGTGTTCTCACCTCTGGTGTGTTCAGGAGTCTGTGTTTGTCCAACTCTCTATTTTGTATTGCTTAAAGGAGTTATGAGATTGATCACTGTTCGTTATCTTCACCTTTCATTGAACAGAGTGCCTATCCAGCCACCATACTCTGTAACTTGGATATTCCAATACTTATACATTTAACATTGCCGCCATGGATTTTGATTGCATAAGAGGTTTTCTTTTTATAAAAGATTGTCAAGTGGTCGCTATGATAGGAGAGATCTGACTTCCAGTATGGAAGCATGGTATTTTATAAGATGAGAAACAATTAATGTTTCATCCTAAACGAATGCTCGCCAAATTTTAAAGAAGTATTTAGTTCATTTACTTTTTTTTAAATAAAGTTATACCCAGAGAACGAATCGAGTTCTTCAGAAGTCTTTAATTTGTTAGTAATTGAATAGCTGATTAAATAAATGATATACGTTGAAATTATTTTCTCAGCTCCGTGGAAAAAACCGTGGGGGTGGTGGTGGTAACCAGGGCGGTCGAGGTGGTGACCAGGGCGGATCTGGTGGTGACCAGGGCGGATCTGGTGGTGACCAGGGCGGATCTAATGATGACGAGGATAATATGCCGTACAAGCGCGGGAAAGGAAAAGGAAATCAGAATAAAGGCCCGAGTCCACGGGTTATTGTGGAAACGATTGCCAAGAGAATTGATCAGCAGCTTGCAGAATGTAACGCAACAGGTATAGATAAGTACATGTACATAGATAGCTAGAAGCGTCGATATCAAATACATGTATCATCTTTGATAACTTGTTTTCAGATTTTAAGGCCTATTGTAATCTTATGAAAAGGTTTGCGGACAATATTTTATACATAACATAATATCAAACTTATCGGCTCCTACCTGCAGATTTACAGCTCTCTGGGAAAATGTTATCTGTCCCAAATAATTTCTCAGAAGGCTAATGGTCTGCAGCTCACCAGCTTCAAGATTACTTTTCGAACAATCACCATGATCAGGGGCAGATACAGGAATTGCAGTTACGGGGGCGTCACTTTATAAGGCAGGGGGTCTGGGGCCGCCTTAAGTCTCCAGTGGGTCCAGGGCGAAGCCCTGGTGGGGGCCAGGGGGCGAATCCCCCTTCAGCTCCTAGATTTTACAGATTTTGTAGGGCTTGAAATATGTCTCCTATTTAGTCATTTGTATAATTTTCCATCATTTTTAATAAGGTGAAATTAATAAAATGATACAAATTTTAAGGGTTTTTGGAAAAAATTAAGTTCTCTCAATAAAGTAATTCAAAAAATCAAAAGATTTTGTCATTTATTTCTTTGGGAGAGAAAGAAATTATTGCTTCTTACATCGTTTAGTACATTTTTCTAAACAAAACAAAACTATCATCTGAGTATATATATATATATATATATATATATATATATATATATATATATATATATATATATATACTCAGATGATAGTTCACTTATATGATTTTGTTTTCACAGAACTGGAAGACACTGTGTCCGGAGAAACAACATTCCGAGGTAAGTGTATAGAAAGTCCTAGTCGGTATATAAAGAAATAAAACTCATCTACACATAACCCAGATCCGTGGTAAGTGTATAGAAAGTCCTAGCCAGTATATAAAAAAAAAACCTCATCTACACGTAACTCAGATCCGTGATGAGTGTATAGAAAGTCCTAGCCGGTATATAAAGTAATAAAACTCATCTAAGCGTAACCCAGATCCGTGATAAATGTATAGAAAGTCCTAGCCGGTATATAAAGAAATAAAACTCATCTACATATAACCAAGATCCGTGGTAAGTGTATAGAAAGTCCTAGCCAGTATATAAAGAAATAAACTCATCTACACGTAACTCAGATCTGTAGTACATATAAGTGTATAGAAAGTCCTAGTCGGTATATAAAGAAATAAAACTTATCTACACATAAGTCAGATCTGTGGTACATGTAAGCGTATAGAAAGTCCTAGCCGGTATATAAAGAAATAAAAATCATCTACACTTAACTCAGATCCGTGATAGGTGTATATAAAGTCCTAGTCGGTATATAAAGAAATAAAACTCATCTACACATAAGTCAGATCTGTGGTACATGTAAGCGTATAGAAAGTCCTAACCGGTATATAAAGAAATAAAACTCATCTACACGTAACCCAGATCCCTGAGAAGTGTATAGAAAGTCCTAGTCGGTATATAAAGAAATAAAACTCATCTACACGTAACTCAGATCCGTGATAAGTGTATAGAAAGTCCTAGTCGGTATATAAAGAAATAAAACTCATCTAGAAAGTCCTAGCCAGTATATAAAGAAATAAAATTCATCTAACATAACCCAGATCCGTGGTAAGTGTATAGAAAGTCCTAGCCAGTATATAAAGAAATAAAACTCATCTACACGTAACCCAGATTCTTGGTAAGTGTATAGAAAGTCTTAGCTAGTATATAAAGAAATAAAACTCATCTACACATAACCCAGACCGTGATAAGTGTATAGAAAGTCCTAGCCAGCATATAAGAAATAAAACTCATCTACACATAACCCAGATCCGTGGTAAGTGTATAGAAAGTCCTAGCCGGTATATAAAGAAATAAAATTCATCTACACATAACCCAGATAAACAGGTCTAACATGTTCGTCCTTGTCTGTTGTGCGTTTGTAACTTCCTCTCTGAAAATAGAGGACAATATTCACGATATTTGGGATGAGGGGAACTAGAGGTGTGAATTTTATGGTTACTGCAGCCGGGGGGAGGGGTGGGTTCAAGACCTTACAAAATGAAAATGATATAAGCTTTAGAAATTTTCTTTACTAAGGGTTATCTAGCAGATAAACTGTGTTTACATAGGAATTATGAGCAAGGACACCGAGCTAACAGACTTGCAAGATTCCTGGCCCCTTGGTAAGGCGTTTTGGTTCTTTTAGTGAAAATGTATCATTTCGTTACAAATCTTTACTTCTGGATCAGAAACAGCTAAAATAAGTACATTATAAATTGAAAAAGGAAGATACTAAAATTGTAAACTTCATGCCTCCTGGTCATGGGTTTTAGATTTTAGGCGGAACTTTTTGGTTCGTTGAGCGAAGATGTATGATTTCGTTTGGAAAAAACAATCCTCCTGACCCCTGGATTCATGACAACCAATCTAAACACGAGTATATAGTGGTGAAATTCATGACTCCCGGATCGGGGCACCTCTTGTTGAGATGGAGGTACAACACCCTCAAAAATTATATTAATTCATTTTTAAGAATCTTCTGTAATGAAGGATTTCTAGCAGAGGAACTTTGTGATAGTCACGATGAGCAAGAAAGCCTGGACTAAAATTGTTGAATTCGTGGCTGCTGGATCTGAGGGTTTGAAGCTTAGGATTGGCTTTATGGTTCTTATAGTGAAGATGCATCATTTCTTTATGAATTTTCATTTTAATTTACATTGTAATGATCAGAAGCAAGGCCTTTACCAAAGTTGTGAAGTTGTAGTTTCCGGATCAGGGGTTCTGATGATAGCACTAGTGTGGGCAAGGCCCATATAAGGAACATATGTTCTTTAAAATCTTTTGTCTGCTGAACATCAAACAGCCAAACTGAGTGCATACACGTAGTATGAATGTCTGTAATATAATTTGTGAAATCCAAAAGTCCTTAGGTTAGATATTGTTTTGGTAGAGCGCGGTTTTGATTGTGATTTGTATAGTGAAATGCTTAAAAGCGTCTTCTTGGCTTTAAAACAACAAATATATCAACTTGCAAAAATAATACTCTGCCACTTCTGTCCCCGGGGGCAGGAAACAATACTCTGCCACTTCTGTCCCCGGGGGCAGGAAACATAATACCCTGCCACTTCTGTTCCCGGGGGCAGGAGCTTTGATGTTCATAAAGTAAAAATCTCCTAAATCCCTGACACAAAACAACTACACTGAACAAATAACACAGAGAGTGGTTACATGGAGGTATAATGGGTTGGAAGCATCTACCGAAACCGAATCTTCTGAGTTAGGAGTTCGTACCCCCAGGATAAGGCTGTCTGGATCATCTAATAAAAAAATGAAATAGCTACTCTATTCCTGAACAAATGGCAATGAAAAAAGTAAATTCATCGCAACAGCCCCGTAAAACAAGATTTAGGTGTTATCGAAAGAGTCATCGTGTCTGGTTTCTGCTCCCTTTCTTCCTACGCTCCCATTTTACATCTAGGCAACTAAGTTGTGATATAGAGACATTTTGACCGTATGACGTAATATTTGATCACGAAATCTGAACCTATTTCCATTCTCTGAAAGACGCATTCATTACACCATCAACATGTAACATACATACATTTTAGATGAAGTACATTATATGTATATACTTAAGGTTTGTAACCCCTCATCCCTTCAGTAGGTTTGGAACCACCTCATCCCTTCAGTAGGTTGGTAACCCCTTCATCCATTCAGTAGGTTGGTAACCTTCTCATTCCTTCAGTAGGTTGGTAACCTCCTCATTCCTTCAGTAGGTTGGTAACCCCTCATCCCTTCAGTAGGTTGGTAACCCCTCATCCCTTCAGTAGGTTTGGAACCACCTCATCCCTTCAGTAGGTTGGTAACCCCTTCATCCATTCAGTAGGTTGGTAACCCCCTCATCCCTTCAGTAGGTTGGTAACCCCCTCATCCCTTCAGTAGGTTGGTAACCCCCTCATCCCTTCAGTAGGTTTGGAACCCCCTCATCCCTTCAGTAGGTTTGGAACCCCCTCATCCCTTCAGTAGGTTTGGAACCCCCTCATCCCTTCAGTACGCTGGTAACCCCCTCATCCCTTCAGTAGGTTGGTAATCCCCTCATCCCTTCAGTAGGTTTGGAACCCCCTCATCCTTTCAGTTTGTTTGAAACCCCCTCATCCCTTCAGTACGATTGGAACCCCCTCATCCCTTCAGTACGATTGGAACCCCCTCATCCCTTTAAGGTTTCTAGCAATGATTCCCTTTGCGGTTAACTCCAACATAACATTATTTTCTCTATTATAGATATCTACAGAGGTCTTGCCATGCTATTGAATGACTGCGGTGGTAAGTCTCTTTGTTTACGAACTCAGCATTTTGGCATAAATCAACTGATTTCATGGCCTTTTCTATGAAAAATTGTAACAAGCATAATTATTCGATCACAGAATACCAAATATCAACTGAAAATTAAGATATTAACTTTGTTTTAATCATAACAGTTTATGCCAATCAAAAAGGTGAAGAAAACGAAGTTTTTATGATAGAAAGGAATAAGATGATTTGGGGTGAGAGAGAAAATTCACCCAAATGAACTTTACTACATGTACATCTTTAAAAGACAAAATGACATCGATGTATATAAATGTTGAGTTGAAAACCAAGGGTGTTTTTCTTCTTATGTACAGTGTAGAAGACTTTGAATAAAGTCTGCCAAATCCAAAATAAGTCGATTGATAAAGGAGCACAATTCGTGCCCATGGGAATTCCACCATATTATTGGTCTCAAAAGACTACAGAAATGTTGTCACTTAGGAACCCCAGCATCTTTTTTATATCAAGTTTGAGTTCTTGTGTGTAGAATCAGAATGGTCATTTTGTGGATGACTGAACACAAGTTATGAACATTTCAGAAGGTTTTTCTGTGATAGTTTTCTTTAAACAAAAGTTTTGCACTTTGTTATTTTGTTGTCATTATTGTTGCTTTTTCTGAAAACCAAGAAAAAATTGAATTGGTCTATTCACGGTTGTTCTTAATTCGTTTTGTCTTGCCTTCATGAACGTGTATTTCCTTTCTGTACAGATGAAGGTGGAGTCACTAGACCACCATCCACCGCTGACCCCGTCTCTAAACGCAAACTGGAAGATAATGTCGCAAGAGGTAATGGTGAACCCACCGGATCACGACGACCACCAACCACCACTGAAACCTTCCGTCGGCGCAAACTGGAAGATAATGTCGCAAGAGGTAATGGTGAACCCACCGGATCACGACGACCACCAACCACCACTGAAACCTTCCGTCGGCGCAAACTGGAAGATAATGTCGCAAGAGGTAATGGTGAACCCACCGGATCACGACGACCACCAACCACCACTGAAACCTTCCGTCGGCGCAAACTGGAAGATAATGTCGCAAGAGGTAATGGTGAACCCACTGGATCACGACCACCACCACCCACCGGATCACAACCACCACCAACCACCACTGAAACCTTCCGTCGGCGCAAACTGGAAGATAATGTCGCAAGAGGTAATGGTGAACCCACTGGATCACGACCACCACCCCCCACCGGATCACAACCACCACCACCCACCGGATCACAACCACCACCAACCACCACTGAAACCTTCCGTCGGCGCAAACTGGAAGATAATGTTGCAAGAGAATTGCTGAACTTCCTAGAAAATCAGAACGAAAACTGATCAACAAATGATCATCGTAAATCTTCATAGATTTCTTTTTCTTTCCGAAATTTTTATATTTTTTCAAAGATTTATTTCTATTTTTGAATAAACGCTTGAGAAAAACCTTGCAGTTCCATTATTTATGGGATGAATGTGAAGATATGTCTTGGATATGAATTCTTGGTCATAAAATGTTCTGCCCAAATCAAGACTGCCAATAGAGATAGGTGCAAGTATTAAAAGAATTTCATGATGTAGGTCATGCAATAAATTGCGAAGCGATTGTTAGAAAATATAGGAACCACAATTGTCGGTAGATATGTTTAGCGCATCATTGTAGGGCCCTGTTAATGAAGGGAAGGAGAGCCTGCCGTTTTATGATTGAAGGAATAACGGACAAATCCGGCAACGTTCGACCTCGACTGAACCCCAAGATGTAAATGTGTTCTAAGACATTTTTAATCGGAACTGCCTGTCATACTCTAATCAGTTGCCATTTGGACTTCGCCTACAACATAGACACATGGTCTGGATGTATTAAAACGTAGACACGTGGTATGGATGTATTAGAACGTAGACACATGGTATGGATGTATATGAGTATACCCTAGAACGTAGACACATGATCTGGATGTTTTTGAGTATACCCTAGAACGTAGACACGTGGTCTGGATGTATTAGAACGTAGACACATGGTCTGGATGTATTTGAGTAAACCCTAGAACGTAGACACGTGGTCTGGAGGTATTAGAACGTAGACACGTGGCCTGGATGTATTAGAGTATATCTTAGAGTGTAGACACGTGATATGGATGTATCAGAACGTAGACATGTGGTCTGGATGTATTTGAGTACACGCTTGATATGGACTGGGTTTCTAGCTAGGTCAATACTGGCGAAAATGAGAATTGCATTTTGGTTACATTTGGACTGCATGATCAATTAACTCTCATCAGCTAAATATATTTTTTTTATCCGAATCGGCATCGGACCGCAAAACTTGTGTTCTTTATACAATATACATGCATTGTCATTAACGTGAAGATTTAAGTTGGATAGGACTAGTTCTAAGATTTATGGCACTTGAAGACATAATTGAGTTATGTCAGATCTTGCTTGTGTTAGAAAGAAGTTGATTTTATATTAACTTTAGAAAATCGATATATGCACCCAGGGCATCTTCACAAGTCAAGGGTTATTGATTCGTTACCTCGCACTAACCCTTGACATCAGTCGCTATTTAAAAGTTGGGCTCGAGAAGAAGGATGACGCAATACGCTAAAATAAATCAGCCAATGGGCTTTCTTGTTTCAGATGAAAGTTTGGTAAGGGAATAAACAGAAAGTAAAAAATGGCGTCCGTTGACGAAAAGATATGTGAAAAACATCAAATCGATCATTTGACTGAAAACCAAAAGCTTTCGATATCATGTATCAGAGAAGGAAAAGATGTTTTTATTGGGACTAAAAACCGGCAGTGGTAAATCGCTATCTTACGAAGTTGTTCCCATTATTTTGGACAATTTGTTTAATTTGTTAAAACATAGTCGACAAACGTACTTCGACAATCCATCATTTTCATTCGGCTCATACCCCAAAACCTCGTCTAATTGTTTCTTCAAGCAAAACGAACTCCCGAAAATCAATCGACGGTATCTGTCTTGTACTAATTGGCCACAAATTCTATACCATAATGCCGTCGCCATACGTGTTTACTGTTTAGTTTTGTTTTCGACAGATTATAAAAGCCGTTGTCTGATTGGTTTGCAGCTTCAGGCTGCAAACCAATCATGCTTCTTCTCGAGCCCAACTTTTAAATAGCGACTGATGTCAAGGGTTAGTGCGAGGTAACGAATCAATAACCCTTGACTTGTGAAGATGCACCCGGGGGTGCATGAGCCGAGTTGCATGGGATACATTGTAAAGTCAGGAATGATGTGGCATATTTATAATAGTGAAGAACTAATTGTTGGATATAATGTCCATCATTATATAAATGTACATAATACTTCTTTCTAAATTGGGTAGATTCCTTCACAGAAGTAATAGACTGGAGTTAATCCATTATGTCATCCTAATTCCGAAGTAACATACTAGTACAGGATTTCTTTTTCTTTTATTCTCGGTTGACATTTCGGCTGATTTTCCGAAAATCAAGTCTTCCCTACCTAGTATCAACAATCTAGTTTGACCTTTTATCTATTTCCTCCAAAATCTATAGTGGCCTTCCTTACCTGATACCTTACCCACCCAACAACACCTCCAAATTTCAATTGATTTGGATTTAAACTTTTAGAGCTATAATGCAGATCCAGATATTTCTAAAATTTTCAATCTTTTTTCAGGACTGTGACCTTGACCTCTTTTCTCCAAAATCAAAAGGGGGTCTTCTTAACCTGTTATCCAACAATATAACCAAGTTTCATTTAATTCAGTTTTAAACTTTTCGAGTTACTGTCCAGAAACCATATTTGTCTGAAGTTTTCAATCTATTTTCGGTCACTGTGACCTTGACCTTTGATCTTTTTTCTCCAATATCAATAGGGGCCTTGCTTTACTGGTATCCAACAATATATATAAGTTTCATTTGATTCAAATTAAAAAAATTTGAGTTATCCTCCTGAAACCAAAATGTTTTGGAATTTTAAATCTATTTTCGGTCACTGTGACCTTGACCTTTGACCATTTTTCTCCAATATTAAAAGGGATCTTCCTTACCTGGTATCCAACAATACATCAAAGTTTCATTTGATTAGAATGTAAACTTTTTGAGTTATCATCCGGAAACCAATTGTTAACGCCCGCCCGCCCGCCCGCATCACCAAACCAATAGCCGAGTTCAATTCGTTGCAACTCGGCTAAAAACGTGTTTGCAAAAAATGATTATCCTAAGCCTGGCAAAACCGATCTTTACTTTTGGGTAACATAACTTTATATTTACATTTGCCAAGGCACTTCCTTATATGACAGTACTAATGAAAATGACATGAAGTTGGCCACGTGATTAGTCTTTTCCTACTTATGAATTCAATCATCGCTTCAAAAGTCAGTTCTTGTACTTTCACCTGGCTTCTTGCTTATGCAATGCAGTAAGGGATTTACCACCACCACAACAACAACCCCACCCCCCTCTTTCGCCTTAAATTTAAAAAGTAGAAATAGTGCGAGTAAAATTCCAGATAGGCACCTGAAGTGGCTGAGTAAAGACTTGATTATCACATGCCCCCCCCCCCCCCCCCCCCCCTTCGTAAACCCTGCATCCACCACTGCAATGACATCATAACAGAGACAAATGCAGCAAGATATTCAGATGTTCATAGAGTTTATTTTGTAAAAAAAAAAACACCAAGGATTTCATCAATACAGGACTTTCGAGATACGGATCCACTCTGACTTTTATAGCGCGTTGAACGTAATTTGTAGGGCATGTCACTTCCGGATTACAATACGAACTAAGTAAACAAACATGGAATACTTCAATTGCTATCAAATTCCTTTGAAAGAAAGGAATCACTACAACCAGTTTACAGGAAAAGGCATTTGATTCAATTATGCGAGTTGGCGAGGGAAATAAATGTAGGGATTATCTTAAGGATATCGATAAACCTTCACGCCTTGCATCCAATGATACGCGTCTAAATGATAAACCTTCACGCCTTGCATCCAATGATACGCGTCTAAATGATAAACCTTCACGCCTTGCATCCAATGATACGCGTCTAAATGATAAACCTTCACGCCTTGCATCCAATGATACGCGTCTAAATGATAAACCTTCACGCCTTGCATCCAATGATACGCGTCTAAATGTGCCTTTTTCCTTCCATCTAATTTACACCCAGGTACTAAACACCAATAGTGACTTGGATCGTCATCGTGGGACTGTGCATAGCTCTTTACGGACCATCTGCTATCAAAACACCATTTGTATCGATGTCAACTTTGCCCTACAATTGGTTATTATCAGGTGACCGTGGTGTATAAACGTCAAATATAATAGGTTGTTCCGGCACATCTCGAAAGTTCCGTATTTATAAAACAGAAACATTAAACATACCGGTCAGATGTTTCATTTTAAACAGTTTTAAATACTGTCTGTAATTATGTCGACACAATAAATCACTAAGGCTGTTTGGCAGTGTTTGTCATGGCTTTATATATAAATCAAAAGATTGACTGAACAATGGTATGAACAATTAGGGTAAGCAAGTGTTTAAAGAATGAAATGGATGTAACATTTGGCATAGAATTGGTTAGTCACACAATGATAATTTTCCACAATGATATTTTTCCACAATGACAATGATATACAATGACAATGATCTACACCGACTTTCTCTATAGTGTATGGCGTAACAAGTTCAATGAAAATGAGAAAATGACAAAAGCCCAATTATTGGCACCGGACCCTGAAAAACAACAGGAATCTAGGGCGGATTTCAAAGATCAAAATTCGACCAAGTCCACTATAAAATCTCACTAGTTCACCAAAATAGCTCACCCTGTATAAAGCCACGACGCTTGTGGTTGATGAAAGTAGATATAATACGCTGGCGTTCACCAAAACCTGAAACGAGAAAGAAAGACACGCAACAGCAAATACCAATAAATATCAAAAATTGGGTTGGGTGGGAGGGTGTCGTCTGCAGCAGCTACAGATTCCAAAAGAAAGCACCCGTAGTGCGCATGCTCTGGTGATGGGGTAAAACTAGGTACCGAATATCGCGCATCCTGCGCGAATTATAGTTTGTTGTACATGTACAAGTAACAGTGAATTGCTGGTCTTCATAACGGAGGTTAACTCGTACGGCGTTAACTCTAATTATGTCTAAACTGCAACTTCTGCGTGACGAATTCATAAAATAACTTTGATATTGGAAACGAAAAAATGTAGGCAGAGTTATAAACCTATTTAAGCTGTTGTTTCCTGGCAATTGCCATCACTACCATAACTCGGCATGATCAGAAGTGAGGCTGGTTTCGAGGCTCGAAAAATAATGTTTTTGTCATGGTACCGGTGCGAGTCTTCACTAAAATCCTACAACAGAAATCTTTCAAGTGAACAAAAACTCTGTCAGTTCGTTTTTATTTTCTCTTACACACACTGAAGGTAACTAAAAGAAGCAACCTACCTGCACTTTGTCTAATTCTATTCTACTGTCTCGGAGCGTCTCCTACAAGGCTACAACCGCGAGTCCTAATGATGAACAGGCCGTTGTTTCAATCCAAAAACCTGACTAAGAGCTGTGTGTTAACTTGAACCAACATATCCTCCATAAATTCTTTACATTTCTGTCGAAATCTGTGTTCAACAATTACGTTTTCAGCTTAGTAGGCTAAACTAAAGCCAGTTTCTCCATCGCTGATCGTGACCAATCACATCACGGATGTAATTTACTCCGTTCTTCTTGTCTTTAATTCAATACGGAAGTTACGAGTTCCCCAAGAGTTATTTCCCTTTGACGAACTCTTCCGTAAATTATGACGTAAAATATGATGACAGTGGGTACATTTGCTAATTACTATCGTTGTATTATTTCTTAAAAGATGATATCCAGAGTTTCTGAGACCATCCTATCTCAGGGGAAAGGCAACTTTAGTGAGTTTAATTATGAGTATTGGATAACAAAATGGCTCAAACAAATACTGTTAATTGCCATCTTTCTTTGATAAAAGCGTCACTCATGTAGAAAAGGAAATGAATAATGATTTAATAGCCAATTTGATGGTCTTATTCAAACAGATTATGCTTGATATGGCCAGAATATGCATACCAGTGATTGATATAAACAAAAGTTACACTTTACATTAATCGTACGTAATCGTTATGTACAATGCCAGTCTACGATATAATGTATACATTGTGTACCCACCATACGTCATAATATGCGAAAGAGTTCGACAAAGGGAAATAATTTTTGTGCAACTCGGAACTTGACTATTGACTTTACGCTCTAAATTACCTTTATTTTACACCTGTTTCGTCTTTTCAAAACTTTTTAAATCAAATATTTATATCTTATATTCTCTTAGATATGATTCCTAATTATTTATTCGATAAAACTCTAACGAACAATATTTTGTGTTGTACGATCGTTATTTCGGTCATCTGCTACATAATCATGAAAGCTTGGTAAGAACACAAATCAAAATAGAAAATATAAACATAAGAAATGAAATATCATTTTGAGTGCTGTTGGGATATGACACGAAGTTGATACGTGATCAATCTACTATAACGCTCTTCAGGTGTTAAAGGATTTGATCACGTGACCAACTTCACGTCATTTCCCAATAACACTGAAAATCATTTATTATTTCTTAATGAATTCGCCAAGCATGACGTCCATGTCATGCAAATGACACAGACCAGTACACAGATAGACCAAATCCATATGAGGTATATTGTATGAATTACGTAGTGTAGGTACCAAGGTTTTTTGTATGGATGACGTTGTGTAGGTGCCAAAGTTATTTGTATGGATGACGTTGTGTAGGTGCCGGAGTTATCTGTAGGCATGACGTTGTGTAGGTGCCGGAGTTATCTGTAGGCATGACGTTGTGTAGGTGCCGAGGTTATTTCTATCAGTGACGTAGTGTAGGTGCAGAGGTTATTTCTATCAATGACGTAGTGTAGGTGCCGAGGTTAATTGTATGAATGACGTAGTCTAGGTGTCGAAGTTATTTGTAGGAATGACGTTGTGTAGGTGCCGATGTTATTTGTATATATGACGTAGTGTAGGTGCCGAAGTTATTTATATGAATGACGTAGTGTAGGTGCCAAGGTTATTTGTATGAATGACGTAGTATAGGTGCTGGGGTAATTTTTATGGATGACATAGTCTAGTTGCTCAGGTTATTTGTATAGATGACATAGTCTAGTTGCTCAGGTTATTTGTATAGATGACATAGTGTACATGTAGGTGTTATTTGTGTGAATCATGTACTGTAGGTGCCAATGAAATGTGTATAAATGACGTCTTACAGGTGCCGAGTATATTTGTATGTATGACGTAGTGTAGGTGCCGAGGAAATTTCTATGAATGACGTAGTGTAAGTGCCGATATTATTTATATGGATGACATAGTGTAGGTGCCGAAGTTATTTGTAGGAATAACTTAGTACAGTTGCCGACATTATTTATATGAATGGCGTAGTATAGGAGCCGAGGTTATTTGTAGGAATTACGTTGTGTAGATGCCAGTTATTTGTATGAATGACGCAGTGTAGGTGCCGAGGTTAATTGTATGAATGAAGTAGTTTAGGTGTTGAGGTTATTTGTAGGAATGACTTTGTGTAGATGCAGAGGTTATTTGTATGAATGATGTAGTATAAATGTAGGTGCCAAGGTTAAATGTAGGAATGACGTAGTGTAGTGCGGAAGTTATTTGTAGGGATGACGTAGTGTAGGTGTCGAGGTTATTTTTATTGATGGTGTAGTGTAGTTGCGGAAATTATTTGTATAAAGGAGGTACTGTAGGTGCCGAGGTTATTTCTAAGGATCCCATTGTTATTTGTATAAATGACGTAATGTAATTGCTGAGTTTATTTGTAGGAATGACGTAGTGTAGGTGTCGAGGTTATTTATATGAATGACGTTGTGTAGGTACCGAGGCTATTTGTATGAATGAAGCAGTGTAGGTGCCGAGTTTATTTGTATGGATGACGTAGTGTAGGTGCCAATGTTATTTCTATCACGTAGTGTAAGTACCAAGGATATTTGTATGAATAACGTATTGTAGGTGTCGAGGTTATTTGGATGAATGACGTACAGTAGGTGCCGAAGATATTTGTATGAATGACGTATTGTAGGTGCCGAAGTTATCTTTATGAATGACGTATTGTAGGTGCTGAGGTTATTTGTATGGATGACGTAGTGTAGGTGCCGAGGTTACTTGTATGACGTACAGTGTACTGTAGATGACGAGGTTATTTGTATCAATCACGTACTGTAGGTGCCGATGTTACTTGTATGAATGACATACTGTAGGTGTCGAGGTTATTTGTATGACGTAATGCAGGAGCTGCAGTTATTTGTATGACGTACTGTAGGTTCCAAGGTTATTTGTAAGGATCCATCCCATGCTGTAGGTGCCGGGGTTAATTGTATGATGTACTGTAGGTACCGAGATTATTTGTATGATGTACTGCAGGTGCCGGGGTTCCAGGGTTATTTCTAAGTATCCCGTAGTCTAGATGTCGGGGTTATTTGTATGAATGACGGAGTGTAAGTGCCCAGTTTATTTGTAGGAATGATGTAGTATAGAAGACAAAGATATTTGTATGAAATGACGTAGTGTAGGTGCCGAGGATATTTGTATGAATAACGTATTGTAGGTGCCGAGGTCATTTGTTTGGATGACGTATTGTAGGTGCGGAGGTTATTTGTATGAATGACGTACTGTAGGTGCCGAGGTTTTTTGTATGACGTAGTGTAGTTACCGAGGTGATTCATTAGCCACACATTACCTAGGAATTCTCGGATGTGAAAATGGCAGTTTGTTTAGATCAGCTTAAATACTTTAATGACACTTAGTTGTCCATGGACGTAGCTAAATGGGAATAGAGGGAGTACTCCCTACCTACCTCCCCCCAGATGTTTTGTCACATTCCTCTTCAAATATTAACTTATAGAATTATCTTTTGAAAAGACAATAATATGCATGAGATATATATCGTTTCATCTTCTTCATCCATTTACACCTAACAGACAAAAAGGGTGTAGAGTCATTTTGAGCAAGGTCGCCTTTACCAAAATTGTGAAACTCTTGGACCTTGGGTCAGGGAATATGTTAGCTCAGGTGGGTTCATATAACGAACCCGTAATATTTCTTAAAATATCTTCCTAACTCCTAAACATCAAACAATGAACATAGTAACAAGAATTGAGCTATTTTTCCAAATTGCGCTAGGGAGGGGATTTATCGTTGATAGGGTGAACATGCGTTATTTCTTTAAAAATTTTCATCGGAATGGAACGTTTTAGGGGTATGGACAACTAGAATTGTGAATTCCATGGTCATTTTGCAAGCATGTCTGGGACCTGAGGGGTGGGATCAAAACCTTTAGAAATGATGTGGTCATTTAAAATCTTTTGGCGAACAAATATGTTGAGAGTCATTATGAATAAAGATGCCTCTACCAAAATTGTGAAATTCATTTTCGTTGGATCACGGGTTCTATTCCTAGTACAGGGCTTTACATGGCCTCTATAGTAAAAATATATAAATCATTTAAAAATATCCTTCTTCAGCTTCTAAAGAAATGTGTCTCCTAAAACAGCCGAGAATCACAGAATGAATCGGACAACAGTACGACCAACGCGGATCCCGTATTAGACCGCGTTCCCCCGCGGTGTGTTAATCCCTCCCACATTATCCCGCCGCGGGATTTCATTGCATGGCAGAATTACACCCCCGCGGTGTGAAATACCGTTGATTACCTCTTACGGAAAACTACCTGTACAATAGCTATTTTATTTGTCGGCAGAAAATGAGTATGTACGACTTTCTTATCGTCAGCTTTCTGGCAATACATACCGTCTGTACATATACATGCACGGAAGCAATAAGGGGAAATTCAGAAAGTACAAAAAGACAAAAAACGTCCAGAAGATGAGTTCCCATGGCCAGACTTTCTTAACATACAAATAATTAAATCATATATGATCATATCTACGACAGTTGTAGAACCAATTCAATCCCCTGGCTGATACATTGAGAATGTCTCATAGTTTTCTCGTAAATTCTATTTCCCATAAAGGTGGGTTTATTGACGACAAGTGCTCATTCCAAATAGTAAACAATAAATTATTTCATTGAACTTGAAGTGTTAATTCAAAAGTGGGGTGATGATATAGATAAATTATTTAGGTGTTGAAATAGTCCATCATATAAAATCATCAATTATAGGTAATCGAGTATTTCAAGACATATCCTTAAAAGTAAGTCCTGGAGTCAAAGTAAGTCGATGTCACCTTTGTCCCAAACATGCTTGATGCTTCATACTAAATTTGAAAAGAATTGGAATCGTGATTAACAAGAAGAAATTGAAAAAAAAATTGCTAACACATTTAATCACTGTCCATTTTGGTCCTACCTTATATCAAAACTCCTACCCCTGGGATCATGAAATTTGCAATTTTTGTCTACCTGCTCATTCTTAATGTCTATTTTGTTTCAATCTAGAATCAATAACACTAAAGAAGATGTTATTTAGATGTTTTACACATAAACACCATATACCGTGATGAAAGTATTGTAGGGTGGATTGAAACATACTTTATGATACACCAATCAGATGGTGTAATTCTTATCCAATCAGCATTGTATAGCCATCCAATCATAATCTTAGTAAGTAGCCAATCATTGTTGATCAACCTAAGATCAAAGGGTATAAATAGAGCCGTCCTGTCATCTTCAGTTAGTTTTGTTGGTACTCAAACTCGATTGAGGTCTTTTGACTGGTAGTATTGAGTTGGAATTCTGGACAAGCTTGGGGTTGTGTCGGAAAGCAACAGAATTGTTAGCTAGGCCACTCAGCTCCTACGCTTGGTCATTTGTGACTTTAGAATTGTGTCTTGGTGACTTGTTTCAGGGATAGTGTCTCGGTGACTTTACCGGGTGATAGGACGGTAGAGAGCTTAGGTTAGGTGGCTGCAGACTGTGTCGGGAAACAACAGAATTGTTTGTTATACCACTCAGTCTGTAGCTATTTAAGTTATACATGTATTTGTGATTTCTCGTATCGATTAGTCGGATTATTTTTTTACTATTAGCTCATGGTTTGTTTAATGATCATCCAAGTAGGACCAAGGAAAATATTATTCCGGGTTTTAGTCAGTTAGCTTATCCTGGTTTATTTATTAACGCTAATGTTATTGTTCCTGTTCGTCTGCAACGAAGATAGATACGTGACAGTAAGTGTATTATAATTGAACTTAATTTCTTAGGAAGGAAACCTAAGCGAACTAATTAATTTTCTGATCATTTGTTAGGTAAATACGTTACAATACTAAGTTTGGCCCCCGCCCTAGAGTAAGAACTTCTACACCTGGGATCATAAAATTTACAATTTTGGTAGAAGTCATCCTGCTTTATATCACTATCCATTTAGTTTTTCTTACAGATGTGCGTTTGTAGAGAAGAAGCCTTTTTGAAAATTGGATATTTTTGCCCCCCCCCCTCCCCCCATCCGTAAGGCTCAGGGGGTGCAGGAATCCTGAAGTTTACAATATATGTCCGCCTTGTCCCAAAGATGCTTCATACCAACTTTGAAAAGAATTGGAATGGTACAAGAATCAAGAAGAGGTTAATAATGTTCAATTGGTAACGCAAGACAGCGACAGACGCACACCAATTGCAATAGGTCACCCGCGAATGAC
This sequence comes from Ostrea edulis, assembly GCF_947568905.1. Lineage (NCBI taxonomy): Eukaryota > Metazoa > Mollusca > Bivalvia > Ostreida > Ostreidae > Ostrea > Ostrea edulis. The sequence goes on along the minus strand of NC_079170.1, from coordinate 61,396,043 downwards.
TCAGGTTTAGGTTTCAGGATTGCTGAAAATCTGCCAGCTTTCGGGAGCTTCACCCCACCCCCTCTACCACCGAACGTTGTCCTGGGTCCTTAAAGCAGCTTCAAACTCTTGCCTGTCCACACAGTGATTGATAACAAATATGTATGAGATATAAATCACGACTTTCCACCCACATTTGACGGACCGTGCCCAGACAGTATAAAGGTGAGGAGCGCAGAGTCCGGAGCAAATCTAACGAGAGACGAAATGAAGATCAACATTTTACTCGCTGTGTTGTTGGGGCTTTTGGCCGTGTCCTGCGGATTTCAGGTACTACCTACTGATTTTTGTAATTGAGACTCATAATTACAGTGTACTGATAATGTAATCAATCCGCGAAATGAGTATACTTACTTCATTTATATAGTTTTGGTCAGATTAATCACGAAAAATATTTTAAAGGACAATAGCTACGCACCGTAGCTTACAATTCCTGGCATCAAAGGAGTGGGAATGTTAGAACATGATACAGGAACGTAACGTTGTTTTTCAAAATGGGGAGTAGAAGCATACGTAGAAAATGTTTATCTAACAACTACGTACATGTAAATTAACTCACACTCCTAATGTTGATATTTTTAGTGTTCTAAATGGATGCCTGTTCATGGTTACTTGACATATAGAAAACTTGTGCTTGATTTTAGGGTTCAGAAAAATATGACAACAGAATATATGAATGTCTTTAGTTTTGTCATCCAAATTAGTACAAGGGCAACACAGAGTAGTGATAGTGTCATGGAATCAATTGCTCGAGTCTGTTAGATCCTGTATTCTCACATTATCACCAGTGTGAGATCGACTTTGCCCATGTGAGACAGCCATGTGAGATTTTTCTTTCTCTCATATCTACGTATGTAAGATACAGATATTCTATGAAAGAAAGGTATGTAAGATATTTCTATCTTTCATATCACGTGACGTTTATCTTACATATCCAGTGACGTCATAATCAATACACAACTAGCGTCTGACAGATTGTAATGTCCCTGATCATCTCCAGGTGTATGTGACCGGACACAAAAATACACATTCCTTGAACAATTACTGCACACTCAACAACAGTCACAAATTCCTCATACACCTATGTCATCCGGTGCATTATGCCAGTTCACAGAAACGCAGCCCACACAGTCTATTACTTCTAGGCCTACCTCCATATTCACTCTGTCAACGTCTACTGTCCGTGTCTCAGGTGAAATAAGTGCCTTCAATGTCCATGAGACTCGAGTCCTTGCACGCCACGCGTGGAAAACGAAAGTCTAGCCATGCCCATATCCACCAACAAAAACCACTTGGAATCTCTCTTCACACACTCGTCATTGAATAACTGCTCAATTAATATCAATATCAATGCTCCTCTAAGAAGAAAAAACCGTGCAGTTGTGGATTCATATTCTGATTAGGTCTGTCAAAATGTTTCGTGCTATTGACTGTCGAGTTACGTCACGCATCAAAGAGGAATAACTCTAATACAATTCACTTAAACACTCGTTGGCCGATTTTTTGTCGGCAACATAGTTGCCAAAATGAAGGTCGTAGAATTCGATTCTAGTGTTATTTTTAATGTACAGCGAAAAATTAATTAATTGGAAAATTGTCAAAATGGCGTCGCTAGGCACAAGGAAAACGGAAAACTCTAGAAATATGAGAGAAAAATACTCTCTTATGAGTTGCCATGAAATATTAAGGTGATTCCACCCTCGAGGTTGGAAAAAAGCGGTAAAACCCTCGGCAAAGCCTCGGGTTTCACAGCTTTTTTGCAACCCTCGGGTGGAATCACCTTATATTTCATGGCTACTCATAAGAGAGTCTTATAGTCTCACACTGCTGCGACGTCATTTGATTGTGACGTCATATATTTTCTATGATTTACGTTACATGGTGAATATTTACGTTACACGGTGAAGTAAAAATATTTTGCTTTGTTATCTTTAAATTTCAATGTGTATAGCCTTCTGTTGGACAACCTTGGGTTTTTTAGTTTACACTTACAGTGTAAACCATTTTCGGGTATGCTCTTTCTGTCTATCTAATTAATTTTTGCATCGAAGTTGAAATGAGGATTTTGATAAATTAGAATTTTCTCAAAGCCCAAATTTATGCACTAAACTGTAGATAAAATGTGAGAAAAATAATCCTTCATTATTTACTCGTGTGGGATAGGGAAATTCCACCTCTGGAACAAGATTCGCTGTCTAGGACTCGGCAAAGCCTCGTCCTAGACTGCGAATCTTGTCCCCTCGGTGGAATTTCCCTATCCCACACTCGTACTAATGAAGGATTCTATTAGTCTCTTGCATCTTCTAAATCAACATATTTGCAGCATTCTGATTTTAACAAGCGATACAATTTTATATATCTGTGATATCATGAATGATCATATATTTTGTGCATATATTTTTATATTACGCTATTGATTTTCTATTCTCTCATTATCTGTCTGTGAATATGCTTTATTCAGGACCACAATGAAAACAATTCATTTGATATAAATTGTGCTACCCCGTCTAAATGAAATGATTATTTATTTATTATCATACATTGTAGGGGTGGTGAGGTGTTGATCCATCAGTACATGGCTTTAATTCAACACTTAAAACTTTCATTTAATTTCCACATCTATTTGTTAATGCTACAAAAAGGCGTGGGAGGGGGCAACCAGACGATCTAGCAAACTTTGCATGCAAAAATAACGGTAAAGCACATTATTAAATATACACTGTAAAGTTCATTTATGCAATGCTGGTGCGTGCCTGTGATATTAAAAAACCACTCAAAGCAGTGAATATGTTGTTAGTGATGCAACCTATCTCTGGAAAGGAAAACTAACCTCACAGTAAATATAAAGGAGGAGATCTAGATTACTTTCATTCAATACTACATCCATTAGTCTAAATTAAGCTGTGCGCCTCTGTTCCAGGCTGTGACCATCTGGGTACGTCGGACGAATTCGGCACAAAGGAATACTGTTGTTTGTTTGTTGTTTTTGATTTTAATCAATCTGAACTGTTACTTACACTCCACTGGATACATTAATAGCCAGCTCAGATACTTTATATTTCTCTTTCATCTAATGGGTTTAATAGCTACATTCAGACATTGACAGGGTAAAAGTGCAATTATCAGAAAATGGGTGAATACTTTCTACCTCAGATCAGAATTTATATCTGAATTACAGGAAATGTATATTAGATTTAAATTAGAATATTACTTAGTCGACATGTCTGAATGTCTAGGTATCCTTGATATGTATGATAGAGAGGTCCCCTGAACGCCTGGATAACCTTAGTATATATGATAGAGAGGTTCTCCGAATGTCTGTATACCCTTGATACGTATGATAGAGAGGTTCTCCGATTGCCTGGGTACCCTTGATACATATATGTACATGTATGTATGATACAGAGGTCCTCCGAACGTTTGGGTACCCTTGATATGTATGATAGAGAGGTCCTCCGAACGTCTGGGTACCCTTGAAAGGTGAAGATAACTAACAGTGATTAATCTCATAGCTCCTATAAGCAATACAAAATATAGAGAGTTTGACAAATACGAACTTCTGGATATATACCAGGGGTGGGATCAGGTGTCTAGGAGGAGTAAGCATCCCCCACATACCGACCACACCCGCCGTGAACCCTATATCTTGATCAGGTAAACGGAGTTATCAGTAGTCAAAATCAATGTGCCAAGAACGACCTAACAATCTGTATGAAACACGTTAGACAGCATTTGACCCAATGATAGGCTGTATTGGCAAACTAAATCGTTATAACGGCCATAGAATTTGCGAAATGATGACTTTAAACGAGACTGTTTGAACCCCTGCACCATCAACATGTTTTTTCAGTAGCCTGCTTCGATTAAAAACTGACCACACGCAGAACAAGCTCTTGTGTATCGAATCAACGCCATATGCAGGTGATAATGGAATATTGTTACATAAATATGGGAAGTTGACGATGGAGAAGCTGAAATAATCCCGTTTGTCATAAAGTTGAGTTGTTGGTTTGCCGTTATTATCTACTTTCAATAAAATATCTAAGTATGAAGCAGAAGTGGACGACTCTGTGATGTCTTTTATTTCGAGTTCACTGGGATATATCGAATCGACATATGAATAAAAATTGTTATTGTTAACAAGTAATACGTTGTCGATATATCTTAATGTCGAATTGAAGGCCACCGCAAGAGATTTTTTCTTCTCAAATAGAAGTTTCTGAAGAAATTCTGCTTCATATGAATATAAAAACAGGTCACCTAACAAAGGAGCACAATCCGTGTCCATGGGGATTTCAACATACTGTTGGAAGACATGATCACCAAAGACCACGAAGATATTGTCAATGAGGAACTCCAGCTTAATTTTTATTTCAACTTTAGAGTACTTGTGCGTGGAATCAGTGGCGTTTAACAAAATAATTTTGATATGTATGATAGAGGTATGGAAAGCCAAATTATTATTAACTCAAATAACTTAGGATATCATCAATTCATTTGGTGTGGGCAACATATCAATAGAATATCTCTTAACTGCTGCTCTCTTAAAAATGAATTGGTGACGTCAACAATTGAATTAATGCGCGCAATAATTCACTTGAAGAAAGCAATGATTCAATTAATGCATGCAAAAATTTAAATATTGTTATCTTCAATAGAATTATTGCGTGCATCAATTCAACAATCATTGCGCGCAAAAATATTAATAGTGAGAACAATGAATTATTTCATAACTGATGTCTTCAATTCAACATATCCACAATTTAATTAATGATTTCTTTAATTAAATTGTTGCTCTCTTTAAAAGACTTGATGTGTTCATAATTCGTTATACAAAATCATTGCAAATAATTTAAGATTTTTTCTGTGAAATTAAAGAGATCATTAAATCATTTATACCGAGCTCCAATTCAAATTTTGCGAGTAGTAATTCCACTATATTGATGCGCGCATCAATGCAATTAATGAGAGGAATAATTAATCTATTCAATTATTGCTCGTAATTTTTTAATCAATGATATAATCAATTATTTGCGTTTATATAGAGCTCCATACAGAGGTCTTCCGAATGTCTTTGAATACCTTTCATAATTAGAGATGACAAGAAAAAACCTTTTTTGTACCTCTACTATTCTACTATTATAAAGATATACAAGGGCACACACACACACAAACACACACAGAGATATAGATATATTTATATATATATATATATATATATATATATATATATATATATTCGAAAGTATTTTAAAATTTTACTCCGATAAACCATGGGTTTGCATTGGTTGCCTTACAATCAACTTTTTTTTTTTTATCTAAAACAAATCCAGATAAAATATTTTGCTCAATTAATGTATTATCATAAAGCTAGTTGACTAAGGTGAGCGTCTCGAACTTTTCCGATTCTCGAGTTGGTAATCAACATTGCTGATTAAACAAAAGAGGGAAAATTTAATTTCTTTTCTTTTACTCAGCTCCGTGGAAAATATCGTAGGGGAGATGAAGACGGTAATGGTGGTGACAAGGATCGCGATGGGGGGAATGGTGGAGGAAATGACACCCCTCCCATACCGTCACGGTTTGTTGTGCAGGTGATTGCCAAGAGAATTGACAAGCAGCTTGCAGAATGTATCGCCCCAGGTTTGAGATATTGCCGCATATTTTACTAGAATATTTGATGATGAAGATTGGAGCATAATTCATGTATTTGTTACTTTTAGATGCATGTGTTATTGTATATTTGTTTGGGGGGGGGGGGGGGGAGGTGGAATAAATAAGATGGCTAAAAGTATGAATTCGAAAATAAGAGAAAGAGAAGGATATGTAATTGATTCGAAACGATAATATTTTACCTCTATAGATTCAGTTTATTTTAACAGAATTGGATGAAAAGGTATCAAGTACCGTAACACTTGAAGGTAAGTGTATAAAAAGTTCTATAGCCATGCATAACTATATAATATATATATATATTAAAATAAAATCACAAATCTTCAACTTTTCCCAACGCTATGGTGGAATATTTCTGCCCCTACATGCAAGATAATTTATGTCAACATGCAATATAATTATATTGACATGCTAGTGATCAATCTTTTTATAGAATCTGATTTTGATAATAGTAAATTTACTTCCTAACGCCATGTTGCCATATTTTCTTCGTATATTGACATAATAGAACGCAGATCCAAGTAGATGTAGGATGTTCAAAATTTCATGAATCGAACCAGAAAATATATATGTACAGTCTTCGTCAAATCAAAGTAAACTTTGCACAAACGAAAAAGTTTAAATGTGTCTAAAGTAGGCATGTATTAAACACACCCCTCCCCACCCACCCAGGGAGGGGTTGTCCGACAACGATTCCCTTAACCGTTAACTTCAACATAAGATGTTCTCTCTGTTACAGACGTCTACAGGGGACTTTCCATGTTACTGCTTGCCAACTGCGGGCGTGAGTTAATCTATAAATTGTACAATGATTGCTTACTAGCACCGTAAATGATCGATCTGCCATTTTTAATTTATATCCAAAACCAAAACATACCAACTGAGAATCAGCCAATGTTTTAATTTGTTTAATCCATGTTTCATACTTAAGTGTCTTGAAAAAATGACAGCTTCGGCCTATTATCTTTTTCTTGAATTAATCAGCTTATTTTTGTTTTGTTTTCATTCTTTGGTTTTTATCATTATTTCTTTTTCGTGAACTTTCTTTGGTTGGTTTGTTTGTTTGGGGGTTTTGTGTTTTGTTGTAAAGTTTTATTTTAAACCTAAGACATATCAATTGACATTTTGTTCGTTGCGATTTGTTTTTTGTCTTACTTATCATTCACGCGCATTTCTTTTTTGTGCAGATGAAAATGAATCATAACCACCACCACTAACACCCTCTCTGTGTGCAAACTAGAGGACGATGTCGTGAGAGAATTACTAGATGTCCTGGAAAAGCGAACATCACGAATCTCTGTAGATTTCTTTTTCTTTCTGAAATTTTATAACATTTCTTTTTCAAATTCGATTCATTAGTTTTAGTAAATGCTTCAGAAAAACCTTGCGATTTTATTATTCATTGAATGAGCGTGAAGATAAGTCTTGGATACACGATGACATTGTACATAGCGTATCCATAAAATCCATAAAGTCGTAAAATTCCCTAGCAAAAAGAAAAATTCATAAAGTCGTAAAATTCCCTAGCAAAAAGAAAATTCATAAAGTCGTAAAATTCCCTAGCAAAAAGAAAAATTCATAAAGTCGTAAAATTCCCTCGCAAAAAGAAATGTTTAGATAACCACCTCTTCAATTTATTTTTGATGAGGGCGATTCCTGTCAAACGGAGAGAAAATAAGGAATGAGTTTGTTCATGTGGAATTTAAAATGAAGTTGAAATTAAGATAATTTAGTTTCTGTGACCATAAATTTCATTTTTGAAAATACATTATGAGGACATGAACTGTGACGTTTTACGCCAATACGCTTCATGAAAGGTATGCTGACATGGCAGTTCATACCTTTGTGTGTTTTCAAAAATTAAAACATCGTATATTTACATGTATATGCATTCTACTTTCATTTCTGTTGTAATCCCCAGCCGTTTAGATGGACGCACTATATTTGTCAGGATTCATACACTTACTCTTCACATCTGTATTGTATCTAGGAATTGTTTATTAGTCCGATCCCCTACCGACAAAGTCGAGGGGACTTTAGGTTTGCGCTCCGCCCGTCTGTCCGTCAGTCCAGTTTTCCGCACTGTTTTCTCTGTTCTTGCAGATATTTATTTTGTATTTGGTATGTGGCTTTGCCATAACAAGTTACAGATCAAGTTCGAACTTCGTCTCGGTCCGTTGATTTTTCACTTAGTTATGACCCTTGGACTTAGAAAAATAGCATGAATAATCAGTTTTCCAGACTTTTTTAGTTGTGCTTGCAGATATTCATTTGATATTTGGTACATTGCTTTGTCATAACAAGTTACAGATCAAAGAATTTCGTCTCAGTCTGATGATTTTTCTCTTAGTTATGGCCCTTGAACTTAGAAAAATAGCATGAATTATTAGTTTTCCGGACTTTTTAGCTCACCTGAGCCGAAGGCTCAAGTGAGCTTTTCTGATCACATTTTGTCCGGCGTCCGTCTGTCTGTAAACTTTTCACATTTTCATCTTCTTCTCATGAACCACTGGGCCAATTTCAACTAAACACGGCCAAAAGCATCCTTGGGTGAAGGGCTTTCAAGTTTGTTCAAATGAAGGGTCATGTCCCTTTCAAAGGGGAGATAATCACAAAAATGCAAAAATAGGGTGGGGTCATTTAAAAATCTTCTTCTCAAGAACCACTGGGTCAGAAGAGCTGAAATTTACCTGAAAGCTTCCTGACATATTGCAGATTCAAGTTTGTTCAAATCATGGCCCCCGGTGGTAGGATGGGGCCACAAGGGGGGATCAAAGTTTTACATACAAATATATAGGGAAAAACTTTAAAAATCTTCTTCTCAAGAACCACTGAGCCAGAAAAGCTGATTTTTACATGAAAACTTTCTGACATAGTGCAGATTCACGTTTGTTCAAATCATGGCCCCCGGGGATAAGATGGGGCCCCAAGGGGTGATCAAAGTTTTACACACAAATATATAGGGAAAAACTTTAAAAATCTTCTTCTCAAGAACCACTAAGCCAGAAAAGCTGAGATTTACATGAAAGCTTCCTGATATAATGCACATTCAAATTTGTTCAAATCATGGGCCCCGGGGGTTGGATGGGGCCACAATAGGGGATCAAAGTTTTACATACAAATATATAGGAAAAATCTTTTAAAAATCTTCTCAAGAACCACTGAGCCAGAAAAGCTGATTTTTACATGAAAACTTTCTGACATAGTGCAGATTCAAGTTTGCTCAAATCATGGCCCCCGGGGGGTAGGATGGGGCCACAAGTGGGGGGGGGGTCAAAGTTTTACATACAAATATAGGAAAAAGCTTTAAAAATCTTCTTCTCAAGAACCATTGGGCCAAAGAAGTTGACATATACATGAAAGCTTTCTGACATAGTGTAGATTCAAGTTTGCAAAGGGTAGTTTGGGCCATAATAGGGACTATTAGGTTTTACATGCAAATATATATGGAAAGTCTTCAGATATGGGCCAAGGTGACTCAGGTGAGCGATGTGGCCCATGGGCCTCTTGTTTTGGTTCTGCTTGCAGATATTCATTTGATATGAGGTACATTGCTTTGCCATAACAAGTTACAGATGAAGTTTGAATTTCATCTTGGTCCGTTGATTTTCCATTACGTTATGGCCCTTGGACGTGGAAAAATAGCATGAATTGTTAGTTTACATACAAGTTTCTTATCTCTGTAGATAAGAATTAAGAATACTACACTCATTAAAACTTCTAGCATACTACAATATAGCTAAATTATTCATGATCATCTACATGTCACAGTCTATTGACTTGGTTAAAGACCTACACCTAATTATAAATTTGTCTTTTTTCTTGGTGTAGTCCCTACTCGAATAGTAGTTGATTTCCAACCATTCCTATCCTGGTTCCCCAATGTTCCCTTTTACCATAACCTACGTATAATGAACTTTGAATATTGTTGTGGTACAGTGATTTTTGCGCCCTGTAGGGGACTATGTATTGCCATGCAATACTCTCAGAATGCTTGTTTTGATTTGTAATCAAGGATTCCATTGATCAAGTTTGTATCATGTTGAAAACGAGCAAGATGTTCAGGATATGCTCAACCAAAAAGATAAACTGGTACCCAGGTTCCGTGCAGGACTAGTTAAACACGAGGTTGATAAGGGAAAGTTCAGTAGAATTCACATGTAGGTAAACAGTAGTTATGAAAAAGATATAGCCTATGACCGTGGTTTAAACCAATGAAATCCTTTATCACATCTAGATAAACAATCCATCGCATACAATACAAATAAAAATCATTTATCTCAGAACAGTGTATCAATGAACAAAAAATAAATATATGAATACTTATAATTTTATTATGGCAGACAAAAACCTTTGATTTCATCACCGACCTGATATGATGCTGTAAGTTTGGAAAAGGAAGAGGCAGACAAAGCGCTGCCGCTTATATATAGCGCAAGGGGAAATAATCAGAATGGACTTCGGTGCATTAGACAAACGGGGAATAACTGCGTATTGTACTGTCTTCGATAAAACCATCTAATTCATATGCGAATTAGATGTAAGTAATAATACAAACGAAAATGATTTACAATACAAAGGAAAATCAACTATACAATATAAATTGAAAATATAAAATACAAATGAAGAATTATTCAATACAAATAGAAAACAAATTGAAAATACGTAATACAAGTGAAAAATCATACAATACAAATAAAAGATTATACAATACAAATCAAAAATTACTCAATATAATTTATACAAATGGAAAAGATGAAATATTGCAAAGTTTGACATGCCATAGTAATGACAGGTAAAATCATTTTTAAAAGTGGTATTTTCTGTTAAAAGTGATGAATACTCCCAGCAATCCAAAAAATATGTTAGGATTACCTGTGGTCTGCTGGCAGCATATACATGTACAGGAAAGTCCTGATGCCTTCAGCTGGTGCCGCTGAAACATCATCCTCTGATTGTTCGTGGTGAGAAAGAGAACCCAGGGACACCCCTGGATGATTGCTTGACGTTTGTGAATTTCCTTGGATCTGGAATATCCTGTTGTGCTGGAGGGTCAGGAAACCTCCTCATGAATGTTCTTAAGATATGGTCAGTCTTGTCTTAGATCCTCTACCCTGTCAACTATTTCCGGATCAGTTGGTTGATGACGTCAGGGTAAAGTTTCTACCATCTCAATGGAATTAATAAGCTGTGTCTGGATCTCAGACCGGTTTTGCATATTCTCAGGTTGGTCTCACCGTAGATTCCTAGCTGATGCTTTGCAGCCTTGCGTGATACGACAATATAAAATCTGAGGTTATGTTGGTCTCCGTATGACTATTTCCTGGTAGGTCCAGGCTGATGGTGACGCCTAGGTATTTATCCTCTCTCTCTCTCTCTCTCTCTCTCTCTCTCTCTCTCTCTCTCTCTCTCTCTCTCTCTCTCTGATATCCACCAATAAGTACTGAAGAAATATTGTCAGTACCGTGGAGCACTGATAAATGATGTGGTTTTGTCTTCCTTGTGGGAGCAATAATTGGATGGAGAAAATAGGCATAATAAAGAAGGCGTTTTAAAGATATTTACAGTATGAGCAGAATTTTTAGCGAGGATTCAATTTTGGCATTATTAGCGAAGATGGCTAAAATTCAATATCGCTAACATCGTAGGTAAAAACTTATATTCCTTATCAGAGGCAACGATTCCTGCTGACGTAAGAGTTGTCTTTCTTGGCACAGATTATCTTTATAGGAGAGATAACTCCATACAATGTGTAAACAAAGTTGATTATACCATGAAATGGTTTTATCCATAACATAATTAAAGTATTGAACACTTGTTTTGGGTTAATTATTTACTTTTAATCTCTTTGGGTGCCTTTTAGTATTTGTCTCTGCTTACAAAGAAAGAATGTCGATCTCGATATTTTTAAAAAAGAGAGATGGTTTGCCTGAAACAAGCGAAGGAACTCGTGAATGAAATTCTTGATGATGCTACACAAACACCGAAAAATGAGCCGAACGTGGGACTTACACTGCATACTTGCCTTCACAAAGATACGAAATCGGAAAATACGCCGTGGGTGTAAAGAGTACAATATAAAATCAAAGTACTGATAGTACTTGTAGACGGTGGCGTAGGTTAGAAAAGGCTTAAAAAAGTAGCTAATGTGACCTTAATTACAAAAAATCATCGTATATTCTAATTGCTGAAGTATTATAGTTCTTAATCATAAAATCTTATAAATCATTAATCAAAAGCTCAAGTTTCAGAAGATAGACTCAGTCAGAGGGTGTTCGTCGTGTTTGTTCTTGTATACATGTATTGTTGTTTTTAAATTATCTCAAATATATATCTGTACATGTGATATCAACTTCTCAATCACCTAATATTTCAGTCATGCAATCTCAATAAAGATTTATCAAACTCTCAAATATTCTCATATGTGCAAACAATTTCTATCTATTCAAATCTTTAAAATATTTCTCAAATATTTCCCAAATTGTTCTAATTTGTTCAATAATTTGCATTGCTAGTCTCTTGTTAGAGAGAAACCTCAAAACTGCTTTTAAAAAATGAATAATCTTAAATATAAAGGTAATGAAATGTTCAAGTTCTCAAAATATTTCGACTCAAAATATATTGTATTTTAGTCGTGTGTATTCCTGACGTCCTGCATTTTTATGTTATTCGAACAGGTATCTTTAAATAGTACATGTATACAGTTACAATGTATGTAATCTTAAAATTGATTAATCAAGTTCTTAAACATAATCATGCTTAAACTATTTCATATATTCCGATATTCAGTAATTGTCCGAAGTCTTGAAATTCCGAATCAATAATTCTCGAACTAACACAATGTTGGAGTTCTCAAAAAAGATATCTAGAGTTGTTTCGATCAGGGAGGGTGTAAAAATCAAAACGAATCTGCACAATTAGGGGGGGGGGGGGATCTACTAATTACAGGGAGAATAATTACAGGATGAAACTTTTTTAGAATCAATAAATCTATTTATTTGGAAACAAGTCACCGCTTCACATCAGGCGAAAAACAATACGAATAAAAACAATGCATTATGTGAACAAGAATTAGACTCCAAACAATCTTAAAGACATTTTTCTGGTAAAAGTACAACACATGTACAAGAAACACTCTAAATTACAAAATATCTATATGTAAACGTTAAATATAGAAAAATTCATGTGTACCTGCCAACTGTTATAAATAAGTGGAATTCCCCTCGTGTAGCGACAAGAAGAAAAAAAAGAGGAGCGGATCGAGGATCTGATTTTAATCAGATTGTAGGAGGAATTTGAAATTTTGCAAAATTAGGTTGGAACACGAAATAACCTCATTCAAACAATTTATTATTGCCCATGGAAAATATATATAATCAATATCTTAATAGTATTTTGCAAGAAATGTACGTTACATTATATTCAGAACATGTAATTCTATACTCTGTAACATGGAATGCTTTCAAAGTCCGACGCAGAAACCTCAACTTCAAAGGCGCCGACTATTATATAGGCCTACGTTCGGACGTTCGGTCCACGGTGTCCCGGTATCCCGTGTTTATAGGGAAATGCCTGTGGTCCCTACTTTATCTCAATATGATTAAGTACACAAATGTACGAGATATACATATAAATGTTATCTTCCTCAGCTCTAGAAACTTTTCTTGATCACATTAAGAAGTCTTCATATTTCATCCTTACTGTTTTTCAATAATTATATACTCTATGTACAATCTTGATATTTTTATTCTAAGTATTCTTGTTTACTTACTCTGTTTCACTAACGAAACCATGTTGAATATCGCATTCAACTGCTTCTCTAACAAGCAATTTAAATGAATCACCCAGTGCATGTGCGTTATTCTTGTTGATGACAACGCCGTTATCTTATGAATATGTGTGAATCCAGGAATGTAACATCAGCAATTGGGTATTATATTCGCGTATATACATGTAGCACAAAACATTATAGAAAAGGCTTAAAAACTGTTTAAAATCATTCACATTAATTTTGATTTTGATAAGGAAAACAACTCAAATTTCTTGATGCCTGCAAACCCTGTGTATATACAGGAACGCCCACTACCGAGGCTATAAATAGCCACCGTCTAAAATATGAACACATTGTTTTTTCAGCGTACTGAGACAATTACAACTATAACAAACATATAACAGCAGAGATTGATGTGTTCATGAGAGAAAAGTGGATATGGGCATTTTTAATGATTAGAGACATTGTCGTTTTATTCTAAGAAATGAATTCATGGATTCCTAAGTAAATGAATAGTGCGAACATTTTTTAAAACAAACTACATGAGTTATAGATTATTAATATTAATTGAAATTGATATTTAGCAAATGGAGAAAGGCTGGACAAACTTTTAGACGTGAGAATCATGGGTTTTTCAAATACGATCTTAAAATCAAAGCCCCTTGTTGCGACAGGCGTTGGAACGTCAAAGAACCCTTACGGGCTTGAGCGCTAGTCATAGGTCTCAATTTATGGTACTTCATCTCTCAATATAAATGAAAATTTTTAGAAGGGAAAGAAACAAAACATGTAGGCACACAGTTGATATGAAAACGCAATATCTACCCAGAGTTATCGTTCCTTACACTCACTTACACCTCCATAAACGTCTCAAGGGTTTTACAAGATTTTTGTAAAATGGCACGTATGCTCAAATAAAGTATGGTTTTTACTTCAGTTACAAAAATATACATAAATAAATAAATATTGAGCAGATGTCAAGTCTTTTTGTAACACAAGAAGCATTGATTTGGGTTGAAACGTAGATATTGGGTAGTTCTACTGCACCAGGCCTATAGATAGGTACATGAAGAATATATAGTAATGGAAAAAATCTACAAATAGTTGCTTGTCCTACATTTTCCAGATATTTTATAAAATAGTTCTTAGTTTTATTAGCCTTAAAAAAAAAAGTGGATTTACATGTGGAATAACATTGCTTATTTTGAGACGTTAACAGAGGTGTAAGTGAGAGCAAGGAACGACAACTCTGGGTAGAGATTGATGAAAACGATACAACCCATGGCTTGATAATTGAACGATAGTTTAAACCAATGAAATCTTATGTAACAAACCAAAATAAACAATCCCTCAGATACAATACAAATGAGTTTTTAACAATACTAATGATAAAATATGCCATAAAATAGAAAAGATCAAAATTTGCAACGTTTGACATGTCATACAAATATTTGACGAGCGATGTCTAGGCATTTTTAAAAAAAAACTTTATAATAATTTTATTCACAAAAAGTAAAACGGTTTGGGTAGCAGGCATAGCCTATTTTAGCCCTCTCCCATTTTTTATCACGGGATCAATGCCTAATCACAGCCCCAAGAGATCGGATACGAAAATTCCGGATTATTCTATTACAATGCTTGAATTTTTCCAACGTGTTGGTAGCATAGAAAATTTTCAAGGAGGTGTTGCAATCCAAGTTTGTATTTTTTCCACCCAAAACGGGGTGGTTGTAGATCCCAAAATGCCATAAAATGACCCGATTTTGTTAAAATGTTCAACCGTATGAAGGGTTACTCCTCAACACACACCCCCTCCCCGAAGCGCCACAGGAAATCCTATATTGTAGTGAAATTGGGTATTCAAATTATGATCGGGGCAAATTGCCAGGGGACCCGCTCCCTTTTTACCGGAAGCGGTAACCCCGAATCTCTCTCTTAGCCCCGGTATTTGAATAGGCAAACCCAGAGCATTTTCGTCATTATCGTTGTGGTTATTTTGTATTTTCTAATATTATATTCGTTTTTTATTTTTGAGGTTTGTAGTATTGTTTTTCGGCCAAAGGATCACTTTATTGGCGTCGCCGGTAGGATATTTTGCCCATCTGCGCCGCGGTTCATAGCGGGGACCAAGTGGTCGCAGGTGGGAGATATTTTGAAATGTAGTCTATTTCGTAAATTAATTCAGAAACTCCTGCTTGATTTTTCGTGTAAATGTGATTTTCAGATTTTCTGTTGGTTCCAATGGCGTGGTGTTCTGGTCGAGGTAGTCCCAGATGGTTAGGTGACGGGGCATCCCGAGGGGTAAGGCAGTCAGGCAGGAGAGCTTGGCGGTAACCCAGGTGGGAGATGCGGTGTCGCCGGGTAGTAAGAATATTCCGGGGGATGACGTTATGTGGAGTTACTTGACGGGCACCCAAGGGTGGAATGCGAGGCCTCAGGGGGGGGGGACTTGGAATGGGACAGAATGACCAGCTTGAGGGACTTAATTCTAATGTGGCTTCGGGCCAGAGAGCGGGGTAAGGAGACTGTCGCTGGAGGAGAAATTTGCAAGGGCAGAGGCCCGACTAGAGCTGACCGATTATCTGTTACAAGGAGATGAGAATATGGCTAAGCAGTTGGCGGGGTGTCCTAGGAATACAGGTCACTCTTTCCCGGGGCCTCTGCCCAGGGGTGATTCGGGGGTCTTGCCGATGAATCCAGGCTGAGATAGCTTACCTGAAGGTCAAGATGATAATTGCCTTGAGAAAACGCAGCCAGTTACCTTGGATGAGAAGGTTAGTTGTCCCAGCGTGGTGGGTGCGCCATGCTCTAGAGCCCTCAGCAGTAAAGGAGTGGTACCTTGGGAGAACACTTGTTACGTTAGCCTTACGAGTAGTGGTGGAGGGGGAAATAGTGGTATTTATGACCAACCTCAATCCTCCCAGCATGTGCCTATCCACACAAGTGGACGTTCCTCTGGGCCCTATGTCATTGAGGAATCCATCCATCCTTTCTTTGTGTAAGCAATTGCACTGCCCTCCACAGCTGAAGTCAAAGAATTGTAACCCTTTGGTTGGAATGATGATGAATGGGGGTAGCATTCTATCATCAGCTGCTCTACAAAACATAACTGTATATCACTGCTTAATCTAAATCTAAACAATATTCTATTATGTACATGTATAATGCATAAATGGATTAGACAACAGGAACTGCCTATATAAGCCTTTTCCGTACGTCTGCTTGCTGTGTCCACCAGAGAGATGAGGGACTTGGCCTTTCTAGGTCGGACAAATGACTGTTCCAGCTATGCTTCCTAAACTAGAACCAGTTTCATCAGCATTCCATATCTGACCCGGTTTTCTACTTCTTACAATGTGAGAATTTCTTGTCATAAACTTATAATATAGCAGTCATAGCTAGGCTTGTTATTTTTATATGGTGTCTTTCTTTTTCTCTCTTTTTTCAACAAAATCCAAAAATTCATTTAGTTTCAACCCCATCCCTCTTTCTGCCATTTCACTAAAGATAATTTGTCATGGCTTCTTCTTCTTTCCTGGTAAACACTGTTGCCGGGCAATTTCTGCGGTCAATTTCAACATCCCCGAAGACTTCTCGTCAAAAACACATACGATAACCAATGATGTCAAGCAGATTGGGTTAAAGATACCTTATTTGTCTGATTTATTTTTGTACTTTTTTGGTTACAGATCCTGCTACCTCTGCCACTGGACTAGCTTTCATCTGAGAAAATAATTGAAAAATATTTTACAAACACATGCATGCTGATCCATCAATTGATAATTGGTCTACAAACTTGAATTGAGTTTTCATAGATGGGTAAATCTGATGAACGCAAATAATATTTATTTATCCACCTTAATGACCAGTAAATAGGTCTGGTAAAAATATATTCTATATTTGCAGGGGAAAAAAACATCAAAGTAAACTCGGTCATTTAATATGTGTACAAATATTCAACATGTAATATATACTTAGATTAATTCGCTTTTTAAACATACATGTATTTACTGTATTTTCGAAATCAACATATTACATGTATTATTAATCTTTAAGTATATCACAGAAGACATACATCAAGTTGTGTTTATGTTTTTTCTTTGATTTTGTTAATTATCATGAGAAAATATTTTAAGAAAACCCCTTGAGTAGTTAATCCGGAACTGCTTCAGATGGGTCTTATAGAGATTGATCTTCATTTTAAAATTCCTCTGTATTATTCTAACAAAAACAAAAATTCATGAGATCGATCATATGCCAGAACTCATATAAACTACTAAAAAAAAGTATGCATCAATAAAAGGAAATCGTAACTCAATTTGCCTTTCACGATCACATGTGGTTAATCCGATCAACGTCACTGCAACGCTTGGGGTAGTAAACTTTAAGGTGGCTCACTACACCCTGAAATGGTTTCTCAAATCAGTACGAATTGATTTAATCATAAAAGATATGGTGATATACATGTATAATAAGTATATATACCAAAACGGCAAAAAAATGCAAATTTGGATAAAATCATGATTTTCAACAACAAAAATTATTTTAACACATATGAACTAAAGATTGCGATTCAACAGCCCAATGCTTTCACCACTGAGCGACGATGATAGACAATCAAAACGATCGATACAAATAATTTCACAAAACATTTAAATCGCCATCTTGTGACGTGGTGTCATACAGAGTATAAGCTTTAGTGTAGTGAGCTACCTTAAAGTCTTGAAATGAAGCTAAACACAAACAAATCAATTTCGTGTCATCAATGAATACTTTCACTTTTGTACAAAGGTACACAAGTAAAAGAAAAGAACCCGCTTGATTGTTTAATTTTGATTATTTTAAAAAATTATCCGGAACTGCTTAAAATCCGGAATTGCTTAAAGCACTGTACCGTTACCAAAATTTTCAAAAGTATCATTGTTATTCAAATGTTGTAGTTTCATTTTTTAATGAATTGCAACTGTTTTCATATCATGAGAGATTAATCTCCCTTCTTTGAACACTAAACAACAGTATTGGTGATATTTTTAATTGTGGGAAGAAAGAATAATGTAATGTATACTATACTTTTTCTTATCAATTTACAGTTATAACAGGATAATATGTTTATAACCTGCCGATTATAAAGTATCCCAAACGAAGTCCTGACTGTACAAACGTGGCTATTTCTGAGTCTTTTTATTACCCCCACATTAATAACTACCTTGTACAAAACCCATGCTTATTTTAACTTCATTTAAAACAAATAGATCACAAAGACACTGATTTTGAAAATTTTCAAAAAACTCCCTTTTCCATTAGTAAAACTGACATCACTTCAACCTGATCCTAGTTTGTAGATCCCAGCATCCTCTCATTACTTCTAAAGATCCCATGTCTTTATCAGTCCCCGTGTTTTAAAGTTATACATGCATGTGCAATGGTTTATGATCAAAGTAAAATGCTTTTTGTAAACTCTGATACAAGGGAATACAAAATACTACCAATATCTTATCTACTACTACAAAATACTACCAATATCTTATCTACTACTACAAAATACTACCAATATCTTATCTACTAATACAAAATACTACCAATATCTTATCTACTAATACAAAATACTACCAATATCTTATCTACTAATACAAAATACTACCAATAGCTTATCTACTAATACAAAATACTACCAATATCTTATCTACTAATACAAAATACTACCAATATCTTATCTACTACATGTAATACAAAATACTACCAATATCTTATCAACATTATAATAAGATAGACGCTAATTTAGAATTTTTGGATAGATATTTTCTAGAATTATTTTCAGTGCAAAACTTTGCTTGTAGAAAGTTTCTTTAACAATCAATACGTTATGGGCCTGAACTTTTAAGTACCGTAAATGATGATAAGGACTTATGACGTTCACGTGATACAGACTGGGGTTTGAACGTCGGCAAACTTGTACAATTACACTAACATTATAAAAATTTTGCAAGGCGTGGATAGTTTAAATGATTGATAAATTGAATCATACCCCAATATTAATTTCTGTGGAAACGATGGGGTTATTTATATTCGGTCTTTCCTATCCCCGAAAGACCGAATATAAATAACCCCCTCTTTTCCACAGAAATTACCCCAATATATGAGTGGAATCTATCCGAATTTCATTTGTCCTATTGTTGTTCTTATATTTTGTTAGTCAGGTTTTTTTTAACCTTTTGTCAACAGCTAGATCATGCAAACGTCCTATACAAAATAACACAGTTGTACCGTGCACTAGAGACTGTCAACACAGCAAAAGATATCAATTCAAATGCAGTGTTGTTATGGATTCAGGCACAAAAGCAGAGCTAAATAGGTAAAAGATTGATAATACACTTTCTCTAGTAAAATCATCCTCGTTACTTCACTGTACTGCGCCATATTATGCTTTAAAGAGACTACTACCAAATTGTGGAAACTCCTGATCTAGCGCGTCATCAGAAGTGGAGGAAACTGAATCTGGAAGGTAAACTTTATTATTTATTTTGAATCTTTAAGATTAATTAGCTTCTTGCTTTCTCGGGCGTTCTATTAAAGGTTTGTTGTATGTTGTTCATGTGACCTTTCAGGCCAATAGACCTCTTGTTTATATACTTTTCCTTTTGAAATCAATAGAACGCAAGGCATCATTCTTGCAAGGTTAGTAAAAGTAAGTTAAGAAATGTGACTTATATATTGTACTCAGATTGAATAAACGAACACACCGCCATACGAACAAACATACGAAATTATAAACGAAGAAACGGCCAAGTGACAGTATTATATTTCTCCCATTCTCTCACCAGAGGGCGCGTTAAGCAAGCTTCATGAGGTTTAGTGTAGGAGAAGCTTGCGTAACACGCCCCCTGGTGAAAGAATGTGCGTCTCCACGACTGTTTCAATAAGACGATAATACTTAGAAAGCTCTAAATAAAACTCAATACAGATTTACTTGACCATAACCATGTGATGCTTGCAGGAATATACATCTAAAACTTTATATAACTTAAAAAATATATAAAAGAAGTTCACCAAGAATTTTGGAAAATAACTGTTCTGTTTAAACAGGTTTCCAACAGTTTAAGCTGTAACCTATATACGGTATATGACGCAAAATACCGGCCGCTGCCTGTCCATCCAGTAATTAAAAATCAACACAATATCTAAAGTATACATCACGATTCTCCACCCCCAGTCCACGGACCGTGTCCAGGTGGTATAAAGGTCGACAGTGCAGAGTCCTGAACAGCACTGGACAGACAAAATGAAGATCAACATTCTACTCGCTGTGTTGTTGGGGGTTTTGGCCGTGTCATACGGATTTCAGGTACTATCTTAATTAAAACTCATTAAATTTACTTATCTTCATTTCCAGATTAAATAATCACATTGTCTACAAGGTATGTTTCTTTCAGTTTTAATTAGAAAAGAGTCTTATAGAGAATAAGAATGTACAGGGAATTTGTATAATTAAAAAAATGATGAAAAATCCTTAAAATAACAGAAGGATAGGAGGCTTGCTATTTTGGGATTTGAAGAGAAAATGTTTAAGTACATCAACACTTACAGAGCATGGACTAAACTTTTGCGGATGAAACTTTTATAAATTCAAAAGAAAAAACTCTGTGCCGAAGAGACTGGTTTGCCAGCTTTACCTCTAGGTATCTTTAAACAAAAGGAGAGAAGGAAAACTTCCGGTCAATCGCTATATCCAAAATCTATAATGTTCAGTACATAAAAACTTCCAGTCAATCGCTACATCCAAAGTCTATATGTTCAGTACTTATTTTAAAAAAAAAAAAGGAATATAATTTCTTAGTTAGTTCACTTTTCGATGGTTCTATAGTTGTTATAATCAATAGATAAATAAAGCTTTTAACTTTTGGGTAAAAATTCTGTTTGTCATCACCTTCTTACAACATGGTCATCGCCAGAAGACTAGAAGTATAAAAAAAAAAAAAAAAAAAAAAGGAAAAAAACCAAACAAACAAAACCAAACCTGGTATCAAAAAGAAGAAAACACGACAAGGTTTAAACAACCTGCTCATAATGAAATAGATAAGCATTTTAAGTACCCAGTATCACGCTGTTACAGACTCGGTTGGTTTTAAGAAAATAGCTGGAAGGAATAGCGCATGACCAGGTTGTCTTCAGTCTGGTGAAGTGTCTCGCGTACGCTTGACCGAATACATAAATAGTTTACATGTATTTCAGCTAACGGGTTTAGTCACTACATAAAGTTCAGACATGAATAGGATGAAAGCGCGATGAATAGAACATGATTGGATATTTTTCCAATTCTTATTAAGTTCTATGGGAACTCTATATTTGAGAAATACGTAACTCTAGCAACATTCCTTGGATTGCAAAATACAGTCCTCAAAGACAATTAATCCATCCGTCGGTTTGTTTCATAAACTTTCACCAACTGGACCTTTAATCTGCAAATGTTTATGCTACGGTGGTTTTTAAAACAAATTGTACGCAGAGTCCCACTGAACTTGTAAATCTGCGCGTGCTCTGGTTGCTAGACTGCAAATTCCGGTACAGTACTGATCTCTTGTGCAATGTGCTTTCTTTTCATCGTTCATGAACATTGCGTGATGGTGCATAATCTTTTTTTTTTTTTTCTTTTTTTTTTTGATAAAACTTTATTCGGAAAACCCTAATTTTGTTTTTACGTCGAACACTCCCCATAAGTTTCAGAGGACTTTCTCAAAAATGCATATTTTAATGTCGTTCTTACTCGTAGGACTTCCATATCCAAAAGATAGAGTTCAAGTTCAAGTTCTTTATTATCCTTGAGCCAAACGGCTCATCAGAAACAGAACAACATAAATATGATATAAACAAACATCACACAGGAGAGTATACATAAATAGAACAAAAGCTAAATCAAGCATCTCTTTTTAAACATGCTAATTACAAGTATTTACCTAAATTAATCAATTCTTTGACATTTTGAACACTTAGTAATTGAACCAGTTTGAAAGTACTTGGTCTTTGATAATAATATCTTTTTATATATTTTGATCTCAGTTCATTATAGAATGGACATTGAAGAATGAAATGGAATTCGTCTTCTACAACAGACAAGCTACATTTTTCACAAAACCTATTGGTTTTTGCAATGCCATAATGTCTTCCTTTTTCAATATCTAGATTATGAGATGAAGTTCTGAATTTAGTTAAATATTTCTTATATTTGCTATCGATAGATTTGCACAGGTAATATTTAATATAGAAAGTGTCAATGAGATGTTGATATAAGAAATCTTTAGACATTTTACAAATATCATTAAATATCTGTTGTTTTGTAGTATCAAACAGTCTTTGTTCAATAATAGAATATATGATTTTATCAGGCATAGAGAGTGTACTAGCATAGTTCTCGAGTAATAACGGTAGAAACTTCACGGTGTAAAATGGCCCGTGCTGCACCACGAAATTACGACTGTAATTAGATAATTATGCTGCCTTATAAGCACCTTGGACTGGTAGTGATCAATTGTTCATACAAACAAGAAGTGTATACAGATCAGGGGACGATGCCACCGGTCAACATAATGAGTACTTACATAGCAGAAGTTAACATGCATATGTATCGTGAAAATCACCAGAAATGTATGCCAATTCAATTCAGCCCCCTCCTAGAAATTCACCGGATACTTGACATGCGTCTGTCTGTCTGTCTGTAAAACAATGACGTCTTCAGAATCATTGCAATCCCAATCACCATACTTTCACTTGGAACAAATGTTCCTCTGGTTGTGGTTTTGCAGAAAGTTTGTTAATTATTCTTGTACCTACATGTCTGTCAAGGATTTGGATTGCCTGAGACAAATTTGACTTCTTCAAAACGAACTACATCACCATGTGACCATACCTTGTACAAAAGTTGATCAAGCGATCTAAAAAAAAAAAAAAGTGATTTGCATTCTAGTATGGCCACATCACTTTTCAATGGCTGAGTTACGATGAATTTCTTTTCCCATAACATTGTTAAATTAATCTATTATTAAGTTATAAGCCTCAAGTAAGCGATCCAAGCTCTTCAAGATTCAAAGTTTTTAATCAAAATCGCTAGTGAACTAATATTTTCCCTCTTTTTCTCAGCTCCGTGGTAAAAGGCCCGGTGGTAAGGGTGGTAATGGTGGCATGGATAACAATGACGATGACAACGACGGGGACGATGACAACGACGGGGGCGATGATGGAAGACGTGGTCCCCCTCCCATGATCCCACGGCTTGTCGTGGAGGTGATTGCCAGGAGAATCGATCAACAGCTGGATGACTGTTCCGCACCAGGTAAGAGATATTGACGTATCTCCTAGTACAATATTCATTGATTAAGATTTAAGCGTGGCACATGTACTTGTGTATTTCTCATTCTTATCATTTTAAAGTATCATTATATTCTTTAAAAAACAAAACAAAAGAAGATAAGTTAATTAGAACTACGAAAATAAATAAGAAAGGGAGAGGGACCATTGTTTGTTTTGCAACAAAATGATAGCGATTTGTTTACGTCTATACATATGGTTACGAAAAATTATACACAAATGATAGTTCACTTATATGATTTTATTTTCACAGAACTGGAAGAAATGGTGTCCGGAGAAACAACATTCCGTGGTAAGTGTATAGAAAGTCCTAGTCGGTATATAAAGAAATAAAATCCATCTACACGTAACCCAGATCCGTGGTAAGTGTATAGAAAGTCCTAGTCGGTATATAAAGAAATAAAACTCATCTACAAGTCCCTCAGATCCGTGGTACATGCAAGTGTATAGAAAGTCCTAGTCGGTATATAAAGAAATAAAACTCATCTACACATAACCCAGATCCGTGGTACATGTAAGTGTATAGAAAGTCCTAGTCGGTATATAAAGAAATAAAACTCATGTATACTTCTCCCAGATCCGAAATTCCTAACTAAACAGGTCTAGCGGGTTAAAGTTTTCCCGTTTTTGTTATAACATAGCTTGGAACATGATAGGTGCGTAACTGGCCCCATAGAGAGTGTGAAAATTCATTTGAATCACTGATGACTCGGAGATTTATGATGCATGCATATATTAGTACTTATGGCCACAGCCATTTTTAATAAGCATATATCAACTCTTCATGAATTAAAAGCAAACATTGCTTCAACAAAAACAGTACATGAGATATTTTCTCCTTTACAGATGTCTACAGAGGCCTGTCTATGTTACTGCGTGCTGACTGCAGGGGTAAGTACATTGCCTACAATTCAGTATTGTGGCCTAAATCAGCTGATTCCATTGTCTTATTTATGTAATCTGTGATGACTGCTTTACAGTGCAAATGGGCTTTTTTCGGCTTTTCTTCTATTTTTGAAATTTGGGAAAATATCAAATACATAATGTCCGAGATAAGAGCTATTATGTGTAAGGGTGTAATTAGTTGAATGGTTGAATATTGTTTAACGTCCCTCTCGAGAATATTTCACTCATATGGAGACGTCACCACTGCCGGTGAAGGGTTGCAAAATTTAGGCCTATGCTCGGCGCTTATGGGCATTTATCTCACTTCCCGCTTGTACACAAATTGTTTCGCGCCATACAGTGTACGAGAGTTCTCTAAAAGGGAAATAACTCAGTTGAATCTTAAAATTGCGTATTGTGTTTATACTATAGTGTTTTTCGTCTTTCTTTCATGCAATTGTATTTCCTTTTTGTACAGGTGAAGGTGGGGCCACAGGATCACCACCAACAGGACCCACCGGATCACAGCCACCACCAACAGGACCCACTGGAACCCCGCCACCACCACCATCCACCACCGACACCCTCCCTTCGCGCCAACTGGAGGATAAGGTCGTAAGAGAATTGCTGGACTTCCTAGAGGAGCGAGAGAACTAAAACAGAATAAAAAAATATCAACAGTCAATATTGTGAATCTCTCATGAATCTATTTTTTCGTCTGAAATCCTTGATGTTCTTTTAAAAAATATTTTTAAAGAAATAAATACTCGAGAAAAAGCTAGATACTTGTTTATCATTATTGCGATGTATGCATGCGACAATCTGTATCTAGGATACACAGGAACAATTCTGACGTAGAGAGTCTATCAATGGTTCTTTACTGCATGCAATGGTCGTTAATTTGACAATCGAAAAAAGTTTAATTCACTCCTAGAAGCTATATTTTGCTATTCTTGGCAAACAGAGTAAAGAGAAGTGTTTGGTCATGTAGACACCAGATTGAAATGATTTGATAATATGAGGCACATGGAACTTATAACTCACCTGGACACCAAGCAAATGAATACGCCAATGTCACATGAAGTTACTTGTATGTGATTCGAACAACAGATAGCCACAGTGTATGAGGACTAGACCTGGCTGGTGTCACAGAATGACCAAAGGTTCCATAACCAGTGATAATTAGTAACTGGGTTTTTTTCTCAAACTCGAGTTTCTTAATTTTATCAAATTTTCAAAGAGGTTTTATTGGAAAATTTTCTCTTGAAAATTTGGAAAATCAAGAAAGGAGAAATTGAGATAATCTGTTACTCACGGGCACATTTTATGGAACCCTATTCCCTATGATACAAACTTTTTGGCTGCTGCTTTACATGTTGTTGGGGGGGGGGTTTTCTTGGGGTTTTTTTTGGGTTTTTTTGGTGACGACTTAATATCCTTTAGCTGATGCCAATTTTGAAATACGCATTTACATGTACCTGCAAAAGACACTAGTATTCTGGATGACCTGTCGAAATGAAATATACAAGGAAAAAGTCCGAAGATTTAAAATCCTATACCAGTACATGCATTCCCTGTATAATTGATATGGATTAGGAGCAAGGGGTTTGAAAACGAGATGGACAATCTCAAATATATCAAAAGCACATCGATGGAACATAACATGTTGTTATATTAGATAAATTCCGATTTAACTTAATTCATCGTGCACATACGTAATCCTAGTATTCCATAGTGTGTGATGTGTGATTTCCCGCGGAATTATCAGACTTCTTAATTTCACTATGACCACAGAGAATGCTATTGATGAAATGCCCCGTTTTGATTAATCAAAGTATTTCTTTCAACACACACAAATATCGTTCATCGCCGTGTATGTGCATATATCAAATATTGACAATAGTAAGTAAAATATAAAAGTTTTGGTTAAATGAGAAATTACGATCCCTGTAAAGTCAGGAGCTTATTAATCTACTATGTGACGTTTTGGCGCCATTTCGTATGTATGTTTAAAGAGAAGGCGTTTCTCCCAAAATATTTACTTCGATGTATAAACGCACACTGCATATCAACTTCTTTATTTTTCTTGATTTTCCTTGTCCAAATCTATATATAGACTAAGTATACTTTGTTCTTTGTACAAAATGGATACTTCCAACCAATTTCACTGATGAGTATTTATTATCATATTTAAACTTATAATGGGGAAATCTCATCGTTTCTCGCAAATATTTATTATAAAAATGATTTTTACAATTATATTTGGATTTGATATTAAAATGGAGGTTATCGTAATGCATTCGTGGTTGTTTTCCCCTTGCTAAGGTCCGAAAAATTACGATAGATAAGGATGACGTCAAGAGTCGACAACTTCCTCTGCGATATCGAAATTATCCTTCAGTAAAAACTGTACAATCAATAAACCCGACTTTAATGAATACTTAGTATATAACTATAAAATATTGCCTTGAAACAGTTAGCTTAAACAAAAGTTACTCACTTATCAACACTGTAGTTCCCCGCCCCTACCCCGATCGCGGAGAGCTACAGTTCTGCAGTTGTGAAAGGTCTGGTTATATCATTCCTACCAAGCACCCATCTAACAGATTGCAATCGATATTCAAAGAAAATAACTCAAAAGTCTCATGTAATACTATTTTAGCAATCTACATGTAATTACCAGTGGCGGATTTAAAGGGGGGGGGCACCCGGCGCGCGCCCCCCTCAAAATTTCCAAATTTAAGGTAAGTCGTGGTGTCTTGTTCAGAAAAATGTAGTAAGCGATATAAGAAGTGATAATGTCTTCCACTCCCGGAGAAATAAATGACAAAATCTTTTGATTTCTTGAATTTCTCTATTGGGAGAACTTAATTTTTTCCAAAAACTCTTAAAATTAGCGTCGTTTTATTAATTTCACCTTATTAAAAATGATAGAAAATTGTACAAATGATTAAATAGGAGACATATTTCAAACCCTATAAAATCCAGGAGCTCCCGGTGGCTTCGCTCACTGTCCCACCACCAGGGCTTTGCCCTGGATCCCCTGTCTCATAAAGTGGCGCCCCCGTAACCACAATTCCTGGATCCGCCTCTGGTTACCCTTGTTGATCAAGCGATAGCTCTCAATTCTTGACGCCGCATTTAGTCATACTAGTATAGCATGTAGAGTCATGATAGGCGTTACCCAGTGTAGCAGGGTCCCTACTAGGCAGTCTGCACTATACATCTACACCATCAGCATGACAGGTGTTCTCAGGACAAAGAATCGATCATCGCTATTACGATCTTGAGCCCCATGTATAAGTCTAAATCTATGGCAGTTCACCTAAGGCTGATGGGGTCTCTATATGAAGGATGTTTTTTTTTTTAATTTGGTGGTTACCACCGCGCAAACAAAGTCAACCCTTGTTTATTATTTCAAAGAAAGATTGTCTGTAAAATTTCCAGTTTGCCTTGATGTCCAGATGATATAAAGCAGAAAATTTGAATTTCCAATGTTTATACAGTCTAGAGTAATCAACCTGAAGAGGTCAGGTCAGAACAGACTTCTAACAATAAAAAACACTCACAAATCCAGGACTAACAACCCCCTCTCTCTTTCTCTCTCTCTCTCTCTCCGTGACTATATGAGACAAAATTTTCAATACGTACTAGTAATTGAAACGACCTTCAGGGAGATTACCAGAGGTGCTGATATATATTCATTATATTAGCCCTAAACATTTATTCATAAAAACGGAAAATGAGCTTCCAAGCGTGAACTCTCTGGGTGAGACCAATGTTAAATATACAATTATTTTCTAAAGATGAGATGTTTCACCGGACAGAGGGGTTAATAGTACGTCACTACTGATAATGACTAAACGTGAAAATAATGTCTTCCTATCTGCATATTGTTGAAAGGTATTCCCATATACTGAGAACAGGGAAAAGCAACCCTTTCCTCTCTCCCCACCCAATTTATACGTCCAGTCCATCACACACATTCAATCTATGATTTACATATTTCATTCTTGTGGATTTATGATTAACGAAAAGTCCTTCGGACAGCAATTCGCAATTCCAGATAAATCTACCAAACAGAATTTCCATTACAAGGCCAACACAGAGCAGGATACGGCAAAATTAAAAGACGACAATTCAAGATGAGGCTACTAAGACAAAGTTAACTGGCTGTAATCCAGACAAGGTCACCAGACAACAATTCCAGACAAGGTCACCAGACAGCAATTCCAGACAAGGTCACCAGACAGCAATTCCAGACAGGGTCATCAGACAACAATTCCAGACAAGGTCACCAGACAGCAATTCCAGACAAGGTCACCAGACAGCAATTCTATGAGAAGGCCAACAGATAGCAATTTTTGGATGTAAACTGTAAAAGAATTCGTGAGATGATACTTACATCCAGAGTGTAAAGTTTAAACTTGCGAAATGACATAAACATTCACGTGCATCAGGGTTGTTATAGGCCTATGCAATACAGATTTCATCGTTGGGATTGAACATTGCATATATCCCATGAGACGAATGAAATCTTTATTATTGATAGGCAAAGTCTCCGAGATGAGACAATCTTCACTCAGTTTTACGAGGAAGTTGTTGAAAAAGCAAAACAGTTGAACATCGATGATCCTGTTCTTCCTAGAAAACACAAAATTCCTCGTAAACTTGATGATGGGACAGCAGCACATACTTTTTCATCGTGTGCAGATATGTATAGGAAAGATTTCTACGAGACATTAGATCTGCTTTTAGCTGGCATAAAATCTAGATTTGACCAACCAGGTTACAAAGCTTATGTTAATCTTGAAAACCTCGTAATTAAGGCTTGCACAGGTCAAACGTTTGAAGAAGAATTCAATTTTGTCACGACCCTATATGATACAGATTTGAAGCCAAAGGATCTTCACTGCCAGCTTATAATGTTAAAGACTGTTTTGCCAAAATACTTTACGCCAGATATACCAAGTGTGGTTGAATTTTTCAGACATTCAAATGAAAAAAGTCTGTTTGCCGAGATCCTCAAAATTCTCAAACTAATGTTGGTACTTCCTGCAACTAACGGAACCAGTGAGCGCTCATTCACGCCTTGAAAAGATTGAAAACATCTCACTGAGATCAACAATGAGCCAAATACTAACAAACAGTTTGGTTTTATTGCATGTTCATAAAAATGAGACTGATGAACTGAATCCAGAAAAAAATTGTTGAGGAGTTCGTAAGTGAAAGTGAACACAGACTGGCATATAATACCTTATGACTCAGAAATGATTGATAACAAAATGATAAAGATATAAAACAGATTACAACATCTTTGATTTCTACATAATGTAACCAAGACCATCGATCAAACCAGGAGGCATTGAAAGATATCATCTTTTTACCAAACCTTTTTGCTGGAAAGAAAATATTCCGTGGCTGATTTGGGGTACTACCGATCTCTGGTGTATGCCATTTTTCATGTACAACCTGGGCCTTTCGAACTGGTATTTCTGAGATATCATCTTCTGAAGAAGAAGAAGAAGAAGAAGAATCAATAAAGGAAGCAACCTTAACATGTTTGTCTGTTTCTTTGTTTGCAGTTTCCCCCAATTTACCTGTTTCAATAGACTCCTCATTTGTGTTAGACTCCAAGAGTGGGGAAGGACTATCTTGTGATTGTTTTGGTTCAA
Organism: Ostrea edulis; assembly: GCF_947568905.1. Classification (NCBI taxonomy): domain Eukaryota; kingdom Metazoa; phylum Mollusca; class Bivalvia; order Ostreida; family Ostreidae; genus Ostrea; species Ostrea edulis. Next base: position 61,365,641 of record NC_079170.1, on the reverse strand, counting down.
ATGAGCGATGAGGTTCAGAATCCTCAAAGGATAATCTCGAACGCTTTGAAAGAGGTCCCTCATGCTTGTGAATACAGGCAACAAAATGATTAGGTGTCCAACCATCTATTCTTGTAGCAATTGTTTGAGTCCACATGATGTGGATAGTATCCTGATATTCTTTAGCATCAGCACGGTCAAGAGGAACAATAAGCTGATATCTTGTCTGTTTACACCAGGGTTTTGCACCTCGTGGAAAATCGACATGATTGGTTTCTGCAAAACGTCAGAAGCTACGAACATATGTAAAAGGCTTGAATAGTAACCGTTCTGGGGTGTTTTTATTGTTTCCTTTTATAACGAAGCAATCAAATCACCAGTAATTAAACACTCCTCTGACAGGGAACTTTCAAAGACATATTGAAGTGAACTTTTGTTTGTGGACATGGTCACAAAGGTGTTTTCATTCGTGTAGCGCTTCAGGTTTGAAACAAGTTCAAACACAATTCGTACCCTCATTTCCTTAAAATTGTCCTCATGTCCAAACACAAAAAAGAGAGTTCTGAATAAACAATTCCCATCACCATATATCTGAATTGGGATAAGCTCAGAAGGAGCATCATTTGGATAAAGCTCTGAGGAAACAACATCTTTTCGAATATTCGAAGTTGGGATATTAGGTATGCTTGTTGGAAGAGGATATTTCTTCAAAATTTGCCCTTTGAGTCTAACACGAAAACTTAGTGCTCCCCATCCCTTTTTCCCTGCATTCCTTGCTTCTTCGTGCACTTTTTCGAAAAATGCCTTTCTTTCGTCCGTCTGGGCATACATTGTGAAATATAATCAAAGTTAAAACTGTGCGGAAGGTTGATCTTACACTGATACGATAGTGTCTACTCTTGGACCAAGAATGAAACAGGTCTTGACAGCCTGAGATTTTACAAGCTTTGAAAAAGTTGTTACACGTCATGACCTACGTCACATTGGGGGTGTTACGTCACTGATAAATAGTGCTTCACACATTGTCAGGTTTACCTTTACCATAAAAACTGTGATGATAAAAAAGTCAACAATTCATCATATTAGCTTTACAAAAAGATTTTAAATATATACAAACGTTGAACTGGTATTAGGGCAGTTGGGCATAGACATTTTTGTATCAAGACGAAGTTTCTATGAACAAGCTATCTAATGAATTATTAGACCTTGAAAGTTAGTCAAGGTCACACATATTAGATACCTTTTGATCAGTCGTCCCTTGCGAGATTTTTTCACTCGTATGAGTCGTCAACAAATACCGGTAAAGGACTTTAAACGACACTATTACCGGGCACTTGGCAAAGGAACAGTCACTACATATCATAGGTTTGACGACAGATGCGGAGCTGGGAACGAGAACCGAACCATTACCTCATGATTACGACCTTTTGGATGATGCCCTAAGAAATGTTAAGGAATTAAGTGCTTTTCATAATTTTTTTTATTTAAGCTAAAGGACAGTCACACTGACTGACTCTGAGTCTCATTGAATTAAATGAACTTTCTGCTTAAAAATAATTATACTTTACACTATATTTGAATTTTACTATGTGCCCCCCCCCCCCCTATTTATTGAAATAAATAGTACATGTACATACTTTAGAGAGAAAAACTGAAAGTGTTTGCAAAGCATTACTGTCTTACTGCGTGGCCATTGTCAGTTATTGACATATTTGATCTTGAAAACCAATAGAAACCAGGATCACTCCTGCATGCTGGTTAAAAAACGGATCAGAGATGTGATTTTATCTTGTACACAAGACTGAAGAAACAAACACACGGACCCGTGAACAGACAAATTAAGACATTCCTCCAATTTAGCTGCGAGGGGATAACATTACTTTAAATTAAAATTCTGTAAACATAACTCAGACATGATATTACATGTAAAATCATTATCATGATTTTAAAGGGGCATGGACATGATTTGAGCTGAAAATTTTCAAATTTTATTTGTTCATTTTTGTTCAGTTTAGAATGCTTAACTAAGGTATCTTTAATGGTCAGCAAAAATTTGAGTGTCAGCTGTCGAGGTACATGGGAGATACAGAGCCCACCATACTTTGTTACATGTACATGTAAACAAGGCTCGTGTCATGTTTTTGTTTACATAGGTTAAATATACTAGTAAACGTTCATTTAAAGCAGATTTTTCAATTTACAATTTAATTCTGAACACAATTAAATAGTGTCTAGTGTTTGCCACATCTCATTTTGTTTTAAACATGCTATTTTCTATTAGGTAATCTATATGTAAACAAAAACATGGCCTTGTTTACATAACAAAGTATTATGAGCTCTCTATCTCACTTGTAACTCAAAAACTGATATTCAAATGTTGGTTTGCCATTAGAAATACTTTAGTTAAGCATTATAAACAATAAAAATGGAAAAATGAAAATTTAAAAAATTTCAGCTCAAATCGTGTTCATGCCCCTTTAAGTGTTTCGTTTACAATCCAAATTCTCTTTATCATAACCATGTAGGTCCTTGAAAGGTGTCTTCCCACTTAGCTAAAATTCTGCAATCTGTACGGGTGACTGGTTTTAGCTAGATGGGAATGGTGCACAGGTAAGGGTGTCAAAGAACAAAGGAAAATAATTACAGGTAACCTATAGTCTGTTTTGTAACACATCCCAGGTAATTTTGTTTGATAGTAACATTCCATTTCAAAAGAAAGAAAGATTTGAGATTAATTCTAAATTTTTATACATTAAACACATTTAGATTTAAGGAACATATCAGTTTAACAATGAAACACATAAAGAAATGCAACTACATAAAAAGGAAAACATCAGTCTAAACGAATGAGATGAGATGCGACATCTGCATAGTCCATCACTTGGATTTCACATAATAAGATCAGAAGGACCCCATTGGAAATAAGCCATATGGCTTTCTTGGGTTATCCTCGGCATAGACATATACATTAATTTATTCACTGTGCTCTTAAAGTCAAGTAGCTGTTAAAGTTTACCTTTTTATGTTATGTATTTAACAACAACTTTTGTTTTAACTATGTGTTCCTCTGTGATATTGTCTTGTATTTATATTGTATATGTGCCTATTCCTAAATAAATAAACTAAAACAAATCTCATAAACCAGGAGAGAGAGAGAGAGAGAGAGAGAGAGAGAGAGAGAGAGAGAGAGTCACTTTCAAAATTCATGATGACAGAAGTAATAAACTATTCATGGACTAAAACTTCTAGTGTTCTTGAATTATTCGATAGTTTAGGATGTTAAAATTTTTGTTTAAAGTGTTACATAGTGAAAATCATATTATTAGAAATTGCTATGATAAATCATATTACAAATGTGATAGAATGAAAAATTGAAACAAATACTGGGCTTATTGTGTGAAAGAAAAATAGTTTGAGATTGGTCTAGGGTAAATATTTGGTGTGAACAAGAAAATACTACATTTGATATGAAAAAAATTGAGTTATATAACTAAGTTAAAGATTTAGTTGAACACTTTAATTCGTCTTCAAAGTGTATTGTTTACAAGCATGTCATAGATAATTTTTCTTTAAATCGCCATTTGTAAGTTTAAAAAATGAGAGAGGAATTAATATAAGTGCATATGCACTTGTTTTCCAATATAAGAAATTTCAATGTTGTATATTTAACCATGCTCTTGTCTCTTTGAAATAAAGTACAGTTTACACTAAACATATACATATATAGGCGGTATACGGACGGAAAGTCACAGGACAAAAAGTCACAATGATGATTTTTGCTTAAGAAAGACAAACTCATTTTGTTATAAAATATAGAATGCTTATATTCATACCAATCTTTGTATTTTGTGCATGAATAAAATGATGTTTTTCTTGTTCTTTGACTTCACCATTTATGTAATATCCACAGATTACTCTGCATGAGTTCCATTTTAGGAATGATGATTGGCTTAGCAAATGAGACTCCATACATAATTTTAAGCTAACAATTACAGGTACATGGTACCCAAATGCATATATAGTTTCTTAAACTTTACAAGAAACAGATATGTTTTCAGATATATATCAAAATCAATATTTTCTTATAAACTGTGACTTTTTGTCCTGTGACATTTTACCCTACTTTCATAACATTTCTAACTGTGACTTTTTGTCTTATGTTCTTATAAAACTGTGACTTTTTGTCCTGTGACATTTTGTCCTACTTTCATGAAATATCTTATTCTGACTTTTTGTCCATGGTCATTTTGTCCGTGACTTTTTGTCTGTGACTTTTTGTCCTGTGACTTTCTGTCCTTAATTCATATAAGCGTATGTAAAATCATCAATCAATTACACTATCCTGTCCATGAAAATATACTTATATATTTGTACACCTCCAAACAATGTCATTAATATATTAAAACATTATAAATCTTTATTTCATATTGATAAGATGTATGTCTTAAACAATAAAGGTATACTTATAATATATATATACATGTATATGATTTCCTTTCATAGGCCTGACTGGTAATTACAGGTAGTTAGTGTAAAACAGACTATACCCAGGGACCACTCAGGTGTGAAAATCACAGTTTTAGCTAAGTGGGAATAACAATTTCAGAATTTTAGCTAAGTGAGAATGAATCCCTTGAAATTGCCGAATTACCCTGAGTCAAATTTAGAAAGGGTTACTGAACGCGATAAAATTTAATTTCTGTTTTCTCGGTCCCCTGACTCAGCATTTCTAGATTTGAAATGGACGTTGTTATTTATTTATTTCTATTTTATTTATTTATTTATATTTTTTTGGTTGCTTTTTTTTTCCTCCGATGATTTGAGAAATCCTATCTCTCTTGGTTTTGGTTTTGAAATCACATGCTTCGTAGAGAAATTCACCAATCCAGTGATAATGCAAGCGCGCACAAAATGAATTAAAAAACGTAAACCTGTACTTTAATCCAATTTAATTTCCATTCTCCTACACAGAAAGTTTTGAGATAATGAAATTTGTAAAGTTAAATGCTCACCTACTATTTATTGAATGGACTTTGAAGTAGAAAATAAATCGAATCTACTGTTATCTAAATTCAGATCAATTTCGTAGTTACACGTCAATCGTATTTATGTTGGGTTTTATCAAGATTAATGTTAATGACAAATCTTAAAGCCTTTCAATTCCAAACAAAAAACGCACGCATAAACAAATAATCAGACATTCACGGAGGGGGTATATTATTATGAGGGTTTAAATTACAGTCTCCTGAACTAGAAGGAGCTGGTATTGTTTCACACAGTCATCGACAGAAATCTTTGTATTTATCGAGGTGGGGTGGGTTAAATTGTTGAACATTCCTTCATATGAAACAAATTAAAGAACGATAACGCACTGTCTCCTGAGGAATATAAAACGAATACCTCTCGCTGGCATGACCGTCCTAAGATGGAACAACAATTCGATTTTTTTTTATATGCATTGTACATTTCAACAAAAAATATCAAAATTATACCTGTTTTTGTTTTATAATTAATAGAGTTTCTTTCCGCAAAATTGCCATCTTCGGCAGCGACATTTCTCAAATTTTAAAACTTATCATCATCCATCCGCAAAAGAGGTTCATTATCATATATTTACATTCAGTAATCCCCCATATTAACCCAGTTGTAAAGTGTCAATTCCGGGTAAAGCATGCAGTTGGCAGTACTGGGCTCGACGTCAAACCACGACATGTAGACTTCCAAAATTGAAAACAACACGTGTCAATTATATTTAAATCAAAATATGTATTTGTCAATATAAATAAAAACTGCAATGTAACTATAAAGTTTCTTAATTTTGTTTCTCCAATGAAACAAAATTCGGTCGATCAAATATCATGTGAATACATGGTTTTGCTGTTCTATTGATTTAGAACTTGTATCCGTTCCTTAAAGTCTGTTAGTCCCGTTGGTGTTGATATAAATATAAAAAACGAAATGTTTTGTCGTCATTTTTTAGGGGAGATAATGCTCCTCAGCACTGTAAATATTTGCCTGCAAATTTTAATTTTCCTGCAATTTATCCCCAAATAATGACCAAAAACCCATACTTTATTATCGTTCCTCGTAAAAATCAGGCAAAATCGCATTTTCGTGACAAATCCTAGCTACAGAACTGTAGCTCTCTGAAAAAATATTGGGACACATCAGAGAGCTACAGATCCACCCCTTATAAAAACCTTCGTTTTACGGCGCACAAAAAGACGCGCACGATTGAGGCCATATATCGCTATTTATATTCTTGCATCGCCGTTTCATAAATGTCATATCAAAACAATCCTAATTTATTTTCCTACTATACTTGTGTCCAAACATGTAATATTTATTAAAGCTCCATACAACTCGAAAACTCACAGCTTTTAATGATTTCGTTCGTTGACGTAGCCAGGTTAGGTAGCCAGTTAATTCGAATCCCGGTTCATTTCCATACTTACACAATAACGTCTAGATGTGAATTAATATCCCCACAAGTATTTTAGTTACATAATTTATATAATAAATTATTCCAGTTCCGTTAAATAATAATCATTCAAATAGATAAACTCGCGATTACGCGGCTTTCTTTAATCTGACGCGTTCTCCATCCTTTCCACACATCAATTCAATTAATGCGCGCAATAATTGAATTATAGCGGTCTTCAATTGAATTAATTATTTCATTAATTCAATTAATGCTCGCAATAATTCTTTTAGAGAGAGCAACTATATGAATAGAGATATCTTCAATTCAACATATCCACTTTAAAAAAAATGATGCGCGCATTAATTCTTTTTACAAGAGCATTGTAAATAATTAAAAATATCTTCATTTGAGTTGAAGAGATCATCAATTTATTTATACCGAGCCCCAAATCAAATTTTGCGAATAATAATTCCGCCACATTGATGAGAGCATCAATTGAATTGATGAGAGCAATAATTGCATTGACGAATCAATTATTGCTCTCATCAATTCAATTAATGCATGCATCAATTCTATTGATGAAAGCAATAATTGATTTGATGGGCGCATCAATTCATTTATTGTGCGCAATAATCAAATTGATGATGTCTTCAAATGATTAAAGAAATCTTTAATTATTTAAGCTTATGTTAATTTGGTGCTCCATATGCATCGTCTGGCATTTCAACAAATTTTAACTATACTTCATAAAACACTGTTCTCAGCAAAAAGATCTCTTCAAATGATTACTGATATCTTCAAATCTAAATTATTGTGCGCATTAATTGAATTAATGATAACTTTTCATTCTGAATTGATGCGCGCTCTAATTCAACTGAAGAAAGGAATAATTACCTTAATTGAATTGTTGATCTCTTTATGCGAGCAATAATTCCACGACGTTGATGCGAGCATCAATTTAATTGATTAGAGCAATAACTGATTCATGCGCACATTAATGCAATTGATGAGAGCAATAATTAATTTTATGACCGCATTAATTCAATTATTGTGCACAATATTTTTGATGCGCGTCAGTTCAATTATCACTTGCAATAATTCAATTGATGCGCTAATCAAATTAATTATTGCTCGCAATAACTCAATTGATGCGCGTATCAATTTATTTTATGAGAGCAACAATTGATTTGATGTGTGAATCAATTGAATTATTGCGTGCAATAATCTAAAATTAATGATATCTTTAAATAAATAATGATATCTTCAATAATTTGCGTGCAAGTTAATTTGGTGCTTTACTGTCGCTCGACCATTCCAAAAACAGTCATGTAACCATTCCAGATGACACGGAAGTGGAAACATTGTGTTTAAACGGTTTTATCTGGTGCTTTATGTAAAACTTATACCGTACCAATTTTGATGCACCAGATGCGCATTTCGACAAATAATGTCTCTTCAGTGATGCTCAACCAAAATCTTTGAAATCCGAAATAACTATGAAGTTTTAGAGCTAAATATAGCCAAAAACAGCGTGCCAAAAAAGTGGAGCCAAATTTGTCCAAGGATAAGAGCTATGCATGAGGGAGATAATCCTTAATTTTGAAATGAATTTCTAAATTTTGTAACAGCAATTAAATATACATCCGTATTTTCAAGCTAGTAACGAAGTACTAAGCTACTGGGCTGTAGAGACCCTCGGGGACTAACAGTCCACCAGCAGAGGCCTCGACCCAGGGGTCATAATGTAAAACTTATACGGTACCAGTTTTGATGCACCAGATGCGCATTTCTCCATCAACACACTCGAGTGGCGCATTTTCTCCTTCACTTCTGATTTACTATCTAAATCAAAATGGAACGCTGTTTTTATTAACATCATCAACAAACGTATTGAAGGTGGTGCATCACTATATTAGGAATTTGATTACATGTACTTTTTAAAGTAATTTAGCAGAATTTGAATAATTCTCTTTGTTTTGGAAGAAAACTAACAGGTCATAAGGCTTTGATTAGGTCACTCAGTACCAATTTTTTCCAAATAATCTGTTCGAGTTCCCTTCCCTACATGTATACGTCACCACTGAAGTACAGAGTAAAGGGAATCCGAACATATGATTTAATTTAGATTGGGTTCAGTAACTACATATACATGTGAAAGATAAATATTGTTTATCAAAATATTGACATTACGACAACACTCGGGATACGGTTTTTGGCATTAAGAACACGTGATATAATCTGACTTATGGTATTACCTGAGTTGGTACCGCCTGTCATGGTGATCCCTGACATCAATATTGTTCAAGATCACGTACAGTGGTACACTGATTGGATTATTTGATCAAAATTCATAGATTTTCACATAAATTTGCATATTTAAGAAATAAATTTTAGTTTGGAAAATAAAGCGCTCTTCGTGAAAAGTATGCTGGTGTTAAGCGTCGCAGTTTAAACCCTTATAAATGTAATTTCAAAAATGAAATTCGTTTCTTATGTCTATATTCTACCTTTACTTCTGACATAATTCCCAGTCGATCGTTAAAATAGACGTACTATATTCATCAAGATTCGTATGTGTATTATTTACAACTGTATCACATTCATGAATCCCGTGGGGATCCGGGTTAGAATAGTTCCTCAGTGCCCCTTGCTTATCGTAAGAGGCGACTAAATGGGGCGGTTCTTCGGATGAGAACGCAAAAACCGAGGTCCCGTGTCACAGCAGGTGTGGCACGATAAAGATCCCTCTCTGTTCAATGGACATAAGCACCGAGCATAGGCCTAAATTTTGCAGCCCTTCACCGGCACCTCCATATGAGTGAAATATTCTCAACAATCAATCAATCACATTCATGAGGATTGATTGATGATTGATTGTGTATTGTTTAACAATTCTCGAGAATATTTCACTCATATGGAGACGTCACCATTGCCGGTGAAGGGCTGCAAAATTTAGGCCTATGCTCGGCGCTGACGGCCATTGAGCAGGGAGGGATCTTTATCGTGCCACACCTGCTGTGACACGGGACCTCGGTTTTTGTGGTCTCATCCGATGGACCGCCCCATTTAGTCGCCTCTTACGACAAGCAAGGAGTACTGAGGACCTATTCTAACTCGGATCCCCATTCATGAGGAAATCTATTACAAGATGTAAAATAACATTGGAAATGTGAATATTAATATCTATCTATAACCGTTTGTGATGAGAGAGACACAGAAAGACAAAGAAAGCCCTATGCTTAGCGCTCAGGGCTATAGCAGTGAGGGCTCAGGCTATAGCAGTGAGGGTTCTTTATCGTGCCAGCGCCCGACACGAAACCTCCGTTTTAAGGTCATATCCGAAAGACTTGTGATTCTCACTTCTAAATGCTGAGCGTTTGGCGAAGGAGCAATCACTAGTTAGTTTGACACAGCCATGGGAGCGGGGCTCGATCTCATGACCTCCCGGTTAAAAAAGCGAGCGCTCTACCATTGAGCTACCGCGACCGGTTGGATAGGATTATAAAAGTGAGATAAATGTGTATGCATACGAGATTTCATTAATTATATAAATATAATTTTACCACATAACTGTTGTCCATACTCTATAGAAATTTGTTTTGTACCAAGACAGGCTCTACCATTAAAATTAGTATAATCAATTTAAAAAAACAAAACAATTCCTTTGAAATACACTTTGTAATCAGTGAGAATTTAAGGTCTACCGTAACAGAATTGCGCGCGCACATGATGGATGTCAAAATTGCAAGTTTTTACGCACATGTCTCTCAATCGGAACTCCTCGAATGTCTCGCGCACTCAACATAGATCTATGTCGAGTGCGCGAGACATTCGAGGAGTTCCGATTGGCATGTCTCTGCAAAATTTTACAAGTACGGTCCATTTTGATCCGAATTGCTAATTTTCCTTAAAACTTTAAATTCGACTCATTTTACATATATATGGATATGTACATACACTGTATCATGCTTATTGACAATGATCTTACATGTAAAAACACGTTTTGTTGGGGGTGACCATTGGCCACACAGCATTGATTGAAAGACGTGTATATATAATGAAAATAACTCGTCTCCTTTCAGTTGTTAAATGCGTAGGTATCTTTGCCCTCACATGAAATCGTGACTGGCCCATGGCGTTATCAATGTTTCTAATCTTCCATCAGTTGTTGGCCATTAAAAAAATATCACGGCGACTTGCCTCGAACAAGTCGCTTATTTGAGGGCTTTAATGGACCACATAAAACACGGCGGATTTGTTTTGTTGTTGTGATTTTGAAAGTATTTATATTTGTGCAGAATTAAAAAAAAAGATACCCCACTTTAAATAGTAAACATGACGAGAAATGTGGCTTTTTGTCACGCAGGTGGTTGCATATTGAAAAACACCATTCCTGATTTTAAAGCTTTATAATGATTTCCATTTAGTTCTTCATTATAATGGACAAATGCATGATTTGAATATCAATAATGAGGAATCCGACAAATAATTTGTAAGTGTTTGCCTTTATCATGCGAATTCTCCGCTGTACAGAAGCGCCTAATGATATCATTTTTAATTTTCAAAACTTTTTTTTTTGTAAAAAAGGGAATGTTTATTTATTTTTGCATTAAATAGCACAAAAACTAAAAATGTTAAGGTCCTGAAAAGGAAAACGTGAAAACAAATTAACTTTCAAATTATTTTAAGGTGTTAAAATATTCTCCCGGAAAAGTGGCAATTGAAAGTACAATGTAGTTTTACCCCACCCATCCAACCCCGGAAAACTGGATATAGTCACCCAACCCTCGAAAAACTGACTTTGGTAGTTGGCTATATAGTGGGATTCTCCCTATTATAACCAGATTAACCGGGAGGGGGGGGGGGGGGGGGGGGACCAATCCTTCCATTCCAGCAAAGTTTATGACGAGCCATTCCTTGCAATAGTTGAGAGGACATTGGTTATCTTTCGATAAAGTATGCACATTCCTTCCACTATGAAATCAATCCAACAACAGTGATTTACTTCTGCTATAGGCCCACATGATGTTGCAACTTCTCGAATAGGACTCGATCCCGTGGGGATCCGGGTTAGAATAGGTCCTCAGTACCCCTTTGCTTCTCGTAAGAGGCGACTAAATGGGGCGATCCTTCGGATGAGAACGCAAAAACCGAGGTCCCGTGTCACAGCAGGTGTGGCACGATAAAGATCCCTCCCTGCTCAATGGCCATAAGCACCGAGTATAGGCCTAAATTTTGCAGCTCTTTACGTCGATCTCCATATGGGTGAAATATTCTCAAGAGGGACGTTAAACAATATTCAATCAATCAATCGTGTTGCACGCCTAGATTTCTTTAATTTCGTGACAAGTTTGCAACTCAGTGGACGATCTTGTGATTTTTCTATCATTTTCACTAAACTTCAAACTTGGAATTGTGTACGCCATTTTTCGAAATCTATCAAAACAAAATTTTAGTCGATATCATCCGTCTATGTATTGGAGAGGTACATTGTATTTCATGTCGTAACTTCCGGTTCTGAGATCTATCACCGATTAAGGTGTTCTACCCTAATCAGCCTCAAAAATATTTTTCTGAACAAAGAATAAAATCATGCATAAATTATCTACAGACGTAAAAAATTGGGGGTTTGCCAACTGCGACTGAATTTTTCAGAAATCAGAGGAAAACTGGTGAAAAAGGGAGGAAGCACCTCACCCTGCCTGGAAAAATATCAGTTTAGATCAAACCCAGAGTGTTTCATCATTTCTTTCGAAAATTGAGCCAATCAGAGGATTTCCTCTAAAAAGAGGAAAAATCACACCCTTGAAATTCTATAGATTTAGATTCTTACATAGTGTATATATTTGGGCTGAGTTAATCAATTTTGTTTTCCACTGTTAACAATATTAAGTTATTTTTAGAATAATTAAATTAAAATTTTTCTCCAACTTTTATTGGCAGTGTATCCAACAAAATAATATTTAAGATAAAGCACACAAATGTTAAAGCATTGAAAAACGTATCTACATATAATCATAAAAATCCATATACACACAAATATACATGTTGTAATGTGTGACAATATGTTAAACACCCAAACATCACAATACATGAGTAATACAAACGTGCGCTCTTAATGACACGATTTCCTCTCACATCCGGTCCATTTTCTTCCTCGGATTATTTGCACAGGTTAATTAATAAATACGTACACAGTATACAAAAGAAATGGACAGATGGAATGTACTGATTACAAAATGTCCCACTATATACATATACATTTATCATTCCCTAATAACAATAGCTGGATATATGCAGGTAGACATGCAGAGAGAGAGGGGGGGGGGATATTTAGTAAAGCAGATCTAAGTTCTAGTGCTCCAGCGTTTAACCCCAACAATTACAGCATACCTAGTACATGCACTGAAACATGTCATTTAACAAGTTAATCATATCTTGATCATACTACCTGCAGTCTTCCCTTTGTGAAGTAGTGGATAATTGTACCCATACATTATCGCATGTATGTGTATCAAACTTTCAAATTTTTAGAAACGTATATTCATATTTTCTATAAGCAACAAGAAAAACTCAAAAAGAAAATTGCTAATGCAAATATTTTTCAACCTCAGCTTCATTCCACACTTCACTGGGTTATTATATATATATATATATATATATACATGTATATACACACATATACATATATATATATATATATATATATATATATATACATACATATATATATATATATATATATATATATATATATATATATTATATAGTATCATGCACAATTGTCACAGGTATAAATGTTTCAGGTGAGGAAAGAGGAAATAAATAATGTGTTAGTGTGTTAGAAGATTATGACTGTCCTCTCGCTGTACAACATTCTTACTGGGTAATAGATATTCAGTACTTCTACTAACATTCTGTTTACGAGTGGTGATGAGAATGTACATGTACAATCCATCAATCATGTCTGCTTTATCTGAATGTGATGTCACATGACATTTATAGATCTAGACTACCTTGTGCACTTCAAAATTCACACTTTTAAAAAAAATTCAAAATATAGAAATTCATGCGTAAAACAGTCATAAAACATTTCTTTTGATTGGTTTTAAAACCGTAAACTTAGTTCTTTTGATTAGACCTATTGTGAAGAATAATAAAGTTTTCCTGTAAAACCGATTCCTCTGCAATGCATTCCGGCATTAATGACCCAAATACTGCAATTACGACGTACAATGTATATTCATAAAAACACAAACATCAAAACACTGTAACAAAACATGTTGTTTGTATACAAAATATATCAGAATTGACCAATATCATTTCAAAAGCCTACAATACTACATGTATATACACATTGTATTTGCATAGTCATGGAGAACTAGACGTGGGACTAATATCTATAGGATTACTGAAGGCGTGGAGTACGGGAAGGCGTGAATATCACACTCTGCCTCGCGTATGACCTATCTTGCTTTGAGCAAAAAGAAAATGAATTATAATGAGGAGTCTTGTTTTGGTTCCCCACTGTCCTCCTCATGGAAACATTAAATAACTTATCTACTTTTCTGTATCGCCGTACTGTAGATGTAGTCCTATACATATCGTGGTGATTACACTTTGATATTTACATTTCTAATGTTTTCACCTTCTGTCTTTATCAATTGAAACTAGTTCTAATTGTAACGGGGACCGTTACAGATGTTCCCCAAACCTCCCCCAATTAAAAAGTGATGTCCTTGTGAATCTATAGGAAAAAATCATTTTATTTTAGCCTTTAATTACATGTAGTACGTTCAATATGGTCATTTCAGTACCAAGAAATGAAAGAAAGCGTTGCACGTGCATACACGCGCACGCGTGTATGATTCCGAATTTTTGTTGATGTCGTTCAACAGGCATTTGTATCATATACCCACAGTATGAATTTCATAACGTTTCCACCAAATATAAGGAAGTTAAAGCGATTTTAAAATCGTCCAATCAGAAATCAGCACACGTGCATGCACGTGCTGAGCAGTAATTCTAACCACAGCAATTTGTAAGGAGTACCAAGATACATCTAAACCCCTAATATGAATAGAATTTGATGAAAAACAAAAACGTTATCGTCCTTTAAAAATTGAATATTTAAAAAACGTTGCACGCGCATGCGTGTGTGCGTTGGCATTTTTTGTTACACCAACATATAGATACACATATTGTCTACGTATGCTGTGAATATCATCTCATTCGCTTCATAAATAAGATAGTTACAGACGTTTTAGCATTATCCAATCAAAATGAAGCGCACGTGCATGCGCGTGCAAATTGGTAATTTTGACCATGTAAATCAGTTAAGGGTCTCAATATCTACCTATGATATGAATTTCAAGCCATTTCAATGAACAATAAAAAAGTTAGACTGATTCCAAAGTTAGCGTACAAATTTTGTAATGCGCGTGCACGCGCATGCGTGCGCGTGCTGGCAAAATAACTATTATTTTTCATATGTACAAATGATATACTATCATCCTATTTAGGTTTTATATCGCTTCCTTCAATATTCTGATTTTCCATTTTTTGTACCAAAATTGCAATGCACGTGCGCGCGCGTGCATGCACGTGCAAACAAAATGACTATCACTATGCACATCTACAAACGCTATACTATCATCCTGGAAAGTTTCATATCGATCCCTTTTGTAGTTTCTGAGAACACTACCGGACAAAAAAGTACCGGAGAAAAAGAATAATAACTAGACACTCATTACTAGTAATGAGTAGGTCTTCCGTTAGACCACTTCCGGTAAAGAACTTTCTGTTCCTACAAAAACCATTTAAATATATCAGAAAATGTGCCTTAACAATGAATGAGAAATGTATTATCGAATTTTTTACTTTCTCGTAACTTCCGGTGACGACCGGAAGTACTATTCAGATGCATTTTCCTATAAATGACAGCGACTCTTTACTGTCTATATTCCCTGAAAATTTCGCGTCTCTATCTGAAAGAGTTCTCAAAAAAAGAAGTAAACCTTAGAAAGAAAAAGTAGTAGGTTACTACCGACCGGAAGTCAATTTTGAAAAACAAAATTATCAAAACTTTGGAAGTTGATACTTTTATTAAGACATGTGAAAATCATATGAAAGACTTCAAATATAAGCGAGATTTATGGGGAAAAAGAGACGAAAATTAAAAAGGTATTTTATCAAGAAACCGGAAGTAGTCGTTTTGACTACCGACAGAGTCAATATTCTTTTGACACTTTGAAAGAGAGTTAATAAACTAGTATAGGTTTCAATTTAAAGGAAAAAGTTTGAAATTTGCGATTCTTTCCATCACTTCCGGTGACGACAGGAAGTGACGGTCAACATGTTCAACCCACTACTGCACGCCTACAAACGGAGATTGATCATCCCTGAATGTTTGATGAACCTATATTTTACTTTTTCCAAGAAAAATGCTGGACAAAATTCCTTTTGAGAAACAGAAAATCGGCCATATTTTCCGACCGGAAGTGAATGTTGTAAAAACAAAAAGAATTATAGCAAGGTCATTTCATAAGACATTATTCCTGAAAATTTCAGCCATCTCTGAGAAATCACTCGAAGAAATCAGAAAATCGACAATTTTTTCAAATACTTCCGGTATAGACCGGAAGTGACGGACAAAAAAATTGAATGTATGTCTACAATGGACTAATGTTAGTTGATCAACTCTACAAGTTTCAAGCGTCTATCTATATTCATTATTGAGAAACTGAAAAAACAAGGTTTGAATATGTCCACCCTATATCTCACGACCGGAAGTGAATTTTTTCAAAAATATTTAAATTTACTCTAGACATTTATAGTGTCTATAACATATGTAAAATTCAAATCATTAACTTGTTTTAGGACCGAGATTTATGGCACTTAAAAATGAGAGAATGAATAGTCTTTCTTTGATATAACCGGAAGTTGGAGTTTCAACTTCCGGTGGGGTCAACATTTTTTTGAGAATTAGAACCAGACCTAGTAAACCGATATAGGTTTCAGTTTGAAAGAAAAAAGTTTGAAATATATGATTCATTTAATCACTTCCGGTGACGACCGGAAGTGACGGCCGACATTCTTAACCCCGTACTGCACGTCTACAAAGTGAGATCTATTAACTCTGAAAATTTGGTGACTCTATGTTTTACCGTTTCTGAGAAAAACGCTGGACAACGAAAACAGCTAATAAGCCGTATTTGCCGACCGGAAGTAAATTTTACAAAAATATTTGACGTTACTCTAGACATTTATAGTGACTATTATATATTTAAAACTCAAGTCATTAACTAGTTTCATGACCGAGATTTATGGCACTGAAAAATGAGAGAATGAATAAGCTTTCTTTGATAAAACCGGAAGTTGAAGATTCAACTTCCGGTGGGGTCAACATTTTTTGAGAATTAGAACGATATATAGTAAACCGAAATAGGTTTCACTTTGTAAGAAAAAAGTTTGAAATTCATGTTTCCTTTAATCACTTCCGGTGACGACCGGAAGTGGCCGCCGACATTCTTAACCCCCTACTGCACGCCTACAAAGTGACATCTATTAACTCTGAAAATTTGGTGACTCTATCTTTTACCGTTTCTGAGAAAAACGCTGGACAAAATATCTTGTAAAAAGACGAAAATTGGACATATCTTGCGACCGGAAGTGAATTTTGAAAAACTGAAAAAAATGCCTCGAGGTACCATCGTTCTCTATAACCTGTGAAAGTTTCAGAAAAATCCATCCAACGGTCTCGGAGACGAAAGGGAAAAAAAAAATAATAATAATAAACAGTAGAATCACTAGGTCTTCCGTTGGAAACGGAAGACCTTAATAATAATAATAATAATAATAATAATAATAAGAAACAGAGTAAAAACAATATGTTCCCAAACTTTGTTTGGGGAACATAATGATGGCCATTTACTCCTAAATGTGAACAATGTGTGTATGAATTTGGATAAATATAGCACAACTATTTGAATAACTGGGAATTTCGAAATGAAAGTAAAATGTAACTTAATTTCATTGTTTGAAAATACATGTACATGAGAGTATGAACAGCAATGCTTAATGACAGCCTACTTTTCATGATGTGTGTTAGCACTTCTGGCATAAAGCAGCACAGTTCATGCTCTCATGTATTTACAAACAAAAAAAGAAATTTAATCTTAAATATCACATGTATATATCTCCTATAAGTTGTTGAAATTCAATATGTAACCTATCGTAGCTGTGTAATTCACATCATGCGTATATTTCTACACCCACAGTACACACTCATCACCAGACTACCGAGGAACATGTGTGTCGCCTGTAAGTAAATGAGTGACACAACCTCGACAGATGGAGGGATACACACCAGACAAAATAATCCCCACGTAACCAACAAGCTTTCAAAGCGACAGAAAAGTCATATATGAAGTATCATGCCAGCAGTTTTCCTTAATATGTTTCTATAATTTCTGTTTAATAAATAGAGTCTGATCGACCGCGTCGCTGGATTTTCAGCTTTAGAAGATGAACTCAGAACGACTGTAATACAATAATTGCACACTTAGTGGTCAACATCCTGATAGTACCCTGATACTGAGGATCTACATGATGATTTGATGGTTGGTGGATCTACATGATGATTTGAGGGTCAGGAACCGAATTACTGATCGACTTGTGGGGAAGGATTCTGCCTCCATTGATGTACAGTTCATCTTTGACAGTCACATCTTCTCCTAATACTGAAACATTTTCCATTCTTACCTAGAAAATTAAAAACATCAGTGATATAAGATATTTCACCAAAAACCATCTGCAGATGGAACAAGATGTGTTTGTGAAACACAAATGCCCCCGATAATGGCCAATTCCGAAGATGGCCAAGGTCACAAGGGCAAATATCTTGGTACCAATAGAAAGATCTTGTCAAAAGAAATGCTCATGTACAATATGAAAGCTCTAATATTTACCATTTAGAAGTTATGACCAATGTAAAAAAAAAAATAAAAGTAGGTCAAATGTCAAGGTCAAAAGGTTCAATACCAACGGAAAGGTCTTATAACATGGAACACTCATGTGAAATATCAAAGCTCTATCACTTACTGGTCAAAAGTTATTAGCAAGGTTAAAGTTTTCAAAAAGTAGGTCAAACTCCAAGGTCAAGGTCACATGGTTAAAAATATTGGTACTCAAGGAAAGGTCTTGTCACAAGGAATACTCATGTTAAATATCAAAGCTCTATCACTTACTGTTCAAAAGTTATTTGCAAGTTTAAAGTTTTCAAAAAGTAGGTCAAACTCCAAGGTCAAGGGGTCAAAAATGTTGGTACCCACGGAAAGTTCTTGTCACAAGGAATACTCATGTGAAATATCAAAGCTCTATCGCTTACTGTTAAAAAGTGATTAGCAAGGTTAAAGATTCAGATAGAATGACAGACAGGACAAAAACAATATGCCCCCCCCCCCCCCATCTTCAATCTCGGGGGCATAAAAATGAATAAATTTTATGCTTCTCATTTGTATATGGATGTGAATGTACTTCTATAGCCAGGGGTATTATATCATTATTCAATTTGTTGAGGAGCTATATATAGAGCAAAGATCTAGAGAAGTATCTCTCTCTCTCTCGCTCTCTCTCTCTCTGTGTCTCTCTCTCCTAGACATGACTCTAAGCCAGTTTTTAACCCTTGAATGTAGATGTCACTACGACTACACAGTACACCCTTACCTGAAACCAATACATGAACACACCAGTCACTGTTCTTGGAGAACAGATATACATATCATGTATATAATGTCTCTGGTAAATTACATAATAATTCTTCCTATACTGATAATATCAACATTCTGTTTCATACATCTACTACATGTTCTAATAAAATGAAACCAGTTAATAATATCAATGTAAAAAAAAAAATAGAAAAATTCAAAGATGGCTGCAGGAAGTATGCAGTGCATAGGGCCACCTTAACAAACTTTATAATTTTGTATTATTTCATAATGAATATTCATTCAATATGTACACAGCTATTGATAATTTTCAGCAAAAGAATGAATGAAAGTAAAAACGTTTTTCTTAAAACAAATATCAAATTATATGCATATATATTACAATATTGTGACAGATGTTCAATCTCTCATTATTTATATTCATGTTTTATCAAACTTACCCATCTTCCTACATCACACCTCCAGCCAATGATACAAGACTCCAGCCAGGAATGTGACCGGACTCTCGCCCCCTTCAGTATCGTACAACGCTTTATACAAGCCCCATCCTCAATCACTGCGTCAGGACCGATTGTCACATTGGGTCCTATCCTACAATTTCTTCCTATTTTGGCACTAGGATCCTGTAACGAAACACAAGACATTATGATGTGTAAGAATTTCTATAATCATGATTTCCTTTGATCCCTTCTAGATACAGAATTCTCAGTGGGGTTTAATTTCATGCAGTATGATTAATCTTAGTTCAATCAAGCAGTAGAGAATTTTCCATTATCTGGATCTATCATCATGCCTTAAAAGTTTGCTACAGCACATTAGAGGCATTCAAATAAGCCAAAAATATATTCACAAATTCAGTATAGTTGTATGACTTCTAAAGATTAAGCCTTCAAACAAATATTAACCAGATCGACTTACAGTATTCTTAAACAAAGTCAATGTACTTCATCCATTAAAAGAAACAAAATGAGTATTATCCTGCATTACCTACATCAAATAAGTAGATATAACTGTACGACGTTTTTTTTTTTTTACTTCCTGGTCATGTGTACACTGTATATAGTATACAATGAGAGATGATGTAACTTGTACATTGCAAGGGAGTTTTTCTTTACGCAAGTTTATCATTGTGTAACGTACCACTAACACATTTCCCACAATGCCATCTTCACCATGTAATAAGTCAGGTGACTTTTCACGTAATGAACTAAGGTACATGCACATCCCAGTCAGGAAGTCTTTGGGCTGTCCAACATCCATCCAAAAACCTGGTGGAGAAAATCATCAAGACTTTGTCAAATGGAACCAATTCAGGACTAACGTGGTCAAGCTGTGAATCTGTGTCTCACTGAATTTGTTTAAATATGTCACAACATCTGACATGTCAATTAATTTGATCAACAATGCATCTTTCCCATGTATGCTTACTGAAAACAAGTGCATAAAGGTAAATATTCCCACTCTCTGACTGCTCCAATTGACTGCATTTAATAATGTGTGACATATTTCATCCGATGTCAAATTCAGAGAGTCATTGGTTTACAGAGCCTGGAATGATTCTATATCTTTATTCAGTATTTGGCATAAGGTATCGATACTATTTAATCTGTGTAATAACAGTGGGTAATGGCTGATATTCCAGTCTCAGTTTGTCATTAATATCAACATAATTTCTCTGCAATTCATTAAAATCAGCACAATCTTTAAAATTAGCACAATCATCATGTAATTTCTTTACAATCAGAACAATTACCTTGTAATTCCATTGCATATAAATCCTTGTCATCTGCCATAAATGGAAATACTTCCTTTTCTATAGATGTTGGTTTTAGCTGAAACACGATCAAGAGAAAATTTACATTGGATATCATATAAGTATTTTATAGTAGTGTATCAGAATGCATGCATTTCTTATGTAAAGAAAATTGTTTTTATGTTAGAAAGTATGAATTTATATTCTCAACAAATGCAAAAACATTGAAAATATTATCTACATGTATGACTTGATTTTATAAATTTCGAAATCTCACTGTAGGTCATTTCAATTAGAAAATCACTTTGGAAAAAGTTTAGAAAGGTGTCATTTAGAAGTTTAGAAATCTGATTGTCACATTTCGAGGTTTAGAAAGGTGTTAAATTACACTGACAGATTGTCATATTCAGAAGTATAGAAAGGTGTTAAATTACCCTGACAGATTGTCACATTTAGAGGTTTAGAAAAGTGTTACATTACCTGACAGATTGTTCCATTTAGAAGTTTAGAAAGATGTTAAATTACCATGACAGATTGTCACATTTAGAGGTTTAAAAAGGTGTAACATTACCTGACAGATTGTCACATTTTAAGGTTTAGAAAGGTGTTACATTATCTGACCGATTGTCACATTCAGAAGTACATCTAAATATTGACTACATGAACCCACGTATGTTCAAAAGTTTTGGTTTAAGTAAAAGAAAAGAAATTAATTGAAAAAATAATTTCATTTACAGGATGCATGTAAAATTATGTTATAGTTAAAAAACAAACATGCATAATATTTTTTCTGTTTTGAAAATGTGGTCCAATTCTATCTAAGACATTAATATCATTGTAATTTAAGATATTGGTGTTACCTGTATTCTGTATAAGATATTGGTGATACCTGTATTCTGTATAAGATATTGGTCTTACCTGTATTCTGTATAAGATATTGATGTTACCTGTATTCTGTATAAGATATTGGTGTTACCTGTATTCTATATAAGATATTGGTGTTACTTGTATTCTGTATAAGATATTGGTGTTACTTGTATTCTGTATAAGATATTGGTGTTATGGTGTTAGCTGTATTCTGTATAAGATATTGGTGTTACCTGTATTCTATATAAGATATTGGTCTTACCTGTATTCTATCTAGGACAGAGGGACTGAGGATGTACATTCCTGCATTGATCTTGTTTGAAACATATTCCTGTGGTTTCTCCACAAATCTTTGGATCCGCCCATTCTCTGCATCATACACCACAACACCATACTTAGAGGGCTCCTCTACTTTTGTTACCTGGGAGATCATTATATCCAAAATGAGTACAGAAACAAAGAGAGATAACTCCTCACACTCATATTCTTTTGTCATCACTTTGACTTATCCTGTTCAGTTTGCCAGAATATAAATTGTGTAATTTTCTAAATTTTATTAATCAAACGGCAATGAATTTAGAGCTCTTGGGATATGTTATGCATTTGTTTGAACTGATAACAAATAATAACATAAGGAATATTTGCTACAAGAACGTAACAACACAAAATACATTCAAAATTCTGGTGTAAAGTAGAATGTAAATGCTACAAAAGTTAAACAAAACATATCTACAAATATGGGACGTCAATCTAAAAATCTTTGCTGTCCGACAAAAATTGAGAAATTCAGAGCTTTTATATATGAAATGTTTGATTATCTGATAGCTTGAAGAAAGGAGTAAATAATGATATCATTATTTTTCTGTTAGAAGATAATACAAAAAAATTAAAAATCTTTCAAAACATTGTCTTTTGTTTATAATCCTGAATTTTTATTCAAAATATGAAATTTATAGATGTCAGGCCACCATATGTATTTATCCTTTAAACATCTAAGGTTATGAGTGTAATATGACATCATTTTTTTCATTATATCAGGAATAGTGTAGTAGAAATTCTAAAATATTTCCAGAAATATTTGATTTGTTTTTAGTGGAAATCCAGCATTCCCCCTAAATCATTTATTGTTCCATTCCCCCTAAATCATTTATTGTTCACAATTTTTTCTGTGAAATATTACATAACGGAATGACAACTTTTATTATTTTGTGTTTTGTTACAACATGTACAGTCTTCTGTGTAAATCTGTCTTTTTCATCAATTAGACTAGTGTGCCTTTATTCATGTCTGTTAATACTAAAAGTGGATATCAATTACTCCTAGTTGTTGTCACAATGTGTAAATATTTGTCTCTGGTGATGAATAAAACTTTTATTGTCTTGTCTACTTACAGTAAAATATTAAGTTCACCTATTCCTCAATGGGCTTCACCAACCACATACATGTATATATTTCTTCTAATGGACAGTAACATGCTCAATAACTAATGATATTTACTTGTACATTAGCACCAAAAAAACCCCACATTTCTACAGCAATTTCATAAAATCTCACCACGATGGTTCCCTGTCGACCATGGTGTTTATGGAACTGAACCATCTGTTTAAATGGAAAGTCACAGATGATGTCACTATTAAGAACGAAGAATGGTTCACGGTCCTGAGTCAGGAGGTCTTTTGCCAATGCCAGCGGGCCCGCTAGAAGGATTAAGATGGAGTATTTCATCATCTATTATAGGACTCAAAATGAGACGTGAATATAGTAGATATATCTAAATCAACTAGAAAACTGTAAAGGGAACAGGTAGATTCATAAACGCAACATTGACCCTGAATCATTTTATTTTGGTGTTTCACACAATACACACACTCATGCCCACCTCGGGGTCCGCATCGTCTACCAAAGTGAGTTGAGGTCAACAAAAGAAAGATCTTCTATTCAAGTTTCCATTGCTACAGACAGTTAGAAATCATTCAATGCTGTGCCTGATCTTCTTCACAGAATAAAGTTTTAAATGAATTCTTATTCTTCTCTGATGGTAAATAGGACTATTCATGAAAACTTAAGAACTTATTTCCAATGCAGTCTTCATTTTGGTTTTACTCAGATGTTTGCATGAGGGGATTATTTGTCTGGGAGGAAGTCAGAGTGCTTGGAGAAAACACATGTTTCTGAGTGGGTGACCACCATTCCCCCTCACATATAGCTAGATCTACTGCTGGTAACAAGGAGGTCAGAATAAGAAGAAACTCTGCTAACACTGTGCTGCTTTGACACACTTTTGTGTATTTAGTATGAGTTACAGAATTTCAGAAACAAAACCATGTACATGGTGCGGGGGAAAGTGTCTTTCTAGAAAGTTACTTTCTGTCACCAAATTCATTGTTGATACTAAATTCCTATGTCTAATGCCTTTCATAAAATCATTATACATAACATTTTTTTCCATGTCATTAAATACTACAATTTATTCATTGTATAAAAGTGATATTTCCACTACGGTAATGTTTCATGTATTCTGTCACAATGGGGAATTGTGTGAAAAAAAGGAAAGTGATATTTTCAATGTGGAAACACTGGGACTATTTTTTGTATATCCACTGTAATGAGTAACTGTGGAAAATGCAATAAACAAAATTTCAACATTCTGTAGTTGGATATGGAACTTGTAAGACAGGATTTTTGGATATTTTCATTCATCTTTCACACTCGTGAAAATTTCCAAAATTGTGTTTCATTCTCACATAAAATTCCATATCCAGCTACAAAATGTTGAATATATTCCATGTATTTAATTGATTACTAAATACCCACCTGTTCCAAGAGGTTCAGACTCCAAAGAAATACTGATCTTTACTCCAAGCTACAAACAAAAATAAGTATTGAATAAAGGAGTCCCTCTATAGTACATGTACCAGTCTTGAAACTGCTTTTGTATTTATAATATTACAGTATTAACAATCTGTCATCCACTTCAAGACTATTGCCACCATATCAATAACTATTCAGTACCTGGGTTTCTACATGTTTCAACTCTTTCTCCATCTGTTCTGCCCTGTAACTCACAGCCAGAATGATATGTTTCACCCCTGCCTACAAAACACAGGTCTATTTTAAATCCATGTTGCACAGCATTGAACATGTGTGATTACATTGAGATTTAGGATTTCAATATTGGAAAAGAAAACTTGTAATTTTTAACTGATACACTGGAATTCTTCATTTTGTGTGATATGAAAGAATTATACATTTTTTAAAAAAACTGACAAATATCATTGTGTTCAATTTTAAAAATACACATCACGTCCTTTACCTCTACCAAAGCCTCCAGTTGGTGAAGCAACATAGGTTTGTTACCAAACTCCACTAATGGTTTGGCCACACTGAGGGTCAAAGGTCTCAGTCTAGTTCCATATCCTCCTACTAGAATAAGTGCCTTCATAATTGCTTCCTATAAAACAATGAACAAGGTATTTACTTCTGTTAAAATCAGTCAACTAAAGTTAATAAAAGTTGTCTTTTGTCTCCCTGCTTAGGATCCTAAGAATACAACTGTAGTAGTTGTGGCTATATGAATCCTGGATATTGGCCTGGATAGCTATGCGGTTAGAGCACCTGACTAGTAATGCAGGGGTACCGGGTTCGATTTCTGGTTTTCTCCTCTTCTATATACGTACTACAATTCAGGGTTCCAAATTACCACTCGCCAATTCACATTGGCGACTATACTTTGCTTGTGGGCACCCCAAAGTTCCGTTCTCATCACCTACTTGGCGACCGTAATTGTCCGATCAACATTTTTCTTTCCGACCAATCTGAGTCCTAATATAAACGAAGTTCAATTTCTGGTTGAGAGTTTGCCACTTTGCGAGATAGTCCTGGGGTATCAAATCTTCCAAATCATAAATCAGAAGAAGTTGAACATGTTGAACAACGCAAGGGTTACTTCAAACGAAAAGAAAGTGTTTGTTTTTACCAAAGTGGAAAGAAGGGGAGAATATGGCTCGATAACGGCAAAAAGGGGATGGCATGTGATGTGTGTACAAAACATGACATGAAAGGTTCAATCATTATGACAGCTTGCCCGAGTTATAAACTTGACAGCATTGTAAAGCTTAACTTTCGAAATCGCATAAAAAGTCTGAAGAAGTGTGTGTTGAAGTCAGATGCCACGAAGATCACCAAGTCCACTTTGATATTTTTGCTAGGTTAAGGAGAGAGAGATAGATAGAGAGAGAGGGGGGGGGTGTTTGAAACAATTACGGAAAATGGAAACAGAATTTGAATATATATTGATATTTTAATTTTTTTTAAATGAATTGCAATGTGACATGTTTTTTTTTTCCTTGTAATAAACAACTCAATTTCATATGTGTGGGCTACAAAAATTTCATGTGGGCTAAAATGATTTCTTATTCAGAGGCCCACTTGTCCCCTATTAAGGCATTTAGTCAAAGTTGGAACCCTGCAATTGGTGCCGTTGACCACTCCTGCACAGTGCACTGCAGGTTGTCCTGCAATTATGCAATGCAAAATTGATAAAGATATAGAGTTTGTTTCACAGTTAAATCACTTATCTGAAGCGAGCAGCAGTGTTACCTAAGTGAACATTAATTTCTAGAACTGGCCAAAGTTAAAAAGTAAATTTTCAGACATGAATTATGAAGGACTGCTCTGAGATTCCGTGAAGGTGTCAGTCCAAATATTCAGCCAAGCTGAATCTCAGCAGAGATTAGGATTAGTCCAATATCTGCTTTGTTTAAATGATATTGATATTTAATTATAGGTTGGTTTCTAAACTGACCCCAGTTTTGTAAACACAGCTGGGAAAACATTAGACATTTCGGACTATTGTGCAATGTGTCATATGTAACATTAATTTTCTATCCCTAAAATGATAATGTCCTATGAATCCGGTTTCATTATTCTTAGCAACTAGTGTAGACGTTCTAGAACGGTAACACGTATGAAATCAGAAAGCCTCGTTTATCGAGATCCCCTTGCACAATAAAATCCACAATAACGATATGCTTTTATTTTTTAAATATGTTACACCGGTCAGTTGAAGATGTTGGAAATGGCATTTTAGAACATCATAGGCGGGGCCGGCTTATATTCAAGGGACGACACGAAAATTTCTGACGCAATCATGGATAAAACTTTCTTTACAGTTGTGCATACGGTGTGGTTAATGATATTTACATCTAAAGCATACACCAAACTCGTAATATTATAAATTAATGTTCTGCATCGGCAAAAAGAAAAGAAAAACACAACGTACCTAGGATAAACAATCACAACAACGTGTCAAAACCCAAACCGGAAGTGGTGTGTCTAGACTATCGTACATAAACAATTTCGTACGTTAAATCGGAGTTCTTTCATATCAGATCTTAGAAAAAACCTTCTAATTTCTGTAAAACTATTTTTTTTGTTTTTGGAAAGTTATCGGGGGGGGGGGGGTCGGATCGGGTCCACTGGCACCTGCGTTTTATTTCGATTATAAACCATAATGTGTCAAACAGCATATAGATTAAATGGATTCATTTCTGTATATCGATCCATCAAAACCACTTTTACTCGAGACTTCAAGACCTTGCCTACCTAGGGAATATTCATCCACAGAATCACTGCCAAATACAGGCTTTTTTTAAAAGTTTGGTTGTTCTCGAATAAAGACAACAAAAAACACCTCCGTGTGTGCAGAACTACCACTTTCACAGTTTGTTGTTGCCGTTATTTTGTTATTATCATCATTATTTTTAATATTTATTGTTTGGTTAGAATTATTTTTCCATACCTTGTAAAGTCAACTTTCTTTCCGCTGTCACCCCTTTCCCCTTTGAAAAAACATGTCAGCATCTTTACAGTGGCGCCCCCCCCCCCCCCCAAATTTAAAGTAAATCGTGGTATCTTGTTTAGAAAAACAATAAAAGAAGTGATAATTTCTTCCACTCCCGGAAAAATAAATGACAAAATCTTTTGATTTCTTTAATTACTTTATATGGAGAACTTAATTTTTTCCAAAAACCCTTAAAATTTGCGTCATTTTACTATTAAATATTAGAAATGACTTAAAATACGAGACATATTTCAAGCCCTATAAAATCTATAAAATCCAATAGCTTCGCCCCCTGGGCCCCACCCCCTGAACCCACTAGGGGCCTCAAGGCGGTCACCAGACCCCTTGCCTCATAAAGTGGCGCCCCCGTAACCGCAATTCCTGGATCCGCCCCTGCTTTAGATATTGTGGAAAGGGATCCAGATTCATTTCAAATCGCGATAAGAAAGAGACAGCATTCGGTACAGATGTACAAGTATTTGAGTAGTACTGTGGTATCTGACAATGCTCTGTCTGTTGTGATCAATGTATGAATATCCCAGCGCGCATTACTTGACTGTACATGTATAGCTATACATTGTACAATGTAGGTGTTGCATCTTCGAAATTGCCTTTTGAAATCAACATTAAAGTTTGATGTCTCAATACTAGTTAGAACTTAGATCAGTTGTTTTTTTTCTCAGAGCATTTAACCAAGTCACAAGTCGGTCAGTTAGACTGTAATTTGTTCTGTGTCGGTTTAATGATAAACAAGTTATTTCGAATAAGTCAGGAATTTCAATTTAATATCTAGTTATTAGTTTACAGTTACGTACCGTGTAAATGTCAGTTCATTTTCAGGTTTAATGTTTTGAATTTCGGACTCAATAATGGCTACAGGATTAAAATTAGGACTTAGACTAGGCTGGGAAATAAACAAGTTTGCAGTTGTCACTGTAGCTGCGAAGCGAGGTCCTAAAGAGAAAACAATTAAAAAAAAAAACAATAGGTGTAAAACCAGAGACAAATGAAAATCTGCTGCAAAATTTACACAATGGACCCACCAGAATATCAACAATAAAAAGAAATTTTCAATCGAGAGTCGGAGTCAGAACTGAACTGAATTTATTTTTCTCATCACATTTACACAATTGTATAGAGATTTGGTATTTTATATAAAAGTGACGGTAAGATAACACTAAATGTTAGGCATGCGTGAGTATGGAGATAGTCAACATATGCAGTTTTAGATTCGAATAGTCATTGGGCCAGGGAGCATAGTTTATTAATATTTCTTATAAAGGAACACAATTTTCTTAGAAAAGATTGCTTGTTTGAATTCATTATATTTTTTAATGTGATGATATTTTTGAGACGTATTTGTTTCGGTGATAAACATTGTTTTCTTATATCAATCAAGAGACTGCAGTTGCAGTTGAAACTCTCAACGTGCTCTCCTTTCCGCCCAGAGAGTCTTGCAATGCGTTTTCTAAGTTCGTCTCTAAGCGCAGCGAGGTCTACGAACCGTAATCCGCCATCGTTACTAAATATTCAACAACTTTCTAATCTAAACGTGTCCTTCCACCAGTAATCAAGGGCGAGTAATTTGAAGTTTTATTTGCCATTAAACATGTAGTCTTGTTTCTCTGGGCTCGTTTCGCCAGCGTCCACTTTCAAAAGGTAAGTAATGATTACAGATTCTAAATTTACAAAAGGTTACAGCATCTTTTCTGTGTAGGATATCCAAATATTTTTCGAATTTTAATTCATCCTTGTATATTCTATAGTTTATAAATTTTGATAGCGTTTTAAAATAATGTCGAGGTCAGGATTCCACTTTTGCTGGAATTGATCGAGAAAAGTAAGTTTGACTTTTGACTTTAGCCAGTTTGAATTACATGCGTTATTTTGCCAAATGTTTGAAAGTCCGCAATTGTTAAGGATATTTGGGACGTTCCAAGCAATCTAAGGCCGCGACAAGTAGTCACCATGCGATGAAACTCATTGGTTTGTAAATGAAAGAAAGGGGGGGGGGGTGATAAAACGTGTATAGTGAGGACAATTTTTAACCATTTGACGGAAGTTGTGAGGACAGAAAGTACATTACTTACTTATTTTACTTATCCTCTTCGTCCCCGGTGAGACATAAGGCTTCAACAAGTTGTCTCCATCTAGCTCTGTCCTTGACAATATACTGTGCCTGTCCCCATGAGTAGCCCATTTCCTCTAGTTCTGATGTTACGGTTCTCCTCCAGGTGGTACGTGGTCTGCCTCTTTTCCTCTTTCCAGGTGGTGTCCAGTGTAGAGCTACTTTGGGAATCCTGTTCTGGGGCATTCTCATTACGTGACCAAGGCATCTCATTCTTCTTTGTTTTATCTCTGTGCTGATGTTATTGCTTTTGCACTTTTGGTGTAGGTTTTTATTACTGATTTTGTTTGGCCAAAATATTCTATTTATTTTTCTAAGGCAGCTGTTGTGGAAGGCCTCAATTTTTCTCATATCACTGTCTATAACACGCCAGCATTCAGACCCATACAGGAGGACTGATTTCACATTGCTGTTATAAAGTTGGACTTTGGTCCTCAGACTGTAGCTGTTTGATTTCCAGATGGTTTGGAGTTGGGCGAATGCTGCACGTGCTTTGTTGAGTCTTGCCTTTATGTCTTTCCCGGCACCGTTGTCCTGCTAAGTATGTTTCCTAGGTAGGTGAAGTCCTCTACCTCTTCTAGCGGTTCTCCATTTAAAACCACAGGTTCCACTGGAGCATTTATTGTCATCACCTTGGTCTTTTTGGTGTTGATGTTAAGACCAGTTTGTTTGGCAAATTTGTTCAGCTGATCTGTTTTTTCTTGTAGATGGGTCTTGTTCCCCGAGATCTCTGCAAGGTCGTTTGGAAAGTCTAGGTCCTCTAGGTTGCTGAACATAGTCCACTAGATACCTCTCTTCTTATCTGCTGTGCTGTAGAAAGTATATTATGAGGACAAAATTCTGTCCTAACAATTACGTCTCCATAAAAGTTATCCACAGCATGTAAAAGATGTAGATACAAAATATTAGATTATAGTGAGGACAAGTGGTTGGGGACATGTTCTCACTAATATTTTCTCTTAAAACCTTTTTTTTTTCACAATTCGAAAGAGAGTATTAGCTATACATGTACATAACACAGTACATTTTTGCCTGTACAATAACATATCCGTGTATTCTCTAGATATCGTGAGGACGTCCTCACTATATAAACAGGTTTCGAGATCGAGAGAGAGAGAGAGTTTGAGTTTACTAGTATTTGAAATATAAGGAGAAGCGAGAAGACAATGCTCAAAATCGCATTATGATATGTAGAATTCTTATGAAACTTTTTGTTTCAATATCTTATATCACCTGCATGAAGTGTCCTACTTTGACAGTTGTGGATGTCGATCACCTGGTTAGCTTGTTTTAATAACCTGACCTGTCGAGCTGTTCAGCGGGTATACCTGTACACGGGTCACACGTGAACCGTGTCCTATATTGATACTGGGCTTACCTTACAGTGCATCTGGTTTACTTGCAGATTTTTATAATGATGACAGCGATTAGTAGGAAAACGATTTATCCATTGCTTTCAAAAAGAGGTATTTCCTGATTTAATTAACATTTGAGAAAATCTACTCAATGGAAAAAATGAATACTTAGGCTAGTAGATATATGTATACAGTATTTGACTTTGGATTGTGCTTTTGAATTCATGCCAGCAATTTTAGTTAACTGTTATACATGTATCGTTACATCTATTTGTTTTCAAGTGAATCTCGCACCACGTACTGCTACGTGTTCATATGTTCGACGCAAATTCTCCGGAGAACCAACTGGACCTAGAGTTGTATCCCAAATTCCTGGCCCAGAATCCCTGAATCTGTTAAACCAACTGGATAAAATTCAGGTTTAGTTACATGCCATTGTCGATGAACTACTCTTATAATATGGAATTCTTATATAACATTAAAAAATATAATATTTAAAAAGTTTAATGTATACCCAGAGTTGGCAGTTATATTAATTTTCCAAACACAACACGAAAAGGTGAAGATAACGAACAACAATCAATCTCTTAATTCTATAAAGAATACAACATTAAGAGGAGGGCATACACGGACCCCTGGACATACTGGAGG
Source organism: Ostrea edulis (assembly GCF_947568905.1). Lineage (NCBI taxonomy): Eukaryota > Metazoa > Mollusca > Bivalvia > Ostreida > Ostreidae > Ostrea > Ostrea edulis. The sequence continues at coordinate 61,333,914 of NC_079170.1, read as the reverse complement.
TGGGATCTGGTGTCAAGGAGGAGTACGCATCCCCTGTCGATCGGTCACACACACTCCGTGAGCCCTATATCTTGATCGGGTTAATAGAGTAATCCGTAGTCAAAACCAGTGTGGTGTGGACGTTGGAAATGTCGGTCATGGGTCAAGAACATCTGTCTATGTCCTTGGTGCACGATTCATTCATGAACAAATCTAATTTTACAGAACACAGATGCTGTGGCGTTTTTCGCAGACTACGACAAAAGCTGTGGGAATTACATAGTGGACGCAGATGGCAATATCATGTTAGACATGTTAACTCAGATGGCGTCTATTCCTCTTGGTAATCAAGACTGCTATTTTCGCGGGTTTTATTTTTGCATGGTTTTGACAAGAGATATCAAGTTCGTTATAGTTCTTCAGTTTTTCGTCCTAGGCGGACATGGATCCGAGTTAATACTCCAAAATCAACAAATTAAACAATATTGGTACATGTGCACCTGCTTGAATCAACAGACCGCCGCATGCTCGCGCGGGGATTATACTAACAATACATTAGAAAATGTTCGTTTTGTAGGATACAATCACCCCAGACTAATGGAGACGATGAGGAAACCGGAGAATTGGGTAACTCTACATGTAAACAAAGTTTGAACATTCACTTAATAAGTGAGGTAAATTCCTCACGAGTTATGAAAACTACAACGGCTTATCTCCACATATGTACTCTATAAACACGCAATATACCCGGTATGTGTGCATTCTATCATAACATCAGAAGTACATCAGGTAAAAGTAATCTTAATGTATGTACACGTAAGATTAAGAGAGAGGGGGGGGGGGGGGGAGGCCTCCACTGAATAGCAATGAACAAAATCTAATTTGATGCCCTCATTAAAACATCTAGACTCCATTCGTTAACCGACCATCACTGGGAGTATCGCCTCCGAGCGACTGGACTCAGCTTCTGAAGAAGGATCTCTTATCAGTAAGAGTTTTTTTCAATGTTCCATACACCACATAATCATATTACTCCCATCAGTCGGATATCTAAAACAATTCATCACATTAACAATGAAACTTTTCGTTGTGGTGTGGTTTAGGTGGCTCCATCTGGTATGAGGCAAGTGCAGACCATGTCTTGTGGTTCCTGTACAATAGAGAACGGACTGAAGGCAATGTTTATAGCTCACGAAGTAAGTCATTTATAATTGACTGATTAATTATTAAATATATTATGCATGTATTTACTTGAACATAATCAGTGTTTTAAACGTTTTAAATTTTTAAGATCCAAAGTTTAAAGTGGATAATGATTCTATTTTTAAAAACGACATCGGAAACAGTAACAGATATTTCATTAAGGAGGTACTTTACACCGTCATAATGGCTGACTTTCTTAAGCATAAATGGAAATATCTGCAATATTTGTCTATTCATTTAAAATATCACTGCCTGACTGAGTAGCTCAGTAGGTTAGCACATCTGCTGCTGAACTGTATTGTGTTCCAGTCCAGAAGGGGTTTTAATTTTTTCAGATTGCTTTCTGCTAAAACTGCATTTTTTGGGGACTAAATAAAGCGAATTTAAAAGTTTTCAATTTCAAAATATTGTACATACTCTACACTTTTCATTCACATCAAATTTCTCCAGTGTAGCATTCCTCCTTAAGTTTGTTGCTATTCCTACATGTATCTCTGTAGAGAAGAAGGCGGAGCGGAGCGCCCCCTACACCAGAAGAGATGTCCTCATGTATGTGTAACATACCGCCAGGGAGCGCTGACATCACTATACTGTCCTTTTCGGGGGCCTCACATGGATGGACTTTGGGTATCTACTGTCGTTCCAACAACTGAGTATCACTTCGATTGATTGATCGTTCAATTTTTGGGCGAGGCTTCTCGTAGATTTCATCGGTTTTATATTTGTTCTCAGTGACCAATCACATTGAAAGAATGGGATAGTGTGGTCATCCAAACTCACTTTTATTGAAACAAGTCCATTTGGCCAATCAGTGATAAAGCGAAGTGACACGATAGTACATTGAGTAACGAGTAATGAATAAATGATTCGTTGTATAAATGGTATATCATTATAATTGTTTACTTTAATACCAACAAGAGAAATCTTCTCATCTCGCTTACATACTGCAATTTTTTGTCCGGCGGGAATCGATTTTTTATGTCCTCGTAATCGGATATTCAAGGGCATATGTGATAATTTTGGTCTGTCTGTTTGTTTGTCCGCAAAACATTATATAACCTTCGTGATAACTTTTGAGCGCTTGGTGCTATGATTTTCATATTTCAAATGTGTATTCCTCGTGGCAAGACCTTTCTTTTGACACCAACATTATTTAACTCATGGCCTTCACCTTTGGAGTTTGATCTACTTTTGAAAAAAAGGTTGCTAACCTTGACCATAACGTTTGAATGCCGAGTGCCAGGGCTTTCATATTTCACCTGTGTATTTCTTGTGATGCGACCTTTCTTTAGGTTCCATAATTACTTTGCTGCCGTACGGGGCTATCAGTGTTTCACAAACACGTATTATACATACCTTAGACTACAGATCTTACTTTGAGTACCGTTGTTTTGTTCCAGGTGCACAATCGGTCAGTCACGCCAACTGGACGCAAAAGTTGGACCTTAAGAGTATGAGGTGGCCGGTGGCTACCTTCCCGTCTCTGAGGTACCCTTTGGAGGACCATGAAAAGGAAAACAGACAAGAGGAGCAGCGCTCACTGAGTGAGGTCATTTTCCGGTACCATAGTACGCCTTCATTATAATTCCAAAAGCATGTCTAGGATGGACCTTATATTGATATACGTTTTGTGGCTGAGATGCTTCCTTGGTGACCCTTTATTTCCAGTGATAATATCTGGAAATATAAGTAGATACAGCAAAGTCACCTTCCATTTCAGAATGAATGTACATGTACATTTGTACATTATACAAATACGTTCACCAGAATCTACAGAAATACAGGTTCCATAACTAGTGTGAGTTAGTCTCCGATGTTTTCTCAAAATCAAGTTTCCTTACCTTAATTTTTCAAAAGCACAAGGCTTGCCGAGTGTCTTTTGAAAATCTTTAAAATTAGGTAACGAGAGTTTGAGAAAAACTGGTTGCTAACACGCACTGGTTATGAGATACACTTACAGGGGGTTTGTGTGTGTTTTAAAAACGTCTTTCCATCGGTCGATGTCAGTGCTATTGAAAAGTGCTCCCGATGATCTGTATAGGAATGATAGAACCAATCAGAATCGTCCGAGGTGTTCCATAACATGTCAGTAAAAGAACAACGGAGTGATGGAACAAAGTTTTGCACCGGAGTGATGAAAGAAGGTCGATAATCGGAGATACAATAAATACTTGTTCCCCTTTCGAAGATAGCTAATATTGACAATTACTGGCCGACAGTTTTGTTTATTGGTAAAATTTGCTCCTATTTACATGAACCTAAAGCGTAATCAAAAGCCAATTTTCTGTATGACTTTGGTGATACTGATTGAGGATACTAACCAAATGTCTTTGGTAGGTGGCAGATAAAATAGAACGGCAGATGAAAGATGGCCGCCCTGTTGCAGGATGCTGTGTGGAACCCGTACAATCAGCAGGAGGAGACAACCATGCTAGTCCATGGTTCTTCCAAGAACTTCAGAAAATATGTAAGCAAGTAAGTGAAAAACTTGACCAAGCTCACTCTTTCTGAAAGCACTCGTAATTGAACTGTAACTCTAAAATAAAGTTGACAAACCGACTGTGAAGAGCTACAGTCCCGTGTGGATCCGGGTTAGAATAGGTCCTCAGTACCCCTTGCTTGTTGTAAGAGGCGATTAAATGGGGTGGTCCTTCGGATGAATCCTCGAAAACAAAGGCCCCGTGTCACAACATATGTGGCACGATAAAGATCCCTCCTCGCTCAAAGGATGCATAGGCCTAAATTTTGCAGCCATTCACCGGTAATGCAGACGTCTCCATATGAGTGAAAAATTCTCTAGAGGGACGATAAACAATCAATTTACAGGTCTTTGCCGGCCTGTCAACATAATTTTGTTCGGAGAGCTACAGTTCTGCAGCTAAAATTATATGTATACTTGTATGTTGGAATGTGTGTCGTGTTGGGAAATAGACAATTAAAGTCGCGCTGTTGTACTGTTACTGCTGTATACCACACATCAAAATTCACTGAATCTCCATCGCTTTAAAACAGAATGGCGTAGCTTTGTTAATGGATGAAATTCAAACTGGGTGTGGATCAACTGGAAAATTCTGGGCTCATGAACATTTTAGTTTACCGGAACCCCCGGACATCGTGGCGTTTGGAAAAAAGATGTTGACTGGAGGATTCTACTACCGAGAAAACATGAGGCCACAGGAGGTAATGATCGCATGATTTTATGTTAAATGTAGGCAGTTAATGGTTTATATTGACGCCTCAGACACACTGTTCCCATTAATTAATGGTTTCTATTGACGCCCCAGACCCACTGTTCCCATTAATTAATGGTTTCTATTGACGCCCCAGACACACTGTTCCCATTAATTAATGGTTTCTATTGACGCCCCCAGAAACACTGTTCCCATTAATTAATGGTTTCTATTGACGCCCCAAACACACTGTTCCCATTAATTAATGGTTTCTATTGACGCCCCAGACCCACTGTTCCCATTAATTAATGGTTTTTATTGACGTCCCAGACACATTGTTCAATTGATTAATGGTTTCTCAAATCCTTATGGTAGTAACTTCCTTGTTGAAAGTGAAAGAAGAAAAATAATGTGTTGACACGTGATACATCTGTGGTGATTGGTCCTCATTGGGCGTACTGAGAATGGCTATCTCCACAATAATTTGGGAACTGTTCAAAATACAGGAACGTTCCCTTCTATCCTGTCCAATTTTCGACACATCGACTAGTCTACGCGCCAATCCATCGACAACACTTGTCAGCGTATCTACCGATGGATTGTCGATGTGTCTATCTCTATTCATCTTACCGACATCCTTACTACTCATTGACTTGTCGTTGCGTTGACTCGTCAACTCAAAATCCCATTGATTTATTCATGCGTCAATCTGCTAACCTACAAACTTGTCTACTGGGCGGATCCAGAAAATTTTCAAAGGGATAGTGTCGACCAAAGAGTGTTGATTTTCCCGCTCAAAAAGTAGGATGGAACAGCCCAAAATAAAAAAAAAACAACCCACCAGTTTTTGTTTAAAATGTTCAACCAAAGGGAGTGCAAACTCCGTACCACCCCCACCCCCACCCCCACGATTTGCCCTTCAATCCTTTCTCGTAGATGTAGTACATGTATATGTTAGATACCATTACTGTAATTTAAGCAACACTTGCTAGAAATTCCTTTGTTATATAACCATGCCAAAACAAACTACACATAAAGCTTCAATTTCCAATCTTGCAGGCTTTTCGAATTTTCAACACATGGGTTGGTGACCCCTCTAAGATGGTGTTGCTGAGAGCTGTCTTAAACACAATCAGGGAAGAGAGATTGCTTAATTTGGTGTCGAGTACAGGGGTACACCTTCTGAAGGGACTACGCGAAATTGAGGTTTGTACGACGTGTGTTCCTTAAAGCATTGACAATATCACTATATTTTCTTTGATTGAACGAAATAGAATTGATATTTAACAGTACAATTAATTATTTGATTTGTAGTAGTTACCCCATGTAATATTGTTGATAACCCACACTTTTAACAAACTATCATACAATGCCATATAACAAATTCAGGTTCATAGTTTAAGACAATTATTAGAAAATTTGGGCCGTAATTGCACTTTATTTCCAGATTCATTTCGTGTACTTTTGTAGATATTAGCAAGTGCAGCACGTGCCTAACTGGTGTTTTCAGAGCTGATAGTTTTGCTTTGGAGATCAGAATTTAAAACTGAATATCATACGGATAGTTTCCGATCGCGAACATAACGCATAGCGTTTGTTTGGTTTGTTTGTTGTTTTCAATTCCAGAATTTTTCACTCATATATCGATATAGGTGAAGCAGCACATGTTTGACCTACTATAAGTAATCAAAGCCCAAGGCCATAACAGGGTGCATTATTATGTCCACGTCTATCACAACACGGGACCTCTGTTTCTAAGTACATCATATATGAAATACCCGGCACTTGGCGAAGGAACGGACAGACTTCAGTACATGTACCTATGCAAAACGTCTTAGGTTTGACGTAGCTGCAATAATGTTGTAAACCTTTAATATTAGATATGCCCAAGCGCAAAGTTGGTACTCTTTTTACTGTAAACAGCACACGGAGCTTATTACAAGTTATTCATATAAATATTTTGCACCATTACGAAGATCCTATAGAATTATGGCCCTCTCCCGACACTGACATTTCTAAAGATATAGACATCTAGATCTGTATTGCCAATCTACTTCCAAACATTCTAGATTTCAGACCATAAGTAGTGAAATGAATATAATTAAAGATACTGCATCATTGATTTATTTTAAATGTTCGTTCATGTGCTTCGATCAGAAAAAAAAGAGAGTTTTTAAAATTGATATAATTTTTTTTTTGTTTTGTTTCAAGTGTAAATTCCTCATTTGCATTGCCTCTGTATTACAAAATCTTACATGGAGTAAGACTTGAAATCTTTATAACTCTGATGATGATTATCGACTCGTTCCAACTTCATAGGTATGATTTGCACATGCTTGTATTTTCAATCATGTGTCTTCCGATGGTAGCCTGTTCGGAAATCACGGAGACTTTGCTGTTACTACAACAATTTTAAAACATTCATATTATATTCTAGGCATTGTCTTTAATTGATCAATGGCAGTGTGTTATTTTTATTTTTCATTGCAGTTGAAGTATCCCGCATTCATTCGCAATGCTCGCGGTCTTGGGACTCTCTGTTCCGTGGATTTTCCAAATAATTCCGAGAGAGATAAAGTCATTCAGGGTCTACGAAACAGAGGTGGATCGTTGTTTTACCCCCACACCCTTCTTTTACATGTATGCGCCCTGAATCGAAGGTTTGGCCTGTCTGTCTGTCTATCTGTAGCAAAAATCTTTAACCTGGGTTTTATCTTTTACACCATAAGAGGTTGACCTTTCATATTTTGGTATGTCTATTCCTTGTGGCAAGACCTTTCTATTGACACCAAAATCATTGACCTGGTGACCTTTACATTGACCTTTGACCTACTTTTAGAAAATTTGATTATAAGTAACATCCTTCAAATTGTAAGAAGTACTGTTTGTTTATTAAGTATGTATTTTTTTTTTGTGAGAAGACCTTTCCAACGATACCAGATTTATTAACCTTGTGACATTGACCGTTGACCTAGTTTTTGGTTTAAAAAAAACAAAACAATGTCTTACAGTTCCACTTTGCTGTAATTCGGAGGCATCTGTGTTTAACAAGCACATCTTGTTATGATTTTGGAATTTAATTAATCCTGATTTAAAATTTAATTGCTTCCGATGAACCAATAGCGATGAGACAAAGTTCATTAGTTTCAAAGACCGGAAGTCAAAGAGATAAACTGCAAAATTAAACGAAAACGTACTGGTCTATATTCCTAGGAATATTATTTGAAATTTACTTATTTCAAATTTGAAGGAGTGTCGTACTTAGTGAAAATCGTTAATGAATGGATAAAAATTTATAAATGGAAGAAGAGGGGAACGATTGATATATGATAAAACAGTTTTAACCCCATAGAACATTCTTCATGTTCTTTGGAACCGAGTATCTGAATTAATTTGAAACTTGGCTGGCGAAGATATATACATGTTATAAGGGTTAGGAAGACATATACATATTATAAGGGTTAGCAGTGGTGGATTTAAGGGGGGGGGGGGGGGTCGCAGGTGGCGCCCCCCTAAATGTTTCAAATTTAAGGTAAATCGTGGTATTTTGTTTAGAAAAATGTACTAAACAATAAAAGAAGCAATACTTTCTTCCACTCCCGGAGAAATAAATGACAAATCTTTTGAATTCTTGAATTACTTTATTGGGAGAACTTAATTTTTTCAAAACACCATCAAAAAACTAGAAAATAGTACAAATGACTTAAATAGGAGACATATTTCAAGCCCTATAAACCTTGTAAAATCCTGGAGCTTCCGGGGGCCCTGCCTCAGAAAGTTGTGTCCTCCGTAACCGCAATTCCTGGATCCGCCCCTGGTTAGGAAGATATATACATATTATAAGGGTTAGGAAGACAAATACATATTATAAGGATTAAGAAGACATTTTATGTCCTCTGTCATGGACCGCTGATTACTATCTTTTCACGGATTCGTTTTCATATCGATCTATCCAGGTCTTTTGATAGAATGATTCCACATTTAACAATGAGGAAGCTAAATTGGATTGTAGAAAAACTTTCTTTGCTTTTAACGTTTTGTTTCATTTGTTTGTTTCATAAACATGTATTCAGAATTCTCCAAAACAGGGAAACTTCATAAAGATATATTGAAAATCTGCCAGTATGTTACATGGATATGTTGAAATCTTCAGAGGGAAGCTTTCACTGTATGACTGAGCTACCTCTAATATTATTGATATTCAATTCTTGTAGGTGTAAACACCGGCCCCAGTGGTGACAGATCCCTAAGACTTAGACCATCCTTAATCTTTACAAAGGTTCATAGTGACATTTTCCTGGAAGTTTTAGAATCAACAGTCAAAGACATAATGGCGTAATCATTCAGTCAGATCTACCGTACCCTGCTTACTAAAGTTACTTCACGTCTGCGAAGCATACGAACTGACAATCAATGCCTTATGAGGAGAATGCAAGAATACCGCTTAAAATAATGTATATATTGGTATATTTTGACGGTATTGCATGCGTAATAGCTACAATATTAAAGAGTAAAATTTGATATGTCGTTGCTTTCATTAATCATGCAAGCAGATTTGGTAGAATTGGGGAGGAGGAATCATCCATTTTACAACATTAGCAAATTGAATACCTATGTGACATCCGGTGAGATTTGGCTTGGCTATAGCATTTGGAATCTCGGCTGTGAGCCCCGGCTGGTTGCTGCGATATATGGATTCACAATGTCTGTATTTCTGCGAGTGTAGATAATTCTCAAGATCAAGAAAATGCAAATTAATGGTGTGATTTACCGCAGCTGAATAAATTTGATGGGTTGTGTGACAATAGTATGCCGCAATCAGGACGTCGCTCCATTGTGAAGACGTTTCTGGTAATCTAACACTGGTGATGGATGGCGTCTCTTTATGAATTTCAACATTCTCGAGTTGTAAAAAACCAAGTAAATACGGCAAGAGATCGATCCTCCTCGCTCTGAACATCCCTGTCACATCGACAAGACCAACAAGTCCTATTATAAATCGCTTCCAGCCATCTGCTTTGCAATTAACTCTTAGGGTCATCCCTAGACTCCGGAAGATCAAATTAAGAACAGTCCGGATGAGATTCTTGGACGTCACATCCGCCCGCGCGACGTCCTATCATTCGCCCAGTTTTGCATTGATCAGCTTGAAGGATTCATCAAGTATCTCAATTCTTTGTTGCAAACTAGTACTGCGAGAGGCATTTGCGGTTCACCAATAGTATTTGTCTGTATGCTGGATTTTTTGCAGACGAACTGTAATAGTTGTGACAGTCCTACCCAGGTTTTTTGCAGCGGACGAACTGTGATAGTTGTAACGGGCCTACCCAGGATTACCGTCAACCCCGAGAAGGCTGTGTTACTCAGTGCCGTCAGATAAGATTGGAGGAAGAAGTGTTATGGTTTTGGGAGGGATAACGGCTCCAGGAAGGACACGTTTGGTTGTAATTGAAGGGCATCTAACGGGACTATACTAAATCAAGACGAAATATTTGTATCGTGGTCTGTCTATCATATCTTAGCGAGAAAACGCAAGGTCGCACACGGCACGTATTGTTAGTAACTTCTTGTAATATAGCAGCTAGAATGACATTACATTAGATTAGCCTACTCAGTACTGTTTCTCCCAAACTCTCACTGAGTTAGTCTGAGATGAGATGGCTTACGTCACTACGTCAGTGTTCAAATATACTCAAACAACACTCGACATGTACTTCCACCTAATGTACCTACGGACGATGTATAGCATGCTAAATATCGCCTTTCTCCATCCTAGCGAGGCTTTATCATTTCCAGCTGATTGTGTTACTTTCTGAAGAAGTAATGGCTTTCATTCCCGTATCATCCTTTTATGAATATTAAACTACCTGGATACCACAGAGTCTTTTTCCAATCAATATACATAATGTTATATCATATGCTAAGTTGTTCGTTTTCGAAGAATGTGAAATATTGGACTTCTTTTGATATGGTATCG